>NW_020897700.1:5027585-5450789 GCF_003984885.1 Neopelma chrysocephalum | reverse complement strand
AACCCAAACCTGTCTTGACTGTGCAATGTAGTGGCCCTTGCTACCTTTGCACATTTAGGCATCCCCTTGACAGTGTTTCGAATGAAAAGGCAACAGATGGTGAGCGACATATAGCACTCTCATAAGTTTTCATATTAAAACAAGAGGTACTATTGTTTCAAAACAGCAAAACTCTTTTATCTCATGAAGAAACTTCAATAGTTCTATGAAAGGTTTGGGTGCTTAAAAAGTTGGTGAGTATGCCCATATGTTTTTGTATGATTCTTTTATGATACTGGCCAGCAATGATGAAATTAGCATGTTTTGATCTATATACAAGTTGTTCATAAAGAACTTGAAAGAAGTAGTTAGGAAAACCCAAGTGCTGAAACATTTAAGATATACTTTCTGGTCTCACTTTTGTGTGATTGTCAGCCAGGGACTATCATGATCAAGGTAGCTTGCCAATTGCCTGCCATAGTAATAATATTTATTGCTGTAGTGGGGATTTCCTATCAGAGATCTGAAGACAGACTTTTATACATTGTTTCTCCTAGGTAACCTATTCAAATCAGCAGAAGAGATCTGATAGTAAGGGAAAAATAATCAAAAGATATCTATTTTTGATCTTTGGATTTATTTGAACTTCATTTTTTTTGTTCGAGTTTTCCTTCACATAGCTGATAAAAAAGTCAAGGAAATTGGCTGATGTTCTGCTTTTCTATACAAAATTAATAACTGTTTAATAATATTAAAATTAATGTATTTTGCTACTGACTTATGAGGTATAACATTTATTTTTTCATACTAACAGAAAGCAGATATATAGAGTGTTGCAGGAAATTAATTTCTTTTAAGTCTGTTGAAAATATATGGGAATACTCATCTAATCAAATCATAATTGGCTAACATTTCTGCTTCTCTTTTCCTAAGACAGAAATAGACTGTGTTCCAAAGCACTGAGAATGACAGGATGGGGTTAATATGTTGTGAACAAAATTCCCAGTCTCATGTCCCCGACTTTTTGCAGAAACTATGCTCTCCATGCAGTTGATTCCCTCCAAAAGTTGATCCATCAGTCATCAGTTTTTCTTCTATGTACATTTCTTCTATGTACTCTTGTCTTCCTTTCACAAGCACATTCACCTTCATGAACAAATCAGGTCTTCCTAATTACCCATTTTTACCTATTTTTAGAAACTATAGCCTGAGTTCCTTCTTCAACCAGCGTCTGTTTCATCGAAGAGACCTGGACTTTTATAATGAAGGCTATGCCCCTGTTGCTTGTATTGTTTAGTGTTTACTGCCAAGGACAGCTCTGGATTTTGAACAGCTGCCCCTACTTTTACAAAGGAAAGCATTGCCTTGCCTCCCAAGACATGCCAAATCCCTCACGCAATGTGGCTACCTTAGCCTCCAGCACTAACACTGGTGTTTCTATGCAAAGAGATGCTGCTGAGGCAGATGAAGGAGCAAAGCTACAAAGCACAGAGTGCCTGAGTACCATCAGTGTGCTGAGGGGTGTGAATGGCAGCAAAGGTGTGTGTGCCGGGAGGGGAGGCCACGGCAGCCAGAGACAAAACTGCTTTGCTAGCATTTAGCTCCTGGTTATAAAGCTGGAAAGAAGGATCAGAAACTGCCTGGTCTGACCCAGATCTCCTTGGCTGTCTATCCTTAAACATCAGGCAAATTTTTTTTCTTTTAAAAACATTCAGTAGAATGTTCATCTTCCATATTCTCTGAACTACAGCATCCCAAGCCTCTTGTGGTACAGGTTTTCACATGTCTAAAAGTTTTGTATTTTATTTTCCAGCTAAACAGTCACAAGGCTGATTTCTGGCAAACAGTGTGCTGTTTTTCTCACACTCTGCAAAATATATGGGGAATACAAGTTTATTTGATAGGGAATGCTGATCAAACTATAATTTTACAGCATCTTTTTTTTTGTCACCAAAGTCTGATTATACAAAAACCTAAAGACTTTGGACTATACCTTCAGTCATGATCTGGCACATTTACTCATAGATAAAATATTAGAATTATTCATCTCTGTAGTTTTTCATGTCTACAATTTACACTTAAAATTTCCTAAATTCCTAAATTCTGTAGCACATGAACATTTTCCTTTTATTAGGAAAATATTTTTTTATTAAAAAACCCCAAACCAGAGAGATTATGTTTCAATAAATTATTATTTTATTTTAAAACATTAATACATTAGTAAACAAGAATGGAAAAAATTTCATTTCCTAGCCATGTAGATGGGAAAAACCAGGAAAAGCTTGGAAAACAATATTTTTTCATATACTATAATTACTAAGAGAACTATTTTCTTTAACTGTGTTCTTCTATTTTTAGTAGTCTTACATCATCTCATCACATTATGTATAGTCTTTCTGCACCCAAAGGGCCAATGACAATGTCAATTTGCTGCTTTCTAATTTCCTGGAACTGAGTAACTTGCCAATAAATTGAAGCAGAAAATCAAATTAAAAGAATCTGATATTTTTACTGAAGTTTGAAAAGTGGTGAGCAAATAATCATGACATTTAAATACAGTAGAAACCAAGACAAGGCAAAAAAGAGATATTTCTATCAGAGACAAAAACTTATGGCCAAATCTACAATATGCTTATACTGGTGCACAACACTGGTAATTTAAAAAAAAAAAAAAGAAAACATGCTAATTTCACATAGATGGAAAAATCCAATCAGCTCTGATAGGGTGCAAAAATAACAAGTAGCCTGAGGTAGGGCTTTGCAACACATCTGTTGTAATTTTGAACCCCTCAGAACTCTACTTTTCACAGAAATGCTTTCCCAGCCTTCAGGGTAAATGCCAGAAAAGGACGTGGCATTTTGATAGCATGTTTTTCCAGAGGACTAGGTGGAATTCTAAAGAACCAGAGATTCTTAAAATGCTTGTCACATCAGACATTATTTGAAAACTAGAAATCCCTCAAAGAATATTGTGAGACAAAAGCAGTCCACTCAAGTACACTACCTGAGACTTCTGTACATGGAAAGATAGTACAATATTAAGGAGGATGCTGTCTCTTATTGGGCACCTGCAGTACTAGTCCTGTAACCTTGAAGAGTACAATCAAAAGGAACAATACATCAGTAACCCTGTTGCCATCATGTATACTGTAAAGAGAGAGAGAGAGATAAACCCCGTTTCTAAACTGGGAATTATTTTTTTCCCAGTAAAAGTTCTGCTGCTATCAGAACAACTGACAATAAGAAATACTGACAAAAAACTAGTGTAGTTCTTTTATACAATTTTCCTCCAGCAAGGCTGAAACTCTATTGATTCCCAAAAAGCATAAAAGTATAGACCTGCGTGGATGGAATGACTCAAAATGCTGAACACACTTTGTAGGTGGAAATTGCATTTGTACATTTCAGTGGTAGAATTTAGTGCCAGAAAAAAAAGAAGAAAAAAGGCATCATCTGCAGCATGGGGCACTTGAGAACAATCCATATGATGGAGAGAAGCATACACATAGCATGAATCATTTTTATTAGTAGTTTTCCCTATGGACAGTGATACCAGGTCAGATGAGAGGGTCCATCAGTCAATCTCAGTATCCTATATAATGGGCAATGCCAGATGTGAAGGACAGAAGACAGGACCAAGCCAAACATATAGTGATATTTCCCCAGTACAATTCTTTCATCCTCCAACTGCTTGCTTTATTTCACTATCAGTCATACCAATTACTTTGTTGTTCTTTCTTAGATTTGGTGTTCATTAATGCAGAAGTTCCTTTTTCTCTTTTATTACTCCTTCTTCCTCTTTGATAGATATATCAACGGAGGAAAGGAGTATAAAGAAATTAGTAAAGGAGAAATGTTCTCAGGTGTGTTTTCAGTTCTCGAAAAATAAGATTTTCTGAAAAGTAAGATAACAGGTCTTTGCACTGTGGATTCAGATTTTAGTGTAGGAAGGGGGCAGTATAGATATCTGTGATACAAGAGGAATAATTCTGTCATCATTCTTTACAACATGCTCTTTACAATAATCTATTAAACCAATTTGAAACTTTTATCTGGAGCTGACTTGAATCTTTGTTGGCCTAAGGATCAAAAAGATATATGGATTATTTAAAATCATCATTCCTCTCATTACATTGATTTCTGCAACACAGGTTTCTTGAATAGATCCTAGGAGTTAAAAATAACAGCAAATAATATTTTATTTTTTAAAATTATAACTTTTTGGCAAGAAAAATAATATCTTGATTCAGTTACCAACATTTAGCATTTAATTTTAAAATTCATTTCCAGATGTGAGATTTGAACATTCCAAAATGTAAAAATAAATTTGTTTTTGGAAAAAGATTTATTTATCATCTAGCATAAAATCATCTGCTTTTCTTGGTGATTATGAAATACATACGTATAAAAGAATAAAACATTTGTTTTGAATGTTACACTGCCATCTAATGAAATAACTGTAAATTACATGAAAACATTTCAGAGTTTTGCCATCTGGTCTTGGAAGTAGGTGGTATAATACAGGATAAAACTTCATTATTAATAGCATTTATAATAATAGGAAAACAGTACCTTTATTAATTAGTTAACTATTAATATAACAACAAACTTAATAATTTTAATATTATTAATAATTATAATTTTAAATAAGAATTAGCTGATGATATGGCAAGCAGCTGAAAAAACTCATTGTACAGATGATATTTAAATGAAACTGTGAACTAGGTAGTTATAGTGAAGAAGGTTTTCTCTGGAGACATGAAGAAAGAAACCCAAATTAAATGAAATTTCATTTGACATATCATAATAGATTTTTTTCCTTGGCGTCGTATAATCCTAAACACAGTATTTACAGTGCCAGAGGTTGTTTTTCACCAACTAGTGCACATAAGTTCCTAAGTGAGTTTTGGGGATGAAGATACAAGGAGTAGAGGCCATGGGTTCTGTTTGCAGATATGCAGTGTAGTTCTTGAATGAACTTGAAAAGTTACTAAGGGAAAATCCTGCCGTTCATCTATCTGCATAAAAGTACTCCAGCACAGCAGCACTGCTATGTGGATGTGAAGCAGGATAAGGAGACCCCCTGAGGGTTCCTAGTGCTTCATTTTCTGGGACTGTTGGAGGCCAGCTGGAATCCAGCCCTGTTTGGCTTTTCCCTGTACTGGTGATTCCAGGGGTCTTGGAGAGCTCCTGAGTAGCTTGGGGGCAGTGCTGGGTGTAGGACTGAGTGACTCAGCATGGAAAGACAGTGCATGAATGTGCTCTGCACTGTGCTGTAGGCTTATGGCAAGAGGGCTTTCAGTCTGAATTTAATTTATAATTATCAACTCAAGTTAAAAATAACCCTAGTCTTGGTCTGCTTCCAACTATGGCAATGCAAATTGGAAGTAACCTTGTCATGTTTGTGTAACAAACTCCATTGTGAAGAATACCTACAGATATCAAAACACTTCACTAAAGACAAATAAACAACATTGCTGACATGTCTATTAATTCACTACCATGTGTTTTACTGAAGAGTGTAACCATTAGTGTTTATTTTACAGTCTCAATAGATAGTATGTTAACATGGCCAAATGCTAGTCGGTTAAGTCATAATAATAAAGATGTTGATTTTTCACCAGTGTTTCTTGGGTCATCCTGTAGCTGAAATTTGACATAAACAAAAAGGGAAAAGGCAACACTCTAACAAGTATTATAGTCTCACCAATCACCAAGTCTGAGATCTGGCTTCTCAGTGAATGAGAGCATCTTGTTGATTTTATGGAACATGAGGATCTCCATACAGGGATGATCAAAGGGCTGTGTTACGTTTCAATACATAACTTTATGTGACAGATGGAATTCCCTCAGAGAGACCCATGACACTCAGGGACAGATTATCAAAAGTTTCAGACACTAGAATCTCTTAGTGTGTTCAAACCTTTATTCCAACACTATCATCACAGCTCTGTTTAAAGCACCAGTCTACAATTTAACTACCACAAAATTTCAAATGGAGGTTAAAAGGGTTGGTCAAAGGATGCGGCAAGTCAAAAGAAATTTTGTTTTGCATTTTCTTTGTTTCCACACAGATATTTTGGATTAACTTTTGGATATAATTTTGTTTAGCAAGGGAGAAATTAATATTCTTGTGAAGTATACCAGAACTTGAAACATCTTTGGTCAGGTAATAAATATTAAAATGATGCATGTCCTTCTGTCGGAGATCTTGGAGCATGAAAACCACTTTTTGCTTTATCACTTTGAAAAAATTCCAGGAGTTTCTATCAAATAAACCAAATACACTCAGGAAGAAAGGAGGGGTGAATACTCCATTTTGACAGCAGTCTCATTAGATTTCTTAGACTCCCATATTTGCTGATGTATTGCTTGATAATGGCTTCTAGCGCCCTAGTAAACTCATCTTTTTTGAGGGGGACTCTAACTGGGATTCCTGCTTTATGTCTAAATGTGACAGATCCTGTCCTCTGGATTTACCCTTCAGTGGCTTTGAACTCTGAACATTTAGTTCCTTGACCACAGTGACAGATCATATAAGTAGATGGTTTTGCTCTGCTACCCTTTCAAAGGAGTAAGATCTTGTATTGTAGCTCTTTTAAGTAAGGGTCCTACGAGGACCCTTTTTCAAATCTCCTTTTAATAAAGTTCCCTTTTTAATTAAGTCTGCAGACTCTAATTTTATGGAGAAGAGACATGAAGTTGGGTATTCTACTGTACCTAGCACAAGAATACAGAAATCTAGATCATGTGTTAAAAACTACATGAGTGTTCAGCCTCAGATTCCTCATCAGTTTTCACAGAATCACAGAATATGCTAAGTTGGAAGGGGCCCACAAGGATCATTGAGTCCAACTCTTAGCTTTATACAGGACCATCCCCAAGAATTACAAGACGTGCCTGAAAATATAATCCAAATGTTTCTTGGACTCTCTCAGGCTTGGTGTTGTGACCACTTCCCTGGGAAGCCTGTTCCAGTGCCCAACCACCCTCTGGGTGAAGCACCTTCTTCCAATATCCAACCAAAATCTCCCCTGACACAACTCCAGGCCATTCCATCAGGTCACTTCACAGAGAAGAGATCAGTGCCTGCCCCTCCTCTTCCCCTCATGAGGAAGTTGTAGACTGCAATGAGGTCTCCCCTCAGTCTCCTCTTCTCCAGGCTGAACAGACCAAGTGACCTCAGCTGCTCCTCACACAGCTTCCCCTCAGGGCCCTTCACCATCTTCCTTGTCCTCCTTTGGATGCTCTGTAATAGCTTAATATCTTTCTTATATTGTGGTGCCCAAAACTACACACAACAGTCAAGGTGAGGCCACACCAGTACAGAGCGGAGCGGGACAATCCCCTCCCTCGACTGGCTGGCGATGCTTTGCCTGATGCCCCCAAGACACAGTTGGCCCTCCTGGCTGCCAGGGCACTGCTGACTCATATTCAGCTTACTGTCAATCAGGACCCCCAGGTCCCTTTCCATGGCACTGCTTTCCAGCATCTCATTCCCCAGTCTGTACGAACCTCACCCATCCCAGGTGCAGAATCCGGCACTTTCTCTTGTTGAGCTTCATATGGTTGGTGATTGCCCAGTCCTCTAATTTGTCGAGGTCTCTCTGCAGGACCTTCCTGCCTTTAAGAGAGTCAACAGCTCCTCCCAGTTTTGTGTCATTTGCAAACTTCCAGTATGCAATCATTTATGAAGATGTTGAAGAGCACAGGGCCTAAAACAGAGCCCTGTGGAACCCCACTAGTGACAGGTCACCAGTCTGATGTTACCCCATTCACTATTACCTCTGTGCTCAACCAATGAGCCAATTGCTCACCCATCACATGATATATTTACTTTTGAACACTCTTAAAGCCCTATTTAGAGTCCTGTCATCCTCTGCTTTTCATTCAAATGGCTTCTTTTATGGAAGAGTCAGCCTTACTCAAATTACTATTGAGAAATCTTTTGTATTTTGGACTTTCTGTGAATTGCTTTCTGACCCATATGAAGTGATGACAATTCATCATCAGGCTATTAATTTCTTAATTTATTGCCCTTTGGGATTTGGGCTTCAAAAATGGGTTACCTTAAATGATAGCCATCTCTTCTTTACGAATAAATAAAGGTTTAAGAGGTCTTGCTGAGTAGTTTGGTAGATGTTTTCTCACATGGAGGCAAAGATGAAAAAATACAAATAAGCTTCACATGAAAACAAAGTGTAATTCCTGGTATTGGATGTGATTACCTATTTTTAAATGTGGAGAATTTCTGCTAATGCTTCCAACAAAATCAGAGCTCCTGCTGTTGCTTCATTGGTGTGATCATTCGTCACTATAACTGAGGTGTGGGAGAAATGCATAGTTTGCTCAGCTAGTTGTATTTAAATTGTAGTTGGTCTAGTCTAGCCTTTCCACCTTGACTCTACTTACTACTCTAAGTAGAACTGTCTCCCATACGCAATATCTCATGTTATTCCAGCACACAGTTCAAGGTTTTGAATTTATTTAGAACTTTCCAAGCAATAATAGAGGACACTAGAAGATGTTTTCTACATGGAATGGTGAAGGAAGCAGAAAGTGCCTCCAACTAAAATGACATATTAGATGCACTTTTTGCATAAGCTTTCACAGTTAAGCAAACTGCTTTTATCCTGTGTGGACTATGATAAAGGTGCTCGAAGACCTAATAATGTGAACCTCATTTTTAGTATTTATTATAACAGAATAAAAACTCTCAAATATTCTTCTTTTTGAAGGACTGGAGAATAACAGCATGTAAAAACTGCTGGAACATGGGTCCTTGTTCATTTGCTTGTGACGTTAAGCATAAGCCCTCTGCGCTTCAGCACAAATACTCAGTGCTTATGGACTGCCAAAGCAGAACCAGTAGATACCCAGGCTCAGCTTTGGCTGGCTGATTTTTAATCATATCATTGAAGCCTCTGAAAAGCAGGGAGAATAATTAGACCGCTCATGGTTTTTTGCAGCATGTGCCTGGTCAGATATAATAACGTGATTATACAAACATTTTTCTAGACACAGAAAACAGTTCCACACAGCCTGTGTGATTTTTTTTCCCATGAGTTTGTAGCCATAAATTATCCTTTTGAGTATTACTAAAATTCTGTCATGCTAAATAGCCTTTTAATACAAATAAAATAATAATTTGATACATTTTGACAAGAAGGCAGAATGTAGTCTCTATTTTAAAGCTGTGCTTTAACACCTCTTTGATTGCATCATTCTATTAGAATCCTCTCCTATTTTAAGTAAGGAATTTGACAATGAAGAGGAAAGGGTTAAAAACTACACTATCAAGCAGGTGTGTTAGTTAGCTAAGGCTTTAGCTTACTTCTTGGCCCTCACACAGTGCAGGTGTTCACATCAGCATTTTCATCCTGTTTGATATCTAGGCTTTTGTGTTTGTCATCTGGGGACTTTTACACGAAATCTGTAGGAAAATCCCCCATTGCTTTGTTGTTTTGGCTGAATAGGATAAAACAGAATTTATTTCTCATTGGTCTTAAGTTTAAAAGGACTAGCACAGCGATGTCTGTCAATCTAAGAGGTGGAGGGTTTTTTTCACTTGATAGTTTATGATACTGTAGATCATCCCCTACAAAACAACAGCCACTGAGAGGTAAAGAAAAGCAAGCTGACAGTTAATGAAATCTGCAATTACTGATAAATAATCAGAAAAATGTGTCAAAACCCCATTTATTTAATGTCTATATTGCATGTCAACTTATAAATCTGACTGATGTGCTGGCAAAATGAGGAAAATTTCTGCTTTATGATAAAGAAATCACTTTTAATTGAATTATGATGTGAATAAAGAATAAATAGTGAAAGATATAAAAAGCTGATGTAATTTTAAAATCCTTTACGTATGCAAAAGACATTTTATATGTCTTTATATGCAGGTTTAAATGATCGTGTTCCTTTAGATCAGCTGACGTTGTGTGCCTTCATTGTCAACAGATTCTGCACAGTAATTTCTTTTTCTGTTTAAGTAACTCATAAGACATACAAATCCTACCATGCCTCTTTGTGCTCTAACTTCTGAAAAGTGATGAACAGTGTATAATAAGGCCTTCCGAATAATTATAAAACTAATTCAGCAACTATTTTAGTCCCAAGAGTATTAAACTAATTTTGAATAGCTGGTATCATACTGTTGTTGTTCGTGACTGACTTTATTTTGCATGGAGACCATTCAGGGTAGAAACTTAGAGTAAGTTAAATACATATTCACTTTCTCTCAGGGACTTCCCAGAAATTGCTTGAACTACTCTGATAATTAGGATTGTTTAAAAGAAAATACAATCCCTTCAATATGTTCCCAAACTAATTTCTACAAAAATTTTCTAATTTGTATTACAGCTGTTGGCTTGGTGTGGAAAGGGTTTTCAGGAGAGAATCCTTGTATTCCTGGATGACATAGCAGTATGGAAAGTGAGGAACTGGATCACTTTGTCTCAGGCACTTCAAGTAAAAATGTCAGTGTGCCTTTGTGATAACTACAGAATCCTCTTTTTCTGAGTAAAAAACTTTGACCTTAGACATACAATAATAACTTTTCAAAGTGTTAAGCAATAATTACACTTATATTAGATATAAGATGTATACATACGTATATACAATATTATATATTATATATATAGACCTGTGTTTTAGCAGCAAGAAGAGAAGAGTGATGTTTTGCTACCAGTTATTCTATTCTTAACCACGCAGGTACATTCCCCTTCTTGAATCTCAAGTAATGCTTGTAATAATACAGAATTAAGGTTTGGAACTATTACACACAACTGGTTTTGACTTCTTTTTAACTCATCAAATGCTGTTTCAAATGCATGGAAAGATAATGTACTGATGCTTTTAACAATAACAGAGCAGAAATTTGTAGAGTCGAGTCAGTATGTTTCTGAGCTGTAACTGCAAAACACAGGAAGATATTCTTATGTGAGGTCATGTTCTATAATTTCCTTTCTGTGTCACTGAGCTGAATTGAGAACTATGTCATATATCTTACTGGAAATCTATAAAGCAATGCATTTGCTACTTGAAAAATTGTTCTATTGTCTTGACAAATCATCACACTAAAATTTACTGTGTATTTGGAAGATTTTATCAGCTGTGTCATAAGCCCAAAGCACTTAGAGGGGTTAAACTTGACTTTCTGTCATTTTGTTGGGATGTTTACTGCATTATCTCATCATGCTAATACTTGGCTTGGACATGGAAAGAGAGAAAATTTTATTTATCATTCAGGTCCCATGAATCTTACTGTAATTCTATGTTTTCATAACACACTTCACAGTTTAAGTGAAGATGCATTTTATCATCAGGTCAATGACATTGAAAGGATCACTCTTTAAAACAGAGAAATTATCTTAATACATCAGAGCCTGCCTAGAACCCATCCAGATGTCACTGGTACTTCATTATTCATTCTGGTAATGCTGACCAGCTGCCAGTTTAATGTCTGACATAGGAGTCCATTTGGGAATCCACCCTCTCCTCAAATAATCTGAGCTGAACAATTGTTCTATATTAGCAAACTGGTTTATTGCCCCGTGAAACCTAAACTGAAAGTTGCAAATGTTGTGCTTTGAATCACTTTCATGTCTGAACATGACTGACACAGAATGACTTCATTAACTTTCAGTAATGTATATTGGAAAAAAAAATTAAGACAGTTCAGGTGCTGAAAGGGAAGTACTCTATATTGTTAGAGCAGTCTGTTTTGCTAGACATCATTATTTCTAGCTTTATTAGATTAATAATTAAATACTTACAAGATTATTTTGGTAAAAACATTTCCAAAAATATTAACTGCTTTTGATCATGAACATTTAGGAATACTTTCTGAAATGCTGAAGCAGAGAAACAACTAAGAAGAAAGACATTCTAGATTTAAAGACTGGAGAAAATTCAGTATTTGACAATAATAGCAAATTCAGAATTGGAAAGTATCAGAAAGTAAAATTTGTATAGTTTCTAAAGGGGTCTGAGGGTTACTAATACAATCCTCAGCTTATCCGTATGGGAAAAAAAAATTAAAGTACATCAATAATAATTTTTAAACATTATTTCTTCAAAAAGAAAATTTCAAAGAATGGGAAATATTTGACTTAGGAAGGCTCTCAGAGGTATTCAAATGTATGGTTATCATGCCCTAATCCTCAAAATCTACTTTCTTCCTTCCTTCCCACTTCCCCCACCAATATCCTAAAATCAGTCATAAACTCTAAAATAGCTTTATTCACAGTCCATAAAAATTCATCTCACAAATAGCCAAGGAAAAACTATTAAAAAAAAGCATATTAATGCTTTTAGTTACTGTGCCTAAGAGTGAAGGTGGCTGCTGCAGTTTGTTCTCAGGATGTCAGTAAAATATATATCTTTTCAAAAAACAGGGAATATAATACTGTTTGTAAAAGTACTCAAGATGATGCATAAACCAGCTGTGAATAACTGCAGATGAGACCTTCTCACCCTCTACCCATCTCTCGTTCCCTTTGCATATACATATTGTACATCCCCACATCTTCAATATGTTGTGTGATCTGGTAGATAGTAATCTAGTTTGAGGTTAGTAATCTATCTTGAGGTTTTAGATATGAAATCACAGGTGGTTAATCTGGTTTTGATAAGTACTGCATTGAAGCTAAGCTAATCAAGGGACATCTGATGTGGCCGAATGTTTTTCCACATTATAGATTGCCTAGAAGTAAGATACTGAAATTCAAGCAAAAGAAATTTCTGTTTAACAGAGCTAATAGTAAGAACATACTATAAAGAAATATTTGCCTTTATATATGTGTATTCCAAATGGGAAACCTCAGTTTCCTGGCTTTGCAAAAGACAGTAACTATTCTTTTTTGACAGTTGCCATGATGCTATGCAAATCAGTGAGATATTATTTAGGGCTAGCAATCATACAAGAGGAGTTAATTAATTAAAACTTTATTTTCAGAAGGGATCCATAATTATGAAGAAGCATTAATTATAAATTGAAGAATTATGAATTATGAAGCTTCATTAATTATGAAATAGTGAAATAATGTTTTAATTAAGTTTTTGCAGGGTGAGGTGCAACATCTATGTTTTCCTGACAACAGTCAAATAACTGTGCTTGAAGTTTCAGTATGTGTTTATACTGTATCTGTCTTTGGTCAAAGAGCTACCTCAGTGCTGGTAGTCAAGTGGTGCAGATGGATCGGGAAAAAAAGTTTTCTCCAGATTTCCCTGTCTATATTCTGATATTCATGATAAAGATGGCAAAGTATTGGAAAGCTAAGAAAATGTTCAGAAAGTGTCTCTGGATTCCACTGGACTGAGAAGATCAAAGAGAAAATGGTAAGAAAACACAGAGGGTAAAGAGGATTTGATAGAATTTCAGCTAAGAATGTTAGTGAGCAGCAGGTTTCTCAGTGACTTACGGTCTGCTGTATTTTGCAATTCCTTCATCAAATATGATGAAGGAGAGAAACACATGCAACATGTGATTTCAATATGAATGAAGCACTTCAGCTACATATGAACAAATCTTTTTTTGTACAATAATATTATTTTGTCTTCTTAAATGCGTAACTAAGCAGGTTTTGCCTACAATGCTAATATTAATTTCAATAATTAAAAAAATTCCCTTTGATATCTTTCTACAAAATTCACAAGTGCTTCTTTATTCTAATATGACATTTGAAATAGTAGGCTTAAAATTTTGAAAGTCAGATAAAAAGAACAGACAGAAATGAACATTTCCCGCTCAACCTTATTTCATCCTCATATGTGTTATGATATAATCTTTAATTACACAATCACACACAGTTTTTCTCCCAGGAGAGCTCTGGCTTATAGAGTGAGTAATAGCTATCCAACATTTCTTTTTATCTTGTTCCCTATGTGTTAGCCTCAGGTTTTATTTGTGTTACATCATCCAAAATCTCTTATCACATCAGCTAATTGCTTCATGGCTGATCCTAAACATATCTTTATTTTTCCTTTGAAAGAGTATTATCAGTGTCCCATTTTAGCATCCATGGAACTGAAGCACAAAGAGATTAAGGCCAAATTTACTGTGTCCATTTTTGGGTGCCAAAAATGAGACATTAAGAATGATTCTTCTAAGAATACCTGGGTTTTTGAAAGCAATATGGACACAATTGCACTGCTCACTAACTTTATTTGCAATCTATCACAAATATTAGATGTCTCATTAAGATTTTTCATTGGATATCTAACTGCATCATATAAAACTTAAGCGCATTTAACTTCATCAGTGCTGTTCCTTTTCCTGAAGTTCCACCTCTTTTAGTTCACACTTTCCAATAATTTTTAAAGTAAATTAGTTTTTTCTGATGTTCCTCCTCTCTATCCATCTTTCCCAGCATCCTGGTTCCTCTGCATCTTTCTGAACTCCAGATATTTGTGTTTTCTATGGCTTCTTCTGTGCCCCCTGTATTTTCCCTTACTCTGCAACTCCTTCCTCACTTTTCTCTTTCTGCAAACTTGCAAACTGTCTCTCTGCACTTGCCACTCTTCTGCATTCAAGATAGGTAGTTTCCTCTTCTTTTGCATTGTGTGGGAGCCAGCTGAAAGGTACTTGAGGACAGGAGAAATGGACGTTTTTCTTTCAGCTCCGGAGTCCTGTGTCATATAATTTAACAATTAGCCGGAGCAATCATAAAGAAGTCCTATTACAGCCTTGCATCCCTGGGCAACAGTATGCTCAGCACAGGTGGAATCATGGAAACCTTGACTAACCAGACGTAAATGGAAGTCTTTGAAAGGCTTATAATTCAACCACTATAAAGGGAATTTTTCAGAGACAGAAAATAGTCCATGTTACATCAGGGACACTGCCTAGACAACTTTTGGATTTCTGCTCTTGATGGTACAAGCATGGAGATTTTTAGTGGAAGATTTTTTAAGTGCCAAAATCTCATTCTCAAAAAAAGTTGTGCAGCTGCAGCTGAAGTCTTCCTGAAGCAGTTCATGCTGAGAAAGACAAATGAAAGTCTGACAAAAGAAATAAAGTAGCTCCAAATCCAGACCTAACAGTGAGCAAGCAATACCTCAGATGACAGTTTTATGACACTGACTATAAAAATAATAATTTTTTTCTATTACATATGCTCAGTCCTGATTATAGCAACCAGCACATTTTAACCAGCTATGGAAATTTGCAGACAAATAATTCAAGAAACTTTTTAAGAATAAAATAAAAAAATGTTTCTAAGGCTATATTTTGCTGAAATAATCTCTTAGATCCATAATAGAGTTACCTCAAATGAGCAATAACTTTATTATTATTATCATTACAATGAACTTTTTTTTTCTCATCCCATTGTTCTGATCATTATAAACTCTTCTGTCTGGCTTGGCATTCAAAATCAGATTTGGCATCAAAATCTTTCCTCCTTCTTGCTATTACTTTTGAATCTGGTGTTCTTGTGGTTTTCTTTTGTCCTCTCCTGATTCTTTCTAGATCTTGGAAAGATATCTGGTATTTGGCCACTCTTGACCCCTCAATATACAGTAGTGTTATTATATGCTTCTCATGTGGTTATAAGAAATAGCTAAATAATAGTTTGCAAATGAGACTTTTTGTTGGAGTTCTTACACTGATTTACAGATGCTAAGGTTATAATGCATTGTATTTTTGAGTACTAGATGCACATTTGCAAGGCGTAAGCCTTCCTGGTTTTGGTTGTGCAAAAGGAGTTCACATTCAACATAAATCAAAGATGACATTTAGTTGAAAATAACCTTCCAGCAATAAATAAACTACCTGAAAATGCCTGTAAAGAAATCGAGAATAACATGATAACAAATTCTTTCTGTTGAGATAGATGATAAGATTTTTCTTATATTACAAGTTAATGATAAAAACAAATTGTATTGGATGCAAAAAAATAATGCTCATTAACAGGCATTGTTTGAAGCATTTTGATATTGTCACTTAACTTTTTATATAGGTGGAGAAGTATGCAGAGATGAGGCTGCAAGTAACACTTCCAAACAAGTAGAGGCACAAAGGAATTTGAGATGATATCCCTAATGAAACCCAGAGCTGCAGCACTGTGAGAAAATTAAAGCTTGGGCCAAGAATCAAAGAGAAGCTCAAAATGCTTCAGAAGGCTTTTTATAGTCTAGGATCAAGGAGTTTTCAGCTTTTAGTGTAGAAAGGGCTAATAATGATCTGCTAATCTATGTGCAGCATTTATATTGTTTCCCTTGTAATTTTTAACAGTCTATCAAAGCCTCCAAGTAAGAGTTTGCATGTTGGCAATCAGATGTGGCTGTGGGTCCGGTGCATATAACACTATATTGGCCTATGTGATGTTCAGGAGGATGAGGAATGCTTTTAGGACTGTCTAAAGGTTAAATACTTTAAATGCTGCTACTCACTTCAGTCATGTTGTGGGAACAGAGTAGACAGAGAGCAGAACATTGGCACCTGGAGCATATTTGCCCTACAATGAGACTTCAGCAAGCAGCTGAACAGACACCAGATCTATAAAACTTCTTTTTCACTTTGTCCTATACTTTTAAATAAAATTCCAAAACAGCCAAGATGACAGAATTCAGAGAACTTTGAAATGTACTTTGAAATATTTTTTTTTATTTGTTCCTATCTGATTAACAAAATTTTCTGGTTCTTACATAATTTAAATATTTTAAATAATTTTAGTCCAATAGATACTCTTTATGTCCTTAAATATGCAAATTCTTCTAAAATAAGTTAAAGTTTTGACCCAAATGAAATCGATATTTTTCTCTTTATTTCTATGTTACAGGGCTCTGCCTCCAGTTTTAAGTATTTATAGTAATCCTCAAAGCTTTTAATTTTCTGAAGAATCTCTGCTGATAGAGTATAAACACTCAAGCATCTGAAGGAAAATATAGAGGAAAAATCTGGGAGGGGGAAATGAACAGTCATTTGGATTATGAATCAGTGGGATACATATAGGACCCAAATACACTAAGTTTTCAGTGTTAGCTTTTCAGCCCACATACAGTAAGCATCCAAATTCTTATATTGTAAATTCTGAAGGTAGAGGCCTAATTTATTTATTTTTATGTTGTTAATTTCTAACTTGTGGTTTTTGTGGTTGATCACTTCAAATTATTCTTGGCACCTATTTTGTAATACGTGAAAAAATATCCTTGTTATTTCTTTGTGGCACTTCAATGAGATTTACATATATACATAAAATGATAAAATAAAAAAATTAAGATATCCTCTAATTTGTTTGTCAGCCCTCGTTTTTACATAAATAATTTGCAAACGTAATGTAGATATGTATTTATGGATAAATACAACTGAGTGTCCTGAAAGACTCTCTTTCAAACAAGTTTGAAACTGGGTTAGAGGTATAACAGAGCTATGAATTTTCCTGAAAGCAGGTTAGCAGGCAGAATAATTCCCCTCCTACAGAAAAAGAAAATGTAATCTATACTGTTCATAGACATTAAAGAAGTCACATTGGGAGGGGGAAGGAGAGAACAGAGTTGAGGAGGGAGGAAGAGAAGTAGGAAGAGAATGAAAAGGTGAGAGAGACATTTTGTTTTCTTGAGAATTAACTTGTTAGACACCAAAAAAATCCACTTGGAAGGGAGTAACTTTGATTGAGGACTGAATTCTCTACTGTTTAAAAAGGCATGAATATTCTTTCTTCAGACCATGAAAAGGGATATGCTCTCTCCATGTGGCTTGTCTGCTTGCTCATAATGGTTGAGCTCACGTTTATTTTCATTTATTTTACGTGTCTATCGATCATGAAACACAAATTCACTGAAAGCATTTAGACAATTATATGGATTTCAAATGCTTTCCACACTTGTCAAGTCATTTCAACTTAACCTGGCTTGTTAATTATTTGCCTTCAGATTTTATAGCCATATTTAGAGACAGATTGTAGAACCCATCAAATGAAATGTGGCCTCTGTTTAGGTCTATTGGAGATTACCACTGACTTCAAAGTAGGAATTTACCCATATTGTTCCCATTCACATTCTGGAATGTCATGTTTACTGGATGAAATACCACGTGTATTGGCTTTGATTTCCTGATCAAATCATAAATGGTAGGATATGTTCTGTTAGCCAAAGAATTCTTACCCAAGTAAGACCAAATAATCTGCTACTGCTGAAACCCATACCTTTTATATTAGAAAAATTTAAACCATATAAACTATGTTATTTTTTTTAATCAAAGTAATAATTTGTTTTTCTTGGCTAGCTACTTTCTAAATTTTGTTTCTGTAGAACACTCATGTAAAAAGCTACCTAAATAATTTCACATTTTGTGATATATGAGGTTGGCATAGTGAAAGTCCTCATCTTCAATTAATTAATTCAATGCTACCTAATAATTTTATGAATATTGATGTGATTTGCAGTGGGATACAGAGACTCTGTAGTGCTGTAACAAACTGGGATCAATTTCTTCTTGGCTCGAGAGAGAAATATGATAGTGGTAGACAATGACCTATTACGAAACAGAACCTAAGCTTAGGTCTACACTTAGGTCCCAGCTGGAAACAGGACCAGAAGCAAAGACACCAAAGGAATAAAATTTCCAAGAAGACCCTCTGGAGGCAGAAGAAAAGCATGCTGTCATTGCTGACTTGAGAACAAATGAACACAAAATGATACTCCCCAAAGACTATTTGAAATTGCCTAGGGTCTCCCATTTCCTATGGCCTGCAAAAATTTGAGGAAAGACAGACAGATTTAAAGATTGTCCTAAAATGTGTTTTCTATTAAATGCTTTCCAAAGACTGTCTATTACATACAGCGTTTAAGGCACTGAAAAGAAGCTGATGCCACATAGTGGGAAGTATGGGGAATTTCATCACATAAATAATGAGTCAAGGTAAGGGCAAGAGACATGAGCCGTGGTCACTTTAGTGATGGTCTATTTCATTTGAAGCAATAAAAAAAGTCTCCTAAAATCCGTTTGAAAACTATAAAAGGAGAAAAAGAGAATCTCAGACTTAATTTATAACTGAAAGTTAAACCAGCTGTATTCATGTACAAAACACCTCCTGTATTAGGATAATTAATTATCCTGAAGAAATTGAGAGAAGAAGGTGCTATCATGTCAAAGCAAGAATAGGTGCTCAGTTTTCTACAGAAAATACAAGCTATTTTCTTTTGGCACCATCTGGCATGGTGCTAGTTCTTTATTTCTGCATTAAGGAAGTGGTCACCTTCCTGCTTTTTGTCACCCAGGACATTTTTGGTGCAAAAGTATATGTGCTAGGTAATAGTCTTGCATACAGCAATCCTTAGTAGAGCTAGGAGCATAACTGAACGAGCAGTCTTTGTCACACATTAAAAGTGTTTGCTACATGAGTAGGAAATACCACTTTGTGATTGAGAGCTTAAAGTATTTAGTTGAAAGGATGAGTTTACAGGGCCCTGAAGCAAAGAAGCACAAGCAGCTTGGACTTGGTACTGAAACTCATCAGAGTCCAAGGATACTGTAAAATCCAGCTGTTGTGGCAGTGGCACAGAACTGCTGCAAGAAACTGTTGAGGCTCTGCCTCAACTTCCTCCTGTGCAGCACCCTTATTTCTGTCTCCTGCCACCTTCTCTACATATACTAAAGAGAGGAAGTAACAGGCAGCACACGTGGCCAAGTGCTTGAGGTTTTGGTTTCATCACTTATAATACAAAGATTATTCCTTGGAGATCAGAGATAATCTCTGGTATTACTGTTACTGTGGGAAGGTAGACACTCATACCTGTTAAATAAAAGGGTGTGTGAATATTACATGATGATGATTAAAAGTAAAAATGGCTTAGCTTGATATGGAGGATTTGCCCCTCAGCACATAAAAGAAATTTCGTAGAACACTATAAAATACAGTATTGCATGTAGTTATTTAATATTTAGGGAAAAAAAAGAAACACCATACCCAGAAAAAAATGGCACTTTACTCTCTGATTGCATTGGATAAGCAGTAATAGCTTTCCCAATTATTTTTTGTTTATATCTGTGTAATAAATTGCAATTTGTATTTGGTTCCTTCTTCCTATCTCTGCACACAGCAATATTATTGACAGTGCTCATCCAGAAGAAAGAGATTCTAACCTGAAATTAATAATTTTTGTTTGATTCTCTATGTTGCTTGTTTAATGTCTCATTCTTTAAACACATTCAATAGCCAAGAAATCAAACATGATATAAATTCCCTCTCTAGTAGCAGACTTCATTAAGAGCTCCTAATAGGACTAGGTTCTGACCATTTAAGTCAGTAAAAATGAAATAAATTTAAAATGAAGTTGTAGCTTAAAGAAGTGAGAAGTACAAACTATCAGTTAAACACAAGGATATGGTTTTGTACTGTGTTGACATGCCTCATGTTCAACTGGTTCTTCTTTCCTGTTGAACAAAGAATAACGCCATGAAAGCAAAAACACAGATACCATCATAACACTAGTCACTATAGATGAGCTTTAATTTATTTCTTAAAAATGTACCTTTTTAAAGGAAACCTACTTCTTCTTTAATAATTCCAAGATCAAGCATATTTGCCCTCAAAATAGAAATTAATGTACTGATTTCTTGTTTGTAAAACACATTTTCTAAAAAGTTTTTATTGTAAGATGTCAAGAGATGTACCATAAGATTTATTGGCTTTGTTTTTATGATGAATCATTTTTAATACATGTTTTACAAGATTTTAATTGAGTAAGAAATTTTTCTCTAACGACATGTTTTGCACTAACAAGACATGATAGTAGTATGTGTTTGTTTTACTGCAGTAGAACTCAGTCTCTCCTAGGGTTATACTGTGCGCAGCTCTCAAATCATCCCAATATAAAAACTGATAGCTGTCTGTAATGATGGGTTAAATTCTTTTCTTATCTCAATTCACAGAATAATTACAGTTTTTCATATTGAGCATTCAGGCTTTTAGAAATATGATCTTCTACTGTATGCTCTGAAAAAGTACTACTGTCTATTAAACTACATGTTTAATAAATATATTGTCCTTTTGAGCCTCAGAGGCCAAATTCTTAGGGGACAGATGCATTGTGCTCCAAATTTGTCTTTGAAAACAGTCCCCTCTCCATTCTTGCCCTGAGATGGTCTATGAGTAGCAATAAGGAAATGTGTAAATTTATCAGTTTTAGGGCAAACTTTGTCATCATCCTGAGAAAATAATTGTGTCAGATCCATAAACGTACTTAGGAATATAACTGCTTTTGGAAATGGTAACTTTACTTGTTAAGGCATATTTATATGTTATGTTAACATTAATAACATTGTTGATCTTGATTGGCTGTGGATTTGGATTTGTTTTGATTAAAAAGACTGCAGCAGATGGGAATGTTCTTGACACAGTAAGGAATTTGCTGCCTTTTGTAAGAAGATGTTTACATAGTCTTTAATAATATAGTGACAATGAATACTGTGAATAGTGGTGCAAATGGCAGGATACAGGATTTCCTCTGCTGGTCAACTAGTGGGTAAGTATGGCAAACATTGCAGTTGTTTTCCCCCTCTACTTCTGACAATTGAAAAAATCGATTTTCAAGTTTGAGGTATTGAATTATTATATTATTTTTACCATTTTTTTTCTGGGGGAAGGATAATCAAGGTTGTTTCTAGTGTCATAGTGAAAACTTCAGAGAAACTAATCATGTAAAAAGCCAAGCAAGCCTTAGAAATGTTTTCCAACTAAAACTTTTCCATTGAAACAGATGAATCAGTAAGCCCCATAATTGAAATAACTTCTTGACCTCTAGAGAGAGGGTGATTCTTACAGGTCAAAACAGGGGTTACTGGTAGGTCAGCTGAAATAGCCATTACTGCAGCTATCTGCACAGTGTTTAGGCTTTGAGTAAACCGGAGATTTTATAACGTGGAACTGCTGGTTCTTGGTTGACTTTCATTAAGGAAAAGACAGCTTATTAAGCCCAAAATAATTGAGGAAAAACATTAAACCCTGTCTCTAAACAGAATTTGTATTAGGTTAAGTAAAACTGGTTTTAGTACTTTTCTAGTTATAGTACAACAAACCTGCTTAAACACCACTACCATTCAGAGCCATCATTTAAGTACTTTCTTGACCCAGTCACTGTTGTTTTGTATTCTATCTTATTTCACTTGATATTTTCATAGCATACTATATTCAAACCAATGTTCCTTTTCAGGTATGAAATTAATTAATTGAAAGCACAAATATTTGTGTTATGAAAATAAATGGCCACTAAATTCAAAGTAAGATTGATTGACTAGAACTTATATGGATGTTGTACAATCTAGTGTGAAAGCACCTGAAAAACAGACATAACACTTTGTTTTGTTGCATTTCAAAAATTAATATATATTGATTTAATTAGTATTTTGGGCACACCCTCCTTCAGGAAAATTATTTGCATATAGTGCTATAATGGGAATTGGAAATTCAGGCTCAGCTGTGAAAAACAGACAATAAAATTATATATTATATGTAACAGCTATAGTTATGAACTGTCTTCTACTAGAAATTAATCAGATCTAAATTTTGATAACTCAGTGCATTTTTTTTTTATGTAAGAAGTGTCACACCTTAATCTCAGATGAGACAGACACACTACCTGCTTTCTGAATGTCATGAATAAAACACAAGTATGCTTCCAGACAGGAGCTGCAGAATACTCTAAACTGTGCTTGACCTGGACATTTGGAGAAACACAGCTCCAGGATAAATGACAGCATGTCCCAGCAGGTAAATAAAGATTCAGCCTGGAAGAAGAATGTGGATCTGTGTGTTTGTTCTGAAGTTTAGCTTACCTCAGTGCTCAATGCATTCCCAACCCAGACACATCTATTCTCCAGTTACCATGTGTTTTGGTTAACAAAGATTCTTTTCTGCTTTCCAAAGATGGTTTTTCTATTTTGATGAATTATCAGAAGTCTGTTTTATATAACAACTGTCAGCTTGAGCTGATTGCTTTTTCATTCTATATCACAGAAACTGTTGTCAAGGAAATACAAAATAACAATCATCAAGAATCAATAATACTATCAGGACCCTTGAAATACCCCCTTTGGTTCTGTGCTATTTTATGGTTAAGCTGCAGAACTGCCTGTACCTTGTTAAGGAACCTGCTGCTCCTTGATGGGGAATGGCTTTCTGACTATTAACTTGCCTTCTCTTTTCTTAATCAGATAAACTGGTCTGAAACACAGCCTTTTCCTTTTCACAGATGTCTCTACTTTCTACTCTCAAGAGTTCTGCACAGCAAAGGGCCATTTTTCACTTTAAGAGAATAGAAACTTTGGCTGACTTGTGTTTGTTGTCAGCCATTCACAGAATAGACCCAAGGGGGAAGGAGGTAAAATATCTACAAAATTAATGTAAAAAAACCCAGAAAAAAATGCTAATTCAAAAGTTTGTGAATAAGAAGAGAGAAGGTCTCTTAGTTAATTTCTGTTATTTCCACCTTTGTCTCAGAAGTCACAGGAAATAATTCAGGAAAGGCTCAGTTTTATGCTTAGGGAAAGCTACAGTACACTTGCCCATTAAAATATCATGTCTCTCTTCTCTCTTCTCTTCCCATTCTTGTCAATTACATCCTTGAAACTGGAGTAAACTTTTCTCACTCAGAAGAACTAACATTTCTGCTGAAGTATATAAAAACAAATCTCTTATTCACAAGTTTAATAAAAAAGTGAATTCTCAGGAAACTATTGTGATGAATTACTTTCAGTAATGCAACTGCCACAAATCAGATTATGATATAAATTCTGTTCTAGAGAAATACCTCAGTTCTGGCTCTATGAGCTGAATGATAGTATTACAGTTAGAAATTGTGATTGTCATTGTGATTCTCCTTCATGACTTCACTGATACACACATCACATTTAATTTCTATTTCACGAGGTCATTTTTCCAGATACTGCCTCTTGTAGTCAAAACATATGTAGAATTCTTTCTATATGTAGAAAGAATCAGTATATTCTATATATACAAAGAATTCAAATGAGACATAAGGAGGAGTGCATATACTAGGCAGTACAAAATTAAGAACTCTGATTTTAAAGGGTCTCAAAAGTTGTAATAATTACTAGATCTAAGTAACTTTGTCAAGCTTCTTCGATCTCACCCCACTTAAAAAAAGGAACAAAGAAAAAGAACCAAACCAGACACTCAAAGCATAAAACATTCAGTAGCCTATGTTTTTGCAGAGTAATTCACAAGTTCTAACTGGACTCCTCCAGAACAGCATCTGGTTTTGTGCTACACTTTTACAACTATAACACAATTAAAATATTGCAACGGAAAAGTCATAAAATTGCTTCATCATAATTTTGATGTCTATCTTTCTCATGGATTAAATTATGATTTTCTTTGGTGTAATCGGTCAAATATGTGTGGATGGGTGAAGAGATATGCTTACATAGAACTCTCTGGAGCCACACAGGGAACTCTATAGGCAAGGTCTGATTTGTCTCTGTTATGTGCATCTGAAGGTCATTAAAGACAATTTCACCCAGGATATTTCATCAGTTCAGTTATAATCCAGCTTTGTTCCATCTATACCATGATTATATTAGGATTATCAGTCCCTTGTTATATTCATAGACAAATATAAAAATTAGACATGAAACTTCATAGGATTAAAGGACCATTCCGACTGTGCAAACAATGAATGTTGATTTGATTTGATAAGGTATTCAACTCAACAGGGAAACTGAGAACTCTGAATGCTAGTATTTGAGCAAGAAGTCACCTCACCTGTGAAACTATATTTTAACATAAAACACCACAGAAATATTCTCTCTCTCAAGATCCAGTTTATAGTATGTGTGGGCTAAGAGTGATGTATTCCTCAGGATCTTTCAGTGAAAGTCCAGTACATTAGGGGATTTTTAAAATGATTCTTAAAATTTCATTGACCAAAACCAAACAGACTGGACAACAAACCCCTCGTTCTTAATTGACAAAAAACCTAAAGCTGTTATTAGTCATCAGAAAAGTACATATCATAGTAGCTGAGTTTTTGTAACTACACAGTTTTTGAACTGTTGTTTTTGCACCATGGGTAGCCATGAAATTATTTAGGAAAAATAAGCTTACATGTGTCAGAGAGCTTATATTTTCCATCTAGTGTTTCAACAGAAAAAATAGAGCATTACATTTCTGCCTCCCTGCTCCCTGCTCCCCCAAAGTGGAAACAATGCTTATTGAAAGGTGTGTGTGTTAGGACTACTAGGTCTGATGTAACAAAGTGCTCTGTGCATATATATCAAATTACTGGAACAGAAGACTATGCAGCAGTCTCATTTGGGTATCCAAACACCCAGTCACATGGAATTTAGAGGACACCTAAAACATATATATATATATTCCTTAACCTACATGATTCGTTTCCTCTCTCTTTAAAACTAGGTTATTCTGTTCCTCAGACTCATAACATATTGTATAATGAGGATTGGAAACATCAGGAAAATTTTGAGGATCTCAGATAAGATATGCTACACATTTACAAACTAATATTAAAAAAATTAGGAAAGGTACTATAGTATTACTTTCAAAAATTAAGAACCAGTAATATATTCACAAGAGCAGTATAAATTCCATGAAGGTACTTTGATGGAGTTGCTTGGACAGATGATTTTTCTGAAGTTATAAAAAGACCCCAAAAAGGCTTTGGTTAAATTTATCTCCAGCATAATTGTCCTGAAATTAGTGGTTTGTTTATAGATATAGGGCCAGACTCCTCGTTGATGCCTGTACAAATATTTTGAAGTCATTGGGACTGTTTGGATCCAAGTAGTTATATATGTAGTTTTTGCACAGAGCTACCAGTGGTGACAGCCAGATACTGTTCGTGAACTGTGGAAATGCTACACCTGCAGGACATACAGAAAATTGCAGAGCTTTTTGATGACAAGTAACTGACACCTTGTGAGAAGTCTCTTAGCAGTTTCTAGAACTCCTCTTGAGTTAATGATACCTTTGTAATGATTGAACTCCTTATTTATATATTGTTTAGCCTATTTATTTAATAAAAATATTAACTGCGGCCATGAAACTCTTCTCCAAAAGAAAAAGAACCTTTTACAGGCCTCTGGTAAAAGGAAACTGGGTGGAACATACAATATGAGATAGAGGCAGTACAGACGATGCTTGTTTGAAGAGAAACAAATTATGGTTCTATTTTATTGTTCTGTTAAACATGGTATTTACTAAGTTTATGCATTTCCCATTTTTAAAACGGAATGGTATGTCACTGATTTAACGCCACTTGCTGACCTTCAGAAACTATGGAATAAAATGACGTATTTGACATCCCTTCAACGTAAGTTTTCCCAAACTAAATAACAGACATGGAAAGATGTAATGGGATCAGAAAAAATAATAATGATTAACGGAGTAATAAAGCAATGTTAAGTGAAAAAGTTGTTCTATTACATTGTAAAAATTGACTTCAACATGCAACTAGATGACACACAGGGAAGGTTCAATACTGACTCCCGCCGTGGTTTGGCTATAGAGGTAATCCCCACCCTGTGTGTGTGGGTATCCATGGCCACTTCTGAGGATTTCATCCTATGATTTGCGCTTTTGTCTCATGAAAATTGCCTATGACATTTTAATTTGGTGAAGAAACACATCTCCAGCCTCTCCGCTTTGCCCGTGCCCTGTCTCCAGCTCCCCACAGCCCTGCCCAGCCCAGTCATGGGTCCTGATGAGTTAAGTCCACCTGTGGACAAACATCCCAGCCTGGCCTTGGCCAGCCCCGAGATGCCCAATGCCCAGGGCTGGGGTTACTCCCAGCTGCCCTGCTCCTGTCTGGGCATCTGTCAGGCACTGCCCAGCCAGCTGGGTACCATGATGGGCCCCAGCTCCCTGTTCCTGAGGCAGCATCTGCTGGTGCTGTACCCTGGCAGCGCCTGTGTAACACAGCTGGATCCAGCTCCTCTGTAGCCATGAGAAGGAGAGCTGTGGGCAGGGCCTTCCTTCTGGATTACTGGCACTGGTATGGCCTCTAGCTCCCCAATTGGCTGCCTCTGCAGCTGGGAAAGTGCAGGGAGCTCCTTCCCTTAGCTTGCAAAACAGCTTCTAATCTGCAGTTATCAGAGAAATGATGGTCATTCAAGGGTGTGAAAATTGTATGTGAATACCAGTAGAATAACAGAGTAGCATGAATAATTTTATTAACAAAGAAAATGAATGTAAACCTTGTGACTTGGTTCACAATGTACAAATGACATTTCCTCTGAATGGGAATAACAGCTCTTACCTGACTTCTGTTGTATAAGACCTAGTCATTTCCTGGTGAAATGAAAGAGCTGCCCAGGAAATGGAATCATCCCAATCCACCTTCACTTTTTTTCTGTGAAAACTCCATGGATTTTGGTACGTGAAATAAAGAGGTAGATTTTTTAAAAATTATATGTACAAATTTGCAAACCAAAGGAGATGAAGGAGAAGTTAAACATTACACATAAAAATCAGTGTTTTGAACAGAACTAGTCAGGGAACATGAATAAAAATGACCATGAGGTTTAAGAACAAGGAAAATGCAGAACGAATTTGTTTGAATGAGAATTAGATTTCATCTCTGACTGTAGACAATTAACTTCGGAGCCTCTGCTTCTATGTTTATGTTCATGAATGTTTCTCTGGGATAGGAAAACAAAGTTGTAATATAAAATCCATAGAAATACCATTAGCTGCTAAAAGAAGACACAGCTTTTCTTTTTATTGCTGCATTAACATTGCCATTTTTTTAGTACTTTTGACTGTATGCCAATATTCTTTGCCAATACATTAAAGCTCAGGCTCACAAGGACAGCAGCACTATGTTCCACTGTGTTTTATGCAGCATCTAAATCAGAGGTCAGAACAAGTTTCTCGAACAGTGCTCAGTGGACAACAGTGCTTGTGAAGTCGTATATTTGTAACTACTCCCATAATGATGCCTTCATTTTAAATACTAATTCATAAACTCCAGCCTGCAAACCAAAACTGACAGAGACCAGAATGATAAGAGTAAATCCTCTGTAGTAGCAATAATCAATACAAACACAGTGCCATATGGACTACTATTAAGAAAATTAACTTCATCCTAGCCAGACCCAGTACACTCCTCAGCCAAGTATCATGGGAAAATTCAGCCTTAGAAGGGCTCAATTTTCTACATAAATATTGTCTTGCATCATTAAATATCTGCTAAAGAACCATTAAATACTTCTCACGGGCATGTTCTTTTGAACAAGACGAAAAATAATTGGATTACTCATACATCTCTGGAGAATTATTTCAAATCCATGGCTGCTTTTGTATTTGTAAGGTGGGAATTGAGAATAAAAGGTAGAACTGGAAGTAACAGGTGATCTTTGCTTAATTAGATACTCTTGTATCTAGACAGATCACAACTTAGGTGTCAGACAGTAATTTTATTTTACATTTGAGTTTGGTGACAGAACCATTCATTTAAATGAAGGCTAATCTCTGAGGTGCTGGAAAAAAGGATTGTCTCTTATTGTAAATCTGAAGTATTCTGTAATTTGTAAACAAGAGAATTCTCCAGCTAGATTTTAATACATATTCATGGGCCTGGTGTGGAGATTTTCTCTGCATAAATTATTCTTTAAGTATCCACACATTTATATGCTTGTTAAGCAGCTGTTACTGGTCAGTTTTAGAGAGGAAAGTGGGTTAGACAGTTCCTCTGGTTTGATTTAGTACGGCCATATTTCTGCTTTTGAAAGCAGAAATGTGGAGAAAGATAATCAAATGAATTGAAGAATACATTGCTCTCTCTTTTCTGTCCTGTATGAATCTGTTACTATTTATAGTTGTTCAATGAATGGTGAAAACTTGTACAAGCATAATGGAAAAGTGAGAAAATATTAGAGCACATTGACACTACAAAATTAAACATGATGCAAAGATCTCCAGGTAAACAGAAATATACTGCTGAAAACTGGTTAAAAGTATTTATTCATGTGATGGTAGTAAGTGTAAAAGTATCACCAGAAAACATAGAGAATTAGAAATCCTCCTACAACTCGAGGGAAAAATGAGTTTCCAACGGCAATAATACTGTAGATTGTAAACAGTAGTCTTAGAGTTAATACATAAACTCTTTAACTCTTGCATCTCCAAACTTATTACACAAAAAAGGGAGTAAGAGATCCTAAGCTGAAAAATCCCCAAATCAGTATAATGGGTTGCTCTAGTTGGTTTCTGTGGTAGAATTTCTGGAGCTTAGAAAATTAAAGCGAGCCTTCTTCCTTTATTTTATTACTACAATAATAAAAATGATGCTATTTTTTGAGTGTTTGTGAGTGAAGTAAACTTTTGCAATTTTGCAAGAAGGCTTAACTTAGTTTCATTTGCTGACAGCAAGCCAGTTTTTTCAGTTTATTCCAGTTGTTGATTTATCAGTTTATCCCATTTATCAGTTGTTGATTTCTATCAAGTCAGTTGAGCTGAAACACTCTGAAGTCACACAGTCATTAACACAAAGGAACGGGCTAGAGCACACAAGGGGAGATAGAAATGAGGAACAGTGATACCACTTTTTATGGCCATTAAAATGGATTTCACCTAGTCTGAAACTGACAGGCAAAATTACAAAAAAAATGATTGCTTCTCTCATACCACATCACAGATTTGATTTGTTCAGCAGTCTTCTGAGCATAGATTAAGTTTACTTCTAATCAGCAGAAGAAAAATTCATTTTTCTACATCTTATTCACTAGACTTTTAGCGAAAATAGTGTTCTCCAGAGGTGGTGGTTTAAGGAATCTGCTTTTCACCTTGCAGATATGTAACAGTTGAACGTGAAGAGGAAAGACACTTCTTCCATTAGGAGCTGTATCATCCATTATGATAGCAGATTACAAAAGAGACACTATCAGATTACTAAAAGCCTATGCTTACTGGAATTTTCCTCCTAAATTGTATTAGCAGATGATTGGCTTTTTCTGCAGCTTGAGGAGTATTTTTCTTCCACCCACCATTCCCATATGTGATTGCGGCTCATCTTGCCAGCTCTGTATTTCCAATTTTTAAATAAACCTTAACAAAATTAACGATCTGAAATATGTAATGTGGCAATTAATTAGAAGGGTTAGTTAATGCTAGCATTAAGTGAGTTAAAAGATAAATCCATTAATTGATATAGAAAACCTTCTGAGAACCTGTAGGCCAGATGTAAAAAATGAGTAAATCCAACGCTAAGCAGTTTGGAGGCTGGGATGAAACAACAGGAGCCAAGGAGGAAAAATATGCTGCAGTTTGCATGTGCATTCGGTTTTTGGGAAAACAACAGGAAGAGGATGGGAAATAGCTAACTTGCAAGCAAAACCCTTGCACCTACAACTACATGATCACTGTAGGGTAACAGAAAAGTTCTTTACTGAGACTGTATCTTATTGGAATGTATCAGAGAAGACTGTAGCAGAATTTGGATAACTAGTGCTTTTCTAAGATTTTAATCAATGTAGCAGATGCAAAAACTATTTATTGCTTCACAGAACTGTGAAAGCTTTAAAAATTGTATCCATATTTGCTGGTTGTTATAGTTCTATATCTTTTTTCCTTTTTCCTAGTGAACTTTTTCGATACCAAAAGCTGCTTGCTACCAAGCTAACATGCTATTGTTATGCGAGGCCAGGGCTTAACGACTGCTTCACTGACATGCTAAATAACCTCAACACACCAGCTAAAGTGGTAAGGGAGAATCTCCCCCTACCCCGTAGCTACAGGTGGGGGAGGGAGAGCTCAGGTTTGATTTTTTTTGTTTTTTTTTTTTTTTGTTGTTTTTTGTTTTTTTTTTCTCTTTCCCTCGATGGGGTGGGACTTGGCTGTTTGGCCGGATCTCGGGAGCGGTGTGTGGGAGCGAGCTGCGAAGTTTCGCCTCCGAGGCCCTCTCGTCCTGCTTTGCCTACGGCCCGGGTGCCCCTCGGAAGGACCGGGGGAGCTCCGGTGCGTTCTCCAGTGAGAGAGTCCCTGCGGTGCTTGTGGTAGCGGGCCGCACACCGCCTCTGCTGTCACGGAGGCTTCCAGCATCTTGTGAGTTTTCCCTTTTTTCCGGGTCCCCCTGCTCTTCGCCGGAGGGACTGACATGCCCTTCCCCTGCCAGCCACCGCCCCCCGTGGCCGAGGGCTGAGCCCGCCCGGCCGCTTCAGACCCGCCATTGGCACGTGGGGTTCGCCTGCAGCGCCCCCTGCCGGCCATCGGGCGGCAAGGCAGCCCCGCCTCCCGGGGCGCCGGCGCCCCCTGCTGGCTCTGGTTATACCTGGGCCGAAAGGCAAAAACGTCTTTGATTGTTTTTGGTGACAGTTCCGGGATTGTTGCCTCTTTGTTTGTTGTGTTACCTACATATATATATATTCTTTAATAAAGAGCTGTTGTTTTTATTTTCCACACCATTCGACTGGAGCTTTTTAATTTCGAAGTTATTAACTACTCAGAGGGAGGAGCTTGGCTTTTTCCCCCATATCCTGCCCTCCTAACGAAACATTTCTGTCTCATTAAACTGAGACACTGGTAACTAAAGTTAATTGTCATAAATTCAGAAAGCGTCTTTCAAAGGTCATAATAACTACATTTTATAAGCTCTCTAGCTTGTCAGGATGAACATATAGTAAACAATAGTAAACATTGCTAGTAGTAAACTCTAGACTAAACTACCTAATGACCTGTATCTACCTTCTGTTTCTTATGTGACTGAGGTCAAGATGGGTACACTGTTGTTCTGAACTGATAGCATTACACACCATGCCTTGTACCATCCTACTCTACAAAATAGGCAAAGCAGCGATGAATGGGTACTTAGATTCAGCCTGCAGCTAAGAAATACATGTAATAATCTCTAAGAACACCTCACCACATTCTCTGAATGCAGAAAGAGCTTAATATTATATTCAGAATACATTCTATTAGACATGATTTATATCACTTTATTTAGTATGTAGGAACCTAATTGATTGTTTATATTTAACCAGAACTTGCTTCACAAGTGCTTTTGCATGCTGAGCCCTTTAATCCAGATCATACACACCTTCATTGGTGGAGCTCAGATGGGAGTAAATGAGATAAAGAGCTTTATACTGGGTGTATGTCTCATTTGTGTGGTTTGTGCTCTTTCAGCTTTCCTTCTTGTAGACTGGGAGCTGTCCCTAGACTTTTGAGAGCTGTGTTTCAGGTTGATACAGCAATCCCATGGCAATGCTTGTGCAATGAGTCCTGAGGTCAGGTAAGACTTTGAGGCGGGTGTGCTTTATAAAGATTTCTGCTTTATAAAGAGTTCTGCTTTATAAAGAGTTCCTGATTTTAAAAGCTTCTGAGTTTTCTTTAGAAGGGCCAGTTTTAGGTAAAATGAGAGCAAAATCTTATTCTTTTAGTAGAAAGGAATAGCCAGATAGAATAGAAATAAAGGCAGTTTATCCTTAACACTCTTCCTTCATTTTCAACAGGTGATGGGTTTTTGCTTCAGCCAATTTGGTGGCATTTTCAGTTTCCTCAAATGTTGTGCAACACTTTTTTGCTGCCCAGCAAGTACACTTGATCTAGTAAAGCCTATTTGTTGTCTACGTCTCTCACACTATGTCTATATTAATAAGCAACAAAGGAGAATATAAGCAGTTCTGGAAAGAAAAGTAATTGTTTTTGAGCACCCAGAACCTATGTTGTGCAGGTTTTGGATGTCTTATTTCAGGCTAGGTCTATTCTGCTCCCATGCCAGTTGGTTGTTGAAGCACCATGACCCAAGTTTATGTTGACCTTAGCAAGGTGCACATATCCTAGTTTAATTTCATCTAAAGGGATTGATTTTGTGTGGTCTGAGACAACTCTGTGGTGCAAATAAAAGCCTGTTAACTGGGGAAAATTAGGAGATTAGCACTGAAAGGGCATTCATAATCCAAGCAAATATACCAATAGAGGCTCGCTGTTTGTGAGTTACAGGTTCTTACCTCCTTGATTTAAGTCTCATTTATTCACCTACTATACCCATGGTTTGACATTTTCTCTCCCTTGAGAATGAAAAAAATTGCTCTGTAGAGATATCTCTGTCTTTTTCTAGAGGGTTCTGTCTGCCTTGTGAAATCTTGTAGAAAGCTGAACATATATCTGAGAATATTTCACAGAACCTTCTGAGTTGAAGGGACCCAAAAAGATCATTAAGTCCAACTCTTTAGTGAATGGCCCATATGGGGATCAAACCCACGGCCTTCATGTTTGTTCTTAACACCATGCTCTAACCAACTGAGCTGATCTCAGGTTATCATTCATATGTGTATATGTATCTATAAGTATTATTATTTCTTCCACAGCCCATGTGAATTAGAGGTGATGAGACAGCCCCTTCCTCTAATGGGATGGACTAAAAAAGTATATGAAATAGGGAAAAATAATTCTGAAGGCCTTTCCTCTAACAGTTCGAGTGGATCAAGACAATGGAATCTCTCAGGTGAGGACTTCTCATTGGCTAGAATAAAGAAAAGCAGAAGAATACTGTTTTGGAAATGTCTGGAAATAACCTGAATGTTGTGGTTGAAATAAATGAAGTATAGAGATAGCTTAAGTAAAATAAAATCATTCCATTTACTGTTATGTTTGTAAAGAGACTAGATATGGCTTAGACACTTAATGACATTTAAAAATATTTCAAAATCTTTATCGTGTATCTCAAGATCTTAAATATGAAGCTGCATTTTTTTTCTTCACCTGCACAAGGAAAGTTTCATTCAGTGAAAAATCTTCCATAAAGGAAAGAAAAAACCCAACTTTAAGTCAGTTTGGAGAGAAGCTCGTTGTATTGCCTTATACATTTTGTTCTGGGCACCTGAGCAGGGAACAATGCACCACTTTTCAGTAGAACAAAAGATTCCTTCATTGCCCAAATGCTGGGAAAGATGACAGCTGCAAAATTGGAGCCTCAGAGGACAGGTAGCTTGCATGAGTCCTAATAGGAAATGGACTATTCATTAGACTTTAATGTCTAACCCTATCTACTTCCAACTGAAGTAAGATTAGCCTCCTTTAGAAACATCTACATGTTTTCCTAGATGTAATATAATCCTAGATGACTTTGCTTGTGAGGAACCTGATGCAAAAGTAGAGATAACAATGTGTCATACACTGGTGTATATTAGAAAAGTTTAAAATTTTAATATCCTAAAACTATAAATTATAATTCCCTTTGTATGTGAATTTGTGTTCTTTCAACTCAGACTATCTCAAGTAAATTCTATGAAGCAAAAGGTATTAATAATATGTCAGTACAACTTAATTCCTTAGTTGTAGACCTTATATAACTTAAAAACAAGACTTAGGATAAATGTTATTTATGTGCTTTCATGTTAAGTAGAAGCTAGTAATTTAATTTTTTTTGTCAGAAAAATATTATTAGCCTGTAAATCTATTTCAGACTTCCTCACTGTTGCAGTGGTAGAAAGTGACGTAAAAGGATGGTAAGTGACAACTAGGCACTAAATTGCAAATACTAGGAGTGTTTAAAGGCAAGGGTCAGACTTTTGCACTTTTCATTCACTACAGATGTAAGTAGGTTTGCCATTGTTTTGCTTTCACTGTTCACGAGACATGGAAATATGGTAACTATAATAATTGAGAAAAAAAATACTGAGGGCTATTCTTGCTCAGTTTCATAATTTTTTTCCAGGAGTTTAATTTGTGTAATTTGAAGCTGAAGTTTGAACCTTGAAGGTTTTTCAGGAAGATGCATAGCAACTGATTATGCCAGATTCTGTAAATTCTTAACAATTTCTGTTAAGACAGTGGTTTTATGCTACATTTAAAGATTAAACTATAAATAGGTCGTACCTTCTCATTAAAAGCCTTTTCTGTGCTGGTTAAACCTGAAGAGATTTAAAAATTGGGTCCACAAATTTGAATTCCTTTTTCATGTTTTCTAGCATATACACACAGGTATATGTGATAGGTGACTATAATATTCACAATATCCTTGCCCAACAGTTCAAAAGAAGTTCAGATGAACTGTCATATTCACCTTCTCAGTTCCTGCCTGTTGATGTGCACATAGTTTTATACAGACTATTTCACTTTAGACTGTAATTGTTGCAAAGGTAGTTGTTTTCATGTGTACAAACAGGTGAAAAATGGAAGAGCTATCAATTTTGCAGCTGTTATCATGAACCTGGGCTTCCTGTGTATGAGCAGTGTTGCAACACCTTATGAAAGGAGCTTAAACCAGAGGTGAAGGAGGGACTGGACAGAGGAGAAGAAATATTTCAACAGCCCCAAAGACAGGCAAAAGTAAATATGTACAGTTTACATGAATTACAGCAGTGTTCTCCAAATTCAAAACCCATCTTGTTCCCACCTACTGTCACTGTTCTGATGGAACAATGATGTAGACTGATGTAGAAATGATAATGAATGAATAGTCTGATGGTAGGAAACATCAGCTTGGAGGTTTTTTTTGTGGAGAGTAAGTAAAGTTGTCATGAAATAAAATAAATGTTGAAAAATTAATGTGGAATGGAGGGAAACAGAGTAGGGCCAACAAGGATTAAAAGGTGTGCAGTGAAGTTGAAAAGAAGAGGCTGTTAAAGGGGAGAGTTCAAATAGTGATTTAAAGTTCAATTCAAAATGCAGATAGTCCTCTGACTGTCATGTAGACTCAGTTAAGCTGTTCTTGTTCATGCTGTTATTCTATTAAACAGACTGAGTCTCAATGGTCTGACATGATTTTTGCTTTTACTGTATGCTGTTTCCTCAGTTATGAGTGACAGAGGAGTTTTATGTGCAGACACTGCAGCTTAAAAGGGGAGAGGTGTTGACAGGCTGCTCTTTGTGTGTGGTCCTCTTGCTTTGGCATTCTATTGATCCGTTTGGCTATTTGATCTGACAGGGCATGATGCAAAAATTGTCTATTTTCTACGTTGTGAAAGTGCTGGTAGACCTGTATCTTAAGGGACATTCCTACCAAAGTCAGTATTCTGTTGGTATGAGTGTAGGAAGGTTGAAGGAATGGCCAGATGGCTTTGCATGGTCACTGAATTATAGCATTTACAAAGTTCTTGAAAGTTGTGTCTGTGGTTTTTATAAAAATAGGGGGAGGACTGAAAGCTGTCAAAGACTAATAGACTTTCATCTAGATGTGTTTTTGTAGTAACATTACCCTGTGGTACAGTGGTTCTTCAGACCTTAACCTTTCTTTTTTAATTCATTATCTGTCTCATAAGATGCTGTAAATCTTGTTCTGAGCTTAAACTTATAATTCTCTTCTGCCTGTAGATGCAGATCAGAAATACACTTGTGGTCTAGTGAAAGAGTGTACTTCCGTAAAATGCTTCATAGAACAGGTCTGTAACTTTTTCTTTTATATGCAAAGCTGATAACTTCTTTATGAAAAATGATGCCGTAAACGCCTATGAGAACTACAATATAGGAAGGAAGTAAAAAGGAGTCTGAAGAAAATAAGGCCTTTTAAGCTAATTTCAGCAATTTCCTAATTGTTCTGTTTATTAATAGATCTTTAAATCCTCTGTCACTACTTGCCAACAATGTTTTATGTGCAGGGACAAAAAGGACAAAAAACTCACTAGTACTTCTCTTATGATCTTCGGTTAATAGTCAGTGAATAGCATGAGAAGGCATCCTCTTGACAGTCCCCTACTTGATAAATGGTATGGGTGGTGGACCCTTGAATGAAGAAAGTCAAAGAGCATTCTTGGTCTCTAACAGCATATAATAGTAAGCTTTGGCTTAAGGATGGTTGATATGGAAGGCTAAGGCATCTATCTTCTTGAATAAAGGTGCTTATTTTATCCACTTTCTATTTCCTTTAAGATCTTAGGTCAGTTTAGGTGCTAATCCAATGATTCCAAATTTTAAGTCAACCCAAATATCAGATGATATTAAATATCCCACCATGTAAAAAACCCAAACCTAAACGAACAAACAAAAACCCAACCCCAAACAAAAAAACCCCACAGGATTATCTTTGTTCTAATATTTAGCATTGATATAGAGTCATAGAATGGTCTGGGAAGGAAGCAACCTTAAAGATCATCTAATGCCAACCCCCTTGCCATGGATAGGGACACCTTTCACTAGATCAGATCACTCAGAGATCCATCCAACCTGGATATAGCCTCTCTCAATAATTATCCCAAAAATCTTTACTAAACTGAAGCTTTGCAATGGTCCTGTTCTACATTAGAGCATTTCTCTGAAGCCTACATCAGAGTACACCCTTAAATCAGTACTATTGTTTGCCTATGAATTTTGTAATGTTCATCCTCTACATTGCCAGAAGTTAATGGGCTAGGTTTAATGGCTCAGAAAGAGAATCCCAAAGAGATCTCCCACAGACAATTCTTGACTGTCATGAAGTTAATACTTCTTTTCCCCATTGAGTTCAGTGCTATCAAAATGAAATATTGTAGGACTTAAATCTGGTAAGGACACTGGGTTTTAAGTGGGGTATTTCTTTTCCTCTGCTTTTCAACTTTGCAAAATATATTATTCATATTATGGAAAATCTGATATCCTGGAAATTTTACTGTCTAGTAGACTAGATAGATCACTGCTTGCCTTGAGAATGGAAGTGATAACAATTGAAGGCTACTGTCATGTCCTGTGAGTCAGTGGCTTTATCGCAGTTGTTCGTATCACTTTACTGGGGTGTGGAGGAGCCTTGTTACCTCAGGAGAAGGCTCTGTCATTCCTCTGGGAACCCCGGGGCATAGAAGCAGGAGTGCCTGGCAGGGCAGGATTGGAGCCCATTGCTTGGGATATTGTGATCATCCTGTATTTTCAGATCTGCACAGTATCTGTTCTTGTGGTCTTTGTCATGATAAATATATTTCATGTAATCTAATGTAGTTTTTAGCAAAAGCCCATAAATTATTTCTGTTACAAGCTTCTTAAAAAAATTACTTCTTTACAATAGCCCTTTCAAAGCTGGAATAAGCAGTCTACTGAGAAGGCATGACTTTCCTGTAACTTTTCTAAGAGGTTTCTTTCAGTTATAGATTCTTCTGTATTTCCATAACATGTAATTACTTTATGGAGGAAAGAAAAGAGGAACACTGGTCTTGCATTATGTCCAGTTTCACACATGAGCTTGTCATCATCATCACATAGAACTTTTCTCTGCAGCTTATACAATCAGGAATGTAAGGATTACACAGAGTGTATCATATACATTATACTACTTCCTGACAGTCTAAAATATCACAGAGCACAACAGTAGTGCCTCCCTTGGAATGACTGCTGACTTTCTTTTGTCAGACCCAAGAAGATAAATCACATAAGCTTCTTAAAACTGGAATAATAATCTTAGGTGATTATAACAGCTGATGAAAGCTGATGATGTGGCTTGTTGCCACATGCTGATTTCCTGTCATTCCAGGTAATGTTGTTTGACCAGTTACTGGCAAAGTTTCCTTCTCAGGACCTTGCTTTTGTTGATTCTTTGAAATAACAAGCCTCAAAGCTTCCAATTTAATGAATCTATTAGATATATTCAATCTCTTCTTAGCTGTTAATACTTCCCTGAAATGTTAAATTTAGTTTTAGATTGAACAAAATGCCACTTTGTTGCAGTGTTGTCAAAGATAAAGTAATTCTCTCAAAGGTTTAAAGCCAGAACTTTACAGTAAAGTGGTAAGTTCCTTGTCTGTGGTGAATCCCTACAGAATTATCAGTCTCATTCTTATATCTACAGTATTATTATACCTTGTAAGTTGAAGAACAGAAATTAGTATTGATGTTAGTGTTGCTTAGTTAACATTGCTGAGCGGTAAAAGGCATATGTGTTCTTTGTGAATGGATTTAGTACTATGATTAGGCTCATGGATTTAACTACATATATTATAACAAATCTGGAAATTTTACATCAATTCAGGAAAAATAGAGAAAACCAGAGGTTTTGAAATGAAATATGAAATAGAGCATCTTCGGAGTAGCCCTTATACTGCTCAGTTTGGTGTGTCTTTATTTTACCTTGTATCCCTCATTCTTAACTGTCAAGTATAGTTTTGTTTGACCAAAAAAGCCCTAGTTGTAACAGCTAAGGCATAGAAAGCCTGAGGGGGGTGGGGGGGACACAGATGGGTGATTTCTGACTAGCTTTTAGGATTTTAAAATAAATTAAACCATAATTCTGTTAAAGTAATACTCCAGTTAATAGTTTTTGTATTCAGGCTGTCTCTCTTGGAAGGAGAGTTAACAATATCGAACTTTTTATAAGGTATCAGTTCCAGGATGGTATCTTTAGATTACTACAGATAAGTTTCAGAGTTATATTAGATGAATGAAGCAATTCACATTTTCCTAAATTTTTTTTCTTTGTTTGTATATGCAGTGAATGTGCATCTGCCTTCACTGGGCTCATGTTTATTTTTCTTTTTGCTTGTCAAGGCAGATTTTGTAGGTGTAAAATTAAAAAATCTTTGGTTTGTGGGCCTCAGTCTCCAAATTCCCTAACATGACAAGTTTTCTGATGCTAGGCTAATTTCTTGAAGTTTTTTCCTCCTAGTGCATCCTGATAAACAATATTTGGACTTCAGCTCTAAGGCGTATGAGGTTTCTTCTGTGTATTTGAAGCTACAGTTAAATTAGTTTTGTTTTATGGAGAGGGAATTCAGTAGTCAATATAACACTCGCCCTGTAATATGAAGCAGTACTTGTCATACTATAACTCCATTTTAACACAATTTCAAAGCTTTTGCTGCTTATTTTTCTTCAGAAGTGCAGCTAGAATTTTGAAAAGCAAAAGACCTTCCAAGATATATTTTGAATCTTTCTGAGATGAACATATTTATTCAATCAATGGGTAAATTTGTATTATTCCTCATCTGAGCCACAATTCCTCAAGTGTGGTGGCAAATTTATACTTGCCAGCAGTGATATTACACTGGTCCTCTTGTTTCACATTATTTAGTGCTACAGTGGTAACAGCTCTTCTAAAATATAATAAGTGTGCTATCTATCGGCTGTAATATATTTTTAATGATATTTACCTACTTTTAAAGAATGTGCAAATCTTGAGTTTTGGATGGTTTGTTCGGTTTGCACAAGTAGAAGCTGCTCTCTGGGACAGATTCTTCCTTGTCCTGAACTTCATTATCACTTGTACTGAAGCAAAGGGAATGATAACACTAAAAATTCCTCGATAATGCTGACAGTAATAAATTTAACTAGAATTTATTTAACTAGAATCTTCTATTGAAAATTTGAACCCTTCAGGCTGCCTATTACATTATGTTCTTTACTGACTAAGTTATCTAAGATGCTATTGAAGCAACTGCTTCACCTATATAGCAAGACAAGAGCAACAGGGAGACTTTGGCTTTTCCACCTGCAAAACCTAACTAACAATAATAATAATAATAATAATAATTAGTCTCAATTTTGAGTTGCATGAAGGATGACAGCTTGTAGCTTACCTTTCTATTAAGTGTGAAAGCAAAAGGGAGATGTTAATAGATGGTCAATTTGTTCCAAATGTATATAAAGCCAACAGCAATGACTGTGCATTAAGGACAGGAGAATGAGGTCAGTTGTAATGCAATAAGATAACGGATTAAGAAATATATTTTATTTATTTGTCTATGTAGCTGAAATCCTGACAAAATTAGGATGATATATGCTAATGAAGTCAACTGGATTTTTATCTTTAGGAATCTTTAGATGCCTCATACTTTTTTGATTTGTTTCTATATGTTTCAAATATAGGCATAACATTTTAGAATATTTTTTGAAAAGAGTAATTCAGATTGCACTTTTGAGGAAATCCATTGCTAATTTTTAATAGCTATGATCTGAGTAAGATTTTAATGATGGTTACTAAATGTGTTTCAATAAGCAATAGGATATAGATGTAAAAAGATAGGACATAACACCAAAAGTATTAAGTGCTGACCTCTAAAATTAAGTTAAAATCTTACACATACATCTGTATCTTGAGATATGGCTTCAACTAGCACATTTCAGTCTACCATTAAAAGGAATTGTCCTGCTGTTTTCCCTACTTTAAGCTGCACATGCCTATTACAGCCTAGTTGCAGTGAGAGAATATCTGAAGGCTATTTATTACTGCTGTTGCAAGGTTAACTTTCATCTGAATCAGTGAAATGACCTGACAGATATTGCCTGATGGTTTATGTACTGTAACAGGACAGCAGCAGAAATAGGCATCCATGGACATTGCAGAAGGCACTCTATACCTTCAAGTCACAGACTGAGACAGACTGCCAAAGCTAAATGGGAAGTTACAGCAAAATTTTTGGCGTGACTTTATTTGATAAATACACTAATCTATTTAAAGGAAATTCTCATTCAGTAAACATCAGGTTTCAAATAAGTGGTATCCATTAAAATTAGGGTGATTGCCAATCCTGTGTTTTAATACTCAGACACGTAGGGTTCATTTAACAGGAAGTTGCAGGTGGAGCTCTCTCAGTTCAGGATAGAGTTTGGAGGACAGAGCTTATTAAGGTAGAGCTACTAAATGAGCAAATCCTTGAATGTTTAAATCCACATTCAGAGCATGAAAAATGTAACAGCAGATCTGACATTTAGCTACAAATGCTAATGGCAATGCCAGCAATGCTAGTTTGAATCTGAGAAGGTTTAAAAAGGCCCTGGTTAATTGAACTGACTATTTTGAGTTGCTACTGTTTGAGTGATTTGCCATATGCTTCACTGTCACTAATTGTAACTGTGCCAGTCAGATCCATCTGTTTTATGGCACACCCTATAAAACATATAATTTTCCAAGAGTAAATCTATTTTACAGCCATCCTCTTTCAAGTAACTTAGAAAAAGATTATAGGCTGCAATTCAGCTTTATCATGCTACCAACTTCAGCATTTTAGCTTAATAGTCTGCCAGACTACACAAACAAAATTGTTATGGGATGACTAGAAAAAACACAATACATGGAGAATTTGGAAAAAAATGCTGAACTATTCCCTCTGGACATAAAAAATAGTCTGCTTAATTTTTGGGTTTTTTTGCCAGTACTAGCAGTTATGATTAGCCGTTTAGGCCGTCTTCAGCACTTGATGAATAACTAAGAACACGTGGCCTGGAAAGTATTGGACAGATAAGCCTCAACTGATAAAATGCAAACCTATGATTTATATAGTACAATTTCCGTAAGAAATGCTAAGTATTAGTCATGAGTGAATGAAGATCTACCTGTATTTTCTGTATTCCTCTACTGCAAGTCATCAGTAAACATTTTGATAATATACATATACAAAGTCAGGAATTATCTATTTCTCGATGTGTTTTAGATAAATATTTTGTTACTAGATGTATCACAATAAGTGACACTGAATGATAGGAATAATTTGATATGGCAGAAAATAAATTTAGGCTAAGTGAAATCACAGCAAAAGCAGGCAGCTAAGATGACTTACTGCTTGAGGGCATGAGGAATGGAAGGTAGACTTTCGCATTACAGTGAAGCAATGAAAAAAAAAAGCAAAGAGGTTGAGTTGATTGACAGAAATGTTTGAACTGGAAAGGAAAGAAAGCACAGGTAAAATTTTAGTTAAAAAAATGTGGGTGTTAAAACTGGAATAAATGTAAATCTGCCCAAGATAACTATTAACATAGCTATCTGCAATATGCATGTGACATCAAAAATGGATAGAAAAGTATCTGGATTTAATATTAAAATGCTGTCTATTGTTACAAACCTTTCAGAATAGGTCATCTCTACCTCAAATATTTTATTTCACTCAAAACGTCTGTGGACTAAGAGCAGTTACAGCTGTCTAAGATCAATTACATGAGGTGTTGGCTACAATGTACCACACCTGAAATGTTTCTACACCAATGGACTCAGCATTAGGAACAAACAAGAGGAGCTTGAAGCTATGGCACAGTCCCAAAATTTGACATCATTGGCATAAGTGAAACCTAATGGGATGCGACCTGTGGCTGGAGTGCGCTGTTGGATGGTTACAGGCTCTTCAGGAGGGATAGGCAGGACAGAAGAGATGGACCAGTGGCACTGTATGTAATAGAGGGGTTAGAATGTGTGGAGCTCACAGTTGAGAGCCTCTGGGTAAGAATCAAGGGGCAAGTAAATAACATGGATCTCATTGTGGTAATCTACTATAGACCTCCTGGCCAGGACGATGACATCGTCGAATTATTCTTTAGGGAACTAAGGGACACTTTCAAGTCAACTGCTCTTGTCCTTATGGAGGACTTCCACTTGCCAGAAATTAACTGGGAACATCACACAGGTGGTACAACCAGGCCAGAAGATTTCTAAAAACCTGGATGACAACTTTATGGAACAGATCCCAAGGGAACCAACTCAGAAAGATGCCCTCCTTGATCTGCTGCTGGTCAACAGAGTGGATCTTGTGAGTGAAGCAGTGATTGGCAGCCATCTTGGATGAGTGAATGAAGACTTACCTGTATTTTCTATATTCATCAAATCTCTGTTGGCAGGAGGGAAAGTGGATGCAAACCCTCAACTCTGGACATGAAGAGAGCAGACTTCACACTGCTCAGGGAATTAGTAACTAAGGTCCCCTGGGAATATGTTTTTGCAGGTGCTAGGGTCCATCAGTACTGGTTGCTTCTCAAACATCACCTCCTAAGGGCAAAGGAACCATCAATTCCCAAATGCTGGAAGTCAAACAGGCAATGCAAAAGGCCGGCTTGGCTGAACAGGGATCTTCTCTTGGAAATAAGGCAAAAAAGGAAAGTGTCTGCCCAGTGGAAACAAGGTCGAGTGATATGGGAAGAATTCAGAGATGCTGCTTGCTGCTGTAGGGAGAAAATTTGTGTGGCCAAAGCTCAGCTGGAGTTGAAGCTGCCAGAAATGTGGGGGACAATGAAAGAGTTTTTTCAAATATATTAATGGCAATAGGCAGTGTAGAAATATCATCAACCTGTTACAGGATGAGGATGGTCACTTCACAAACAGGGACAGAGGCAAGGCAGGCAGGTTTAATGTTTCTCTGCCTCTGTCTTCAACATGATGATCGACCAAGGGGGTCTCAGTGCCCTGAGCTGGAGCACCATGACTGTGAGAATGATTAACTCCCAGTTGACCCTGAAATTGTGCAGGATCTGCTGCTCCAGCTGTATCCCTACAAATCTATGAGACTCGGTAGGATTTATCCTGGAATCCTCAAAGACCTGGCTGATGTAACCTCAAAACTTCTCTCGATGATTTTTGAGTGGTTGTGGGAATCCAGAGAGGTGACTGGAAGTTGGCGAATGTTGTCCAGATTTTCAAGAAAGGCAAGAAGGAGGATCCTGGTAACTACAGGCCTCTCAGTCTCACTTCAGTGCCTGGTAAAGTTATGGAGATTATTCTAAAACACCTGAAAGACTGCTGTAATTTATCACAGCCAGCACGGCTTCACGAGAGGAAAGTCCTGCTTATCAAACCTGATTTCCTTTTATGACAAGGTAACCCACCTAACTGATCAAGAGAAGCAAGTTGATGTCATCTTTTTGGATTTCAGTAAAGCTTTTGATACTGTCTCTCACAGGACCCTTCTGAACAAAATGTCCAGCATAGAGCTGGATAAACACATGATGTGGTGGGTGAGCAATTGGCTCATGGGTCAAGCACAGAGGGTAACAGTGAATGGGGTAACATCAGACATGTGACCTGTCACAGGGCCATTTTAGGCCCTGTGCTCTTCAGCATCTTCATAAATGACTTGGACGCAGGACTGGAAGGGATACTAAGGAAGTTTGCAGATGACACAAAACTGGGAGGAGCTGTTGACTTCTTTGAAGGCGGAGAGGCCCTGCAGAGAGACCTTGACAAATTAGAGGACTGGGCAATCACCAACCATATGAAGCTCAACAAGAGAAAGTGCCGGATTCTGCACCTGGGATGGGGCAACCCTGGATGTTCATACAGACTGGGGAATGAGGTGATGGGAAGCCAGTGCTGTGGAAAGGGACCTGGGGATCCTGATTGACCATAAGTTGAATACGAGTCATTGTGCCCTGGCAGCCAGGAAGGCCAACTGTGTCCTGGGGGGCATCAGGCAAAGCATCGCCAGCCGGCTGAGGGAGGGGATTGTCCCACTCTGCTCTGCACTGGTGCAGCCTCACCTTGACTATTGTGTGCAGTTTTGGGCACCACAATATAAGAAAGTTGTTAAGCCATTAGAGACTATCCAAAGGAGGGCAATGAAGATGGTGAAGGGCCTTGAGGGGAAGCTGTGTGAGGAGCAGCTGAGGTCACTTGGTCTGTTCAGCCTGGAGAAGAGGAGACTGAGGGGAGACCTCATTGCAGTCTACAACTTCCTCATGAGGGGAAGAGGAGGGGCAGGCACTGATCTCTTCTCTGTGAAGTGACCAGTGACAAGACCCAATGGAATGGCCTGAAGTTGTGTCAAGGGAAGTTTAGGTTGGATATTAAAAGAAGGTTCTTCACCCAGAGGGTAGTTGGGCACTGGAACAGGCTCCCCAGGGAAGTGGTCACAGCACCAAGCCTGACAGAGTTCAAGAAGTGTTTGGACAATACCCTTGGGCCCACGGTGTGACTCTTGGGGAGGGTCCTGTATAGGGCTAAGGGTTGGACTGGATGATCCTTATAGGTCCCTTTGAACTCAGCATAATCTGTGATTCTGTGAATTATTACATTCTTTATCAGTTTTCATATTGTACATATGATCTCTTAAAAAAATGCATTTGAATTTAAAATCTATTGTTTTTTACATAAAAGATTTAAGACTGCTCAATATGGAGAAATGTTTTGGAGCTGGTTTTGCTCTGTTTTTCCATAAGCTGAATGATACATTTGTACTTTTCTTTATCCTTTCTTAACACACTAAATGAATGGTTCGCCAGGAATTACTGAACCTACTGTATTGCCAATTCAATAAATCCAAACTCTGCTAGAATTCATGGTGTAAGTTAACTGCTTTATTTCACTGATGAAAAGGAACTCCTAGGAAAATGTTTAGCTTCTATTTTAGGCTTATGAAAGTCTTAAGTATGTGCCTTGAACTGCCATAGCATCTAGATAAAATATTTTGTTTCTTCTCTTTCTGCTTTTGTACCTGGGCTATGGTCTTCATGTGACTTTATTCTGAATCTAGGCAGTGTCAGAGAGGAGATGTGGGATGAGCCATGGGGGATCAATTGTTGCTGGTGGTTTCTGCTCTCTGGTAGGTGTGTTTGCATTTGAAGGAAGGCACAGTACCATTGGAGGCTGTAGAGGAAAGAGAGGGAGTTCTGTGTTTACATCATTTTAAGTCTCTTGTTTGCTCTCCGTCCTGAGCAGTGACAAATAGCACTTGTTTGGGAATCACTACCCATTCTGTTCTGCTCCTTGTGTGCCTCTCTGAGTCAAACCGTTGTATCCCAGGCATTTAGTGATATGTGGTTTAAACCCAGCTGGCAACTGAGCACCATATAGCGACTCACTTGCTCCCAACACCTGTGCCTGTGGGATAGAGAGGAGAATCATGGGAAAAAAAACCTCACAAAAAAAATCAAAACTTGTGGCTTAAGAAAAGAACATTTTAAGAATTGAAAACAAGTAAAATATAATAAACTAATGCTAATAATTGTAATAAAAGAAAAAGAACAATCAAGAAAAACAAGTGATGCACAATACAATTTCTCATCACCTGCTGACTGATGATTAATTGGTCCCTCAACATTGATCAGCTGCTCCTGGGCAAACCCCACCCAGTTTACAAAATAGGCATGACATTCTGTAGTAGGGAATATCCCTTTGGTTGCCCAGATGGATGGTAGATGCCGCATGCCTGGAAGTATTCAAGGTCATCTTAGATGAGAGGCTGACCAATCTGATCTAGATGAAGATGTACCTGCTCATTTCAAGGGGGTTGAACTAGATGACCTTTAAAGGATGCTTCCAACCCAAACACTCTGTGATTTTATGATTTAACCTGTGTATGCTTATTACAAGTATTACAGGTAAGCTAAGCTTAATTTGGAAAAGCTGACACTTTACAGAGTTACAAATGCAAATGTTATAAAACTTAATAATAGAGTAGTCTGCTTTAATATTTTGCGGTGGAAACACCAGTTAGAAACCACAGACTAAGAAGAGATTATCGTGTAGGTAATATTATGACTTACATTATAAAATAAAATTCAGCTGAGATCCCACTATATAAGTTGGATATCACTGGAAATCTGGTGTAAGCAGTACATAACCTCTCCTGCCTTTATATCTTCCCTGTTCTGGTTTTTCAAGTGATAAAGTTCCTTCATTTCCTGGGGCAATGAAGTCCTCTAATCTGGCACTTTACCCATCTACTGCAAGCCATTGTTACTACTGTCCTATAGAGACAGTACATTCCTTAGAGCAGGCCTTCCCTTTTTTTTTTTTTTTAGATAAATGTCTTCTTTTGTACTGTTGCTAGTATAAGGGTTTCTAAGAACTCACAGATGTGAAGGTAATTCAAAATAAATAAGAACACTTTGCGCATGGATTCTTCCTATGTGAAGTTACTGATATTTTGTCAATAGAGAGTAAGTATTCAATTGTCAACATAGAGTTTTTCCAAAAAACACTAAAAAGTCACGCCTTTTCTGAAGTAAGAGTAATACTCTGCTAGAATAAAAGAACTGATTACAACCTCAGAAAGCCTGACATGTCAGGTGTTGGCATCACAGAGAAGTGAAAGAATTCGGATGGCATTCTTTATCAGAGTTTGAGTCTGACTCTTAGATGCCAACTGTGCAAGAGGCCTCTGTGAATAGTCCTGATTTTTATCTTGTTTCCTTTTAAGTTTCTGTTTGTCAATGATGTCTTATAGTATCTGTTCACGGGCTCTGGATCCTGTTTGCTAGCACACTATGAGACTTACTACAATGCACCTGCCCCTTTGGCTTCAGAAGCCACATTAAAATGGGAAGTAGATGAAAAAGATGTCACAATAACTTACTAAAATTTCTGTCTGAATTACAATAAATCATAGCTGATACAGTTTTTTTGAGAGTTCTTATTATCCAGCATTAATTGAATAAGAAAAGGAGGAGGAGACTGCACTGGACAGTATGTGTAGGGTCTCTCCTGTGTGGAGGTTTGACAATCCTTCAGGGTTCCCCTTCACCCACCCCCATCAATCTCATTAAATTTTACTGATGTTTTTGTTTTTTTTAAAATGTCTGTTACCTGTTTTATTTTCCCCTGTGAAATATTTTGGTCTTTTATAGGGGATTAAGTAATAGTGCAAACAATGTTCTAATTGGCATAATCGATGTTTCAGGTTGACATTCCTTAATTGCACTGCCCAGCCCCAGACTGAACCCATGGACCCGTGGGCCTGGGGCTCCATGTGGTCTTGGACTTCAGTCCTTACATGAACAGAGCTGTGTGCAGACCTGTGTCTTCTTCTGTCCCTGCTGGTCCTGGCTGGTTTTTCTGGGCTGATCTTCAGGCCTGACTTGTCACCTTGCCTGTATTTAATGATTACCACACCTGCCCTGCTTGGGTCCCAGGACTGTGCCCTGACAGTGAGGGCACTGTCCTGCTTTCTTCTGGGCTCACACTCAGTGACCTTATCTTGTGGAACAGCCCCATTCTTGCTATATCTAACATGGCATACAATAACGTATCGAACAATTATGTCTTATTATTCCAGAAGAGTGTTTAATTACAAAGTAAGAGTGCTGTAGAAACACTCCCCTAACCCTCAAGTGTTGCACATTTGCTCACATTTTATAGATGGTATATAACTGTGATGGTTTCAGTATATGAGTCAAGGCTTTATGAAAAATTAACATGAATTTTCAGCATATGAACCTTCAGTTAGATGCCTGTAAGCTTCAAAACTTGTGTATTCCCCTATTTTTCCTGTGCCAATAGGAGTGTAGATAGACTCTCTTACTTGCTTCAAGCTGTGACACAAATGAAGCCTTCAGTTACCTGCCTAAGAACTGACCTGTTGATAACGGAGAGATATAAATTAGTTTCTTACACCAGTTATCTTCCTCTACATGTTTTTAAGGTGCTGAGGCAGAAAATATGAGAGTCCGGTCTTGGTTCCATCCCTTTGCATTATGATGGAGCCACTAATCTTATGCCGTGGGACATATGGTGGATGGTAATTGAAGCAAAACACAGACTGGTAAGGTAGCTTAATAGGGGCAACTATCATTTGGGCAGAGAGGGACAGAATTAGTTAAAAACTGTCCTCTAGAGCCTGATACTTGGAATAAGTAATTACTTTGACTTCTAAGCCAAATTTCATGAAGATTTTGATTTTCCTAGTCTTGGTTATATTTAAAAAATTGCACACTTTCTTCCCATGTTTGGTAGATGGATCAAAGTAGACATTGCTCAGCAACTTCTTACTGGGCCTCATGGCAGTAAGGGGATTTGAAAATTTTTCATGCTGGCACAGCAAATTCAGCATATTATTTGCAATTGGGTTTGAAATTACAGCCTTTTCACTTAGAGAGGAAATCTTTTAGCGTACAGAACCTGCTGAAGTAGTGGATATGAAATGGATCCTTCCTGTTGCAGAATTCCTTTGGAAATAAATAGTTAAATGTTTCTGCTGCACAGGCTCTGAGGCTCCTGAAAGAGGGCATCTCACAGTGTTTCTATCTGTATCCAACATGGGGAATTGAGGCCAGCTGTCCAATCTTTCTGTCATCAGTGCCATCATTCACATTCTGAGATGAAACAAAACTAGAACAACGAAGAACAAGTATAAAAGACTTGAACTGCATTTGAGACTTATGTCAAAAATGTTTCAGTCCTCGGGTAATTTGCTCAGTTCTGGCTCCCTTAGTATTCACTTCAAAGCTTCAGTGAAAATGAAAGGATAGAAAATGGCATTTAGGTTTGCAGATAGCTGTAGTCACATTCTTGTGACTTGATCTGGCCTTGTTGAAGAGTGTCTTCCCTTTAAAAGTTGGGAGCTGTCTATACATCATGAGGAAATGTCTTACATCAGAGCTAGTCAAGGATACAGCAGAACTACTATGTCATGGGATTATTTCTGTTTTCCTATGGTATGCCTCACTGCAAGGTAATATAAATCAGTAAATTAAGTTGGTTTACGTAAAAGTAGCAAATGGTCCGTAATTTTACTGATCAAATGAAGAGTTCGTGCACAAACTTAAAATCAACAAAAAATTATATAACTTGCAGGATGCATCAAATGAAGTTTCATGTGTCCTATGTCAGTAATGTCAGTTTGTACGGGCAATTTTTTTTCTAATATAGTGCAGCACTCTTCTAAGCCTGTAGTTAATTTTAAAAAGAGTAATTGAATTGCAGCATTCTGACATGATATCACAAATGTCAAATGCAGAAAAAGACAATCCAAAATCTACATTTCCGACTGACGGTGTGGTATAACTCTTATCAGCACCTTCACCTTGTTCAGTACAGAGTAGAAATCTTTGTTTCACCTCCTTGGTCTCATTTTCCATTTGTCTCTATTTCATAGTCAGCAAGAATAGGATACTTAGCTGATTCAATGCTACTTTGTTGTATGTAAGCTGGCTTACTTAGCTCCCTTGCATGGCTTTCTGGTACTGCCTCTAATAGCTGAATGCTACGAAGCATGTGTTGTGGGTGATCCAAATGATTTCTCTGGTCTTTTAAGTGGGAAAATTGTGGATGAATTTTCATTGAGATGACTAGAGAGATTTGTATGGCATAAGGGGGTCTTCCACACAAGTTTATAGTATTTGTGGTAAAGTTCACAGCTGATAGAATATCTGAACAAAATGTCATCTGTGTGAGAAACAGAGTTTTAAGCATGAGAAAGATATGTAATTGTCTTTAAATGTATATTTGTGTGTGTGGAGAGACAGAGGGAAAGAGACAAGCATTGTGATGTTATTGTGATTGGTGGTCTTTAACTGATGTAGATGAAATTTTACAAAAGTACCCAACCTGAGACAGGCACAGGTGGCATCTGCTCAAATGTTTTAAGGGGATGAAAAATGGCAAATATTATTTAATCTTTACTACATGTCACTGTTTGTCATAAATTTCTTGGGGAATGCCCAAAGCAGCAAATGGTGGCTAATCATTGGGTTGTATAAGGCAATGTGTAATATTTTTATAATCCTGTTTTGGTTTAAAAGCTCATTTCATACCCAGAATGGTTGTCCACACTCTATAAATTAGTTTAAAAGGGCTATAGAGAAAAGCTGAAGTACTGCCTAAAGCATCAGCAATACTTCACCTGATTTATCAGATCAAAAAATGGTCAATAATCTTACCTTAATTGGTAACTTGAGGTGTAAGGTGAGGAACAGGGCCTATCTTTAGTATACAGTTTGCACTGTACTTGGTACTGGGGTTGCTGAGTTTTGGTATTTAACACTACTATAAACTAAAGAGCTTATTTATTGTTTGATCAGTAGTGCTTACCATCAGAATTGCAGAATGGCTAGAAAACACTTGCTCAGGGAAGGCAGGAGAAGTTGACTCTAAGAGACAAAACATGCTAACTCCATGTTTATTTGTTTCAAGACTCCTAACTCTCAAATTCTGCCTGGCTTGCTAGTTCACAGTCAAAATGTTATACTCCTTTCCAGTTAATAATGATGTTCACGGCTTTTGCTAGGAGAAGTAGCAGTGGTGATGAAAGTTTCTGTTACTGTCATCTTTCTTGGATTTGTGAAGGGACTTACACATTTTCCCTTTAGCCCTGGCAATAGCTGTTTCAGCGATGAATGGTCTCACAACCTGTGAACTGTATCCAACACAGTATTCCTTCTTGACTCTTCCTGTAGTGTTAAACTGAAATACTTTTTAAAAAATCAGTCGGTTCTTTGTATGCTTATATCAGGTGGCAGATGTTGTACATGCTTTTTGAGTAATGTAATTTCCATGCTTCAGAGCAGCATAGAAGTCAATTACACTGCACTGTCTCTGAGTTCCAGCATTTAGTTGGTTGACAGAATATTATGACAGAACAACAAAAGCAGGGCTCCCATTTTTGTGCAGAGTCTGAAAAAAGTAGGACGTTGAGCAGCATGGGACATCACACCTTTCTTGAATCAAAACAAAGTTCTGGGCTATATGTCTGCTGATTATGGGGAAAGTCATTAAATTGTTGGTGACATTAGCTCCAAAGTTTCCCACTCTAGATAGGAGACATCCCTAGTGTCAGGAACTCCTTGTATTAGAGGTATTTAAATTGTTCCTTTTTGCTATTGACATAGGCCAAATCTGAGTATTGACTTTTTCCTCTGTCTGCAATTGCAGCTAGTGGAGTCTTTGGCTGTATTTTACTTTTTATATCCCGTGGCACTTAACCTGTATTTATTCTACATCAGTTTAGGCACAAAACTGAGTCCTGGAAGTCTGTCTGTCCTGGGTTCCCTTTTGCTATTCCATCATTAGACAAAGGTGTTGAGCTTTCCTCCCACCCCAAATGTCTCTAAGTCCCATTTTAATCAAGTGGAAATGGGCTCCCATGAAACAGCATCAGGAACACTGCATACCGAGTTTACTAGTTTAAAGGAAGCAGGGATTGCCAGCATGTTTTACATTTCACAGTGAAAAATCAAGTACAGAGACTTAATTTATTCAAATATCTATCTAACCTCTCTTTAATACGAGAGCACACATGTGCATATAAATGGATGTTTCACTGTAATAGGATGTAACAGTTTTTTTGCTAACCTTGCAACAATAATATTTTATTTAAGAAAAAATCTAAATGCCCCTTCTTATCAAGATAGATATTTGAGTGATGTGAGCCACAGGGACTCCTTGTCAAGGGGATCACTCAGTTAGCATTTGTACAACAACCTGCATCCATCACTTTGAACTGAATGCAAAATGAAACTGTCTCACCCTTGGACTGAGGTAGACAGTTTTTGCTCTTTTACCATCCCTAAGACAAATTAGGAATGTAGGAAACCTTTCACTCAGAACAAAACGATGGTTATAGCAGGTAACAGGACCTCACATTAATGAGTGCTTTCAAAGAAAAGGCCTCGACCTCTGCCCTTTGTCTGGCCTACTGGTAGGTACGTTTTTTTTCCTGGTTTCTTTCAGTGTCAGGGCATTCTCTTTCTGTGTAATACACTCTCTTGGAAAATGTTTCTCTTTTCAGGCAGTCCTTCTGCATTGATCAAAACCCATCCAGAAAGGCACTGCAGAAATCTGAACTTATAATGATGTTCTTTTATATTTTCTTACAATGAACAATGGCTCTCTCAATACTAATGGCAACAGTATGTAGATAGAGGCAACAGTGCAAAGAGTTGGGGGTAAATAACCTTTATTTGTAAGACTTGCTGTTTCATGTCCTGGAAAAAAAATAAATCCTGTCTTCTGCAGCCAAATCTTTACTACCTCTTGTTGAAAACATTCAAGGCCTTCGCAAACTAATGCTGAGATGAGGAAAGATAAACGTGGATTAACATTTTTCTTCTTTTTGGAAGAAAACATTAGTGACAATTAGATGGCAAAAGATCTTACTTCTCCATCCCTCGTGAATAAGAAGAAAGAGCAAATATTCTGTTTGATATCCTTTTTTCAGTTTGCTGGCCTTGAACTTTAAATCAATTATCCCCCAAAAATCAGGCTCCAAAGTAAATGAGTGGAACTGAACGTGGCTCCACTGAATAAAAGACTCCCTCTGCTGTCTGAAATAGAGATCACCAGATGAAACAGAATGCTTGTTTCCAAAAGGGGCACAAAACATAAAGCAAGTATGTCACTGCTTTGTCGGTCTGGTCAGTTTTTTCTCATCTTCAATGTCTGTTGGTTTTTGTTGTGTTTGTTCTTTTTTTTTTAAGTGAATACATTTAAAAGCTTAGGAATGCGGAGAGTGAAGGAAAATTTGTTATACAAATGATGTAATGACATCTTTTATCAAATATCTAGAAATAATACTCTAATAAGTATCCATTTTTTACCTAATGTTCTTGAATACTAGACTAGCTGATGCTTAGCTCCAGTTGAATTCAGTTGATACTCACTGAGAAAGGAAGACACTTCAGTTTCATAGAGAAAAGAACATCTTACTAGGAAGACAAAGAAGCATTGCTAGTGATTTCATTGGGGAGTAAAACAAATGCAACAACTCAGGGATACAACCAGAAAATAGGCTGCTGCAAGACGTTGTGGCAAATTTTGAGTTTCAGAAAGGAACTGTGAATCTAGCCTTGGAGTGAAACTCCCAAACATCCTTCACTGGCATTATGTTTAAATTCTGTTGTTTCTGTGTATTAGGTACTTTTTCTACATTAGAAGCTATGACAGGTATGCTTGGACAGTTTACTCATGGAATAACAAACATGACAAATCAATTCTGCCTTTATTCTGCCTTAGTTGAATAGTAAAATGATATTTGGCTCTAATATTTTTGTTGTCTCAGTGCTCTGCCTTTTAAGAGCTACAAAAAGGCAGCTCTTGAAATGCATAATAGATTTTAGACAGTTTTACTAATTGTTTGCTGCAGTTGATATATTACTAATGTACTCCACAGTGAAAGTAAAGGCAGGGGTGGAGCTTTAAGCAACTGATAGTACTGGCAATTTAAGCCTTCTGAAGCTGTTCATTAGGTTCAAGTGTCACAGTGGAATATGAGACCAAAATGAGCAGGAGGGGAGGAAACATATGGGAGGCTTGCACAAATTGAAAAACACGGATGGAATTGTTCAAGAAAATCAGCTGATGCAGCTATTCTGGCAGGAAGGTCTACTTCAGAAAGAGGGAGCCAGCTAAATGATGAGAATTTCTTGGTGATTCTGATATTGTGCCTCTCCTCAGAAGATCAAGTGTTCCACACAGAAAATTTCTTGACTCCTTATTGTAAGCAAACCTGGTCTTGAGCTGGGAAATTTCACTGAATTTAGTTATTACTAATTAATGTAAAATTTAATTACTAAGTTGGGTATTGAAAATAAAGTAAATGTAAACACTTAAGTTATTCCTTTCCTCCCCCTTTCCGAACTCAATTTCAAACACCTCTCCTTCATCTTCATAGTCTCAACTCTCTGTGTTTTTGGAGCACATAACAGTCTGTCCCAATCTGTTTGGTAAGGTGATGGACAGTGCAGGAGGCTGAGGTCAGTGTGTAAGGATTTCTTTCTGCTGCTTCTTGCTTCTTTAACATTTTCATCTGCATTGCCTATGGGCAGCAGTCCCTGGAGGATGTCTCTGCTCTGGTATATATTGCCCATGGGCTGTCATTTCTCAGAGACTTCCTTCCTTCTGCATGGAGCAGCTTCTTCCAAGAGCATGTCTCCAGGTGCATCCCCCAAAATGTCTCCTTCTACATGTCTTTTGTTTCTCTGTTTTTTTTTTCATTTTTTTTTTCTTGCCTCCTCTGTTTTTACAATTCTCTAAACCCTTTTCTTCATTTGCCTTCCTTGTGTCCTCTCCTTCTGCTCTTACATGTCTCCTGCCCCTTGTGGCTGTGACTTTCTTAAATATATTTGAGCAAAGGCACCATGTGCTCCCCAACTGGTATAAGTTCTGGTGAACAATAGGTTGTTGTTTAAGAGCTGTTTCAGAGCTGCCTGGAGAAGGTGAGACCAGCACAGGGTTAGGCATGGCCTCCTCCCATAAAGGGCACCCTGCAGAATCCTGCTGTCTAAACACTGCTGGGTATGCCCAGCAGACTCCTTGGTCAGGATTTTCTGACAAGATTTTGTGTACTACTAATAAAACATACCATTGTGGTATCTTTTATGCTTTTATGTAGAAGTAACTGTCTTCAGATCTGGTAGCTTGTGGTGTTATCTGATATAGTAAAACATCTTCAGAAACTGCCTTGCACAGCAATTCATTTTTTATTAATTATAGGAAGCAAGCATATTTTGGCTATTTTGAACTTCCACAGTTTGCACCTTTGCATTCCATTTTCCTGCAAGCAAAAGAAATACAGACTTACTCTAAAGCTAAGATTTGGATGTGATTCTGGAAATAGTATAAAATAATCCTAATTATGGGAACAGTATTTTGAAATATGGTGATAGCCAACAAAATTTGAAACAGTTCTTGCCTTCTGACTGACTCAATTCCAGACAAAACAGTTCTGATCAAAACTGATTTTAAGACTCTTTCCTTCCCCCTCCATTCCGCTCCCTCCCATCTCTTCCCCAACTGCTTGCCTCCCTTTCCCCCTTGCCAATGCACTATGGAAAATGACTTTCTGGTCATTTGTGGGTTAAGCCCTGAATGGACATGTTGTCCTCAAAATTACTCAGACACTCCTAAGTGGTCTTTTAGGAACCCTATCTGCATACTCACCCCTCTCTTCTCTGGGAAATTGAAGTCCCTTCTCATCCCATTTTCTTCTCCTGCTCTATTACTTTTTGTTGCTGTTGTTCCTTCTGCTGTTCCTTCTGCAGATCTTGCTGCCAATACTCCTACTCTTTCCGCCAGCTACCTATTTCTTTTGTGCTTATATTCAGAAGAATTAAAATGACTGCATATATATGTAGTGTGTGATCTTGTTTATAATCATGGATTTGAAATGTACAAGCATTTCACCCCTTTCAACACAAATTTGATTGTCTTCAGGAGTTTGTTTTGGCTTCTATGTTTGTATTTTTATGAAATATGATTTAGGAAAAAAACCCCAAATTAAGAAGGCCCTTCCAACTGGAACCATGTTCAGATAGGCTCTTGTTCAGGTTCTCTATATCTGCAAAGTTCTGCATTTGTATGGGGAAAAAAAAATCTGAAAGCAGGAGGAAGACATGGACCAATGCTAAGGTGTAGCGTCCATGTGGACGCTGCCTTTATATAATAAAGAAATCACGGCACGCTCTCTGTGAGGTGGTAAACAAAGAGATTTATTTAAACAATGCGCGCCTTTTTATACCTTGATCCCACATGACTCTTAACCAATAGGAGGGTCTGGCTCTGTGCATGTCCCCTAGCTTCGGTGCCTACCTGTTGCACCTCGGGACATGTTCCCTACATCTCCCCCTTCCTAATTGTATAAGAAGGTCACGAGAACATTACAAAGGCAACAGTGCAAACAATTAGAACAGTACATTATAAACTACCAAGGCTTGCAATGATCCAGCATACTGCTTGCCTTGGCCTCTCATAGTCCTATTGTGAACCTTTTAAAACTTTCTTATATTCCTATAGGGTAGTGCAACTTGGAGAAATAACTTTATTAACCTATAGGCCTTGGCCTAACCGTGCAAACTTATAAGCTTTATTAACCTGAGGGTTTTAAATAACTGGGGAGTACAACTTTATTAAGAAACAGGCTAAGCTTAGCAAAACTAAATTCTCTTAAATGACCCTGTGGCGGAGGTATTGTTATTTGTGAGGTGTTTAGTGTTTCAATATTTGTCCAGACATACAACACTCATGTTCATTCATACTCTCATTCGCTTTGATGGCCATCATCTCACGCATCATACACACACATTCATGGGTTTTTATAAACTGTTTTTTGCCACACTGGTCGTCCTTAAAGTAAACCTTAAACATAAACATAACCTTCTTATAACTTCTGCATCATTCTGGTTCTTGCTGATGTGATTTTGTACCTTGTGGGGTGCAACAGACCTGGAAGGGGTTTATTTTAACTCTTTTCTTCAGACTCACCAGCGTAGCCTCTATCCCAAATCAGATTTAGTGGTTCCGTCCACTGCCCAGATACCAAATCCTTTACCATGACCGATGTTTTGGGAGAGGTTTGTATTACCTTTCATACTCACATGTTTCCAGCTTGTCACAATTTGAAAATTAATACATACATGGTTTTTCACAGATATTCCTTTAGCTATACAGATTCTCTCCCCCCTTTTTTGTTTAGTTGACACTGTTTTGTTGTGTTGTGTGCTCTTTGTGTAATTGCCTGTGTAATGAGTGAGTGTGGAATACTTGTGACATAAGAATTTTCCTATTTGATAGGAGATATAGCTGCTTTACTGTGAATATTATGGACCAAGAGTTGCTGGGCAACTAAGCCAAAGTGTCTCACACTTTTGGCCTTTTCTGCAGTGGGTGTTGTGTAGGTTACGTGGTGCTGGTATATACCTACTGTTACATGTACATATTATAATATGTCCATTTCAGAGATGTGTGTGATATCTGTTTGCTCAATCTCATTTGCAATTAACCCTGTGGGGTTATTGCATTCTGAGATGGCATTGTTGTGATTTTTTTGACAGTTTGGGCGTGACATGATGAAGTCTTGAGCTAATTGAATGTTATTTGAATTGTCTGTTTAAGGATCTTGCGTTCTGATGGAAAAATGAACTAGGCAATTTTGCTTGCTTCAAGACCTTAGATATGATGTTAAATGTTGTTATTTTGCCAGTCACTTAGTTCTTTATCAGTTGTTGGCCCTTACCTGTCATTGTGTTACTTTGTATGCATGTGTATGAAAATCCAAACTTTCTGTAATTCACAAGAAACCAAACAGAACGCATTTCAATTAACAAGTAAGCACTAGGATATCTCAAATAAACAAACCTTCAAGATGGGGCATCAACTTGCAACATAACAGAAATCAGTTATAACATTCAAAGATCGCTTAATAAACTTTCCCAAGACAATACAGACGAGGTCATTTCCAGAACCTGCACAGCTGTGGTTCATGGTCTGCGTCTGTCCTTCCCTTGTTTTGTAGCAGGATTTTACCTGAGTTATTACAGCCTTTTATGCTGTTCCCAGATGCAGGTGTGAAGGCCCTGGAGCCTTTCACTGGTCCGTGTTTGCATCTGGTCGTGGCTTTTGAAGGTAGGTTAGTTGTCTTTGCCCACAACCTGTGTTTTGAGAGATGCATTAGAGTTTTACCATGAAAGCTTGCTAAGGCAGCTCGGAACCTTGCATCCTCAGCTGGCATCCTATCCAAATTGTCCTTCATAGCTGGCAAGTCGATGGTGGTAAAGGCAGGGTCCCCTCCTTTCAGTTCTGCAGTCTTTCTCTGCCTTGAATGACAAGCTTTGCATACATCTCATTAACAGTCCACACAGTGTTAGATGGTACATGGGGCAAAACTAGCCACTTTAGAAGTTGCAGTGGGTCTTTTTCAGTCTGATCCCATGGTAACAAGGCTGCTAATAGTTGACACCTGCTGGGAATGAGGGTCAGGCAGATCTGTAGTTCAGGATTTCTCCTTCTGCCTATCCCTCTCTCTATTGCCTTGGTACTAATGTCTAACACTCTTTTGGCTTCCGGTATCAGTAGCCTGTTAGACATTGGACTGGAGTCTCCCTTTGGCAGCTGAAGCAGAGGGTGTAGCTCCTCTGTGGTCAAGCCTAAAATAGGCCTTAACCGGTTTGTGGCCCCTTAAAGCTTTTGCAACTCGTGTAAATATAAAGTGTTTTTTAACTTGAGCTGCAGCAGTTATGGAGAATCCTTTTGCTGCGTGAATTCTTGTCCAAGGAAAGTCCAGGGTAACGGTTGCTGCATTTTCTCTGCTGCAAGCTGTAACCCTACATCTTGGACATTTTGGATTAGAGCAGTAAAAGGCAGTTCATTTCCTGTGGCCATGCTCATTGGTATGCTACCTGTATAGGGGTGTATCGTGGTTGTCTGATATCTTGCTTGGCTATTTGCATCCCCTGAGGACAGACAGCCCAGCAATATACTTGCACGGGCCATGCACAAGGCCATGATGGGACAGGCAAGCCTTGGAACATCCTCAGGGTGTAGGAAGGTGGTAGAGGAACAAGTCTTTAAATCAGTTACCAATAGCGGCCAACTCGTTGGGAGCACATTGGGTGAAGGCAGTCCATGCTGCTGTGCTCCTACATGCTTTATGACTGCGCTTACTGCTCTAGTGTCTGGCAGCATTCTCCATCTGTCACCTTTCTTGGGTGTGCAGTATATAAGGGCATTGTCTAGGCTGTTTGTTGTCACTTTGGGGCCTGCTTCGAGCTGTTTCCTTTCTGGCACATGAAAGCCTGTGGCACAGAAGGCAGCAAGCAGGACGGCAACAAGCAGGGCGATGCTGGCAGCAACGCACTTGTTTCGCCCTCGGCACCCTGGGTGTAACTCAGCCCATTCCTTGCCATTAGAGTATTTTGGGACATTGCTGCAAAGGGGTCTCCAGATATAATCTCCTTGGAAGTGGTCAGTGCTACTGCATCTGACACCACTTGCTCTGAGTCTGGCCTCTTTTCGTATTCCTAGCTGGGCTTCTAGGGCCGCAGCTAGAGAGGCAGACTGGTGCTCCTCAGAGCCAAATCCTCGGTAAGGTTGAACCAGCTCAGCGGTGCTGTGTTCAACCCCTCCAGAGGGGATTTGCAAAGCCTTTTCACAGCTTGGGTTCACCTTATCAGAAGCCAACTGCTTATACAGCATCTCTCTGGCCTCATTGTATTCAATTTGCCTATGCAAAGCAGTCCGCAGCCGGTTTAAATGTTGTGAGTTTTGCTCAGCACAACTGTGTAACACTCTTGTGCTGGGCAGGTTGCTGTTTTTGTCTGTGGTGAGAAGCCTTCTCATGGCTCTCAGCGCCTGTTTGATTGTTACTTTGTATTTTTCTCGGGAGTGATTCAATTGGGCACCTGCTGTGCTGTGTCTCCCTTCTCCAGTCAATGGATTTACTGTTATACCAGTTGGGGTGTTTGATGTGTTATTGGCACCATTCTCCCGAAAGTCAGATAAGCAGTGCACATGTTCTGTGTCATGTGAGGTGGGAAAATGGATGGAATTCGATGCCCTCGGGTACCCGCAGGCATCATTTAGGGATATGCCACTATCTCTTACCAAATGCCTCAGCCTTTGAATAGCTCCGTGCAGGGGCTCAGGTTGAGGGGCGTGGCTTTGGCTAAATTCATTTGAGTATGCCTGATTATCCTTCAGGCCACCCAGTCGAATTGCCTTACCCCTGTTTTCCCACCTGTTATCCGACTTTTCCCTGTTTGCCTCCCTGCTACTTCCCGACGGAACTACTGAGAATCCCTCCTCCTCCTCCCCCCTTCCCCCCCTCCCCGTGGCTGCGGTAGCCTCGGTTGCCGGTGGGGGGGTGTGGGCGGGTGTCGGAGGCGGCGAGGGGGCGGGGCTACCTCCCCCCTCGCGCCTATGGGTGGGGCGGGGCGGCTCAGGGACCGGAAGTGACAGTTCAGTACCCGGGCATTTTAATGGGCAAGATGGCGGCGCCCATGAGGTACCACGTGGGCGGCGGTCATCCGCGGGACGGGGGGGCGATTCTGCTGGCTTGCCCCCCCGGTCGCCGTGACGGAGCCCTCTGCGATGGTCCCATGAGTGGGGATCTCGCATTTTAGGCTCCGTCCCTTCCCATCGGCCCGTGTGCCTTTGGCCCTGGGCTTCTGACTCAGTGCTCAATTCACAAACATCTCCCATTCCCCCCCCCGCCAGACTTTGGGCGTTTGTGTCCCTACGCCTAAAAGTTGGGCGGCTGCTGAGGGCAGTGTTATTGGGGGGTGCTTACGGGTGTTATGCTCTTGTGTTGTCCTTTCGTGGGCTGTGTGTGGTGAATCTGTGTCTTTTGAATTTGCGGTGAGGAAAAAGTTCTTCAGTTTACCTTTTCGCGGCGGTTTGGATGCGCGCGGGCAGAAGTTCTTTGTGTAGTTAGTGGCTGGCTACTCCCGGTTCTGGTCGGCTGGTTTCCCGGCTCAGCGGCGGCGGGGCTTCTCCTCGTCGCTGGCGGCTCGGGCTGCTGCGGCTGCGGCGGCGGCTGGCGCGGGGTCCTCTCGCGGCTCGGGCGGGCTCGGGACTCGGCTCGGGCGGCGACGGTCCTTCTCGGCGCAGCGGCGGCGGCGGGGAAGCGGTGGCAAAAGCGGCAACAGGTTCTCTGTGGGTTCGCGGCGGCTTTCGGCGGTTTTTACCGAATTTAAGGGTCGGCGCAGTCCTTACAGACGGCCGGGGGTCGGTGGGGAGCGGCTCCGGGTGTCCCGCGGTTCGCTAGGCGCCGCGGGGGGGTTTTTCCTCTACGCTGAGGCTTCACGCGGTGGCTACAGGCATGCGTGGGTCGGCAGAAGGTGGTGGCGGGGGCTCGCTAGGCGAGGTGGGTCTGGGGGCTGCGGGCGTTCGGTGTGCCTTCCCCTGTCCCGCGCGGTTTCTGGGCGGGGGGCGGGGCCGGAGGAAGGGGCAGCGAACGCTTGCAGGGGCGGCGGGCGGCGTGGAGCTGGGGGCTTTCTGCTAGGCAGACGGCCAATGCGGGGGTCCGGGCGGGGTGGCTGGGGTGGTACGGGCAGCGGCACGCCGGGCCGCGTGGCTGTTTCACCTGCGGCGGCGGCGGTGGCGCGGCAGGGGTTTCCCCGTGATTTCGGTGCGGCTCGCGGCTCGGGGTTCCGGGCTGCGGTCACGCTGCCGGTCGGGGAGCAGTCCTAGCCGCGCAGGCTGCCTTTCAGCTCACTCACCGCTGCGATGTTGTTTCGGTCCTCTCCGCTTTCTCCGGTGTCCGCCCGCTCCGATTTCTCGGCGATTTCTTCTTTCTTCTTTCTTCCCGTTTTTTGTGCACTAACCTATCTTTTTTGAGCTCACTAATTTCGTTCCTTGGACTCCCCCAAGGCAACGTTTACAGACGTCTATGTTTTTTTCGGTAAAGGACTCCCACTTTATAAAACTAAAATGATAACCGGAAATCCACCGATAGTACCTGGTACAGGTTTAAAATATCTGATCTAATGTAGATTTGGTCCCACTGGGGCGCCAGATGTAGCGTCCACGTGGACGCTGCCTTTATATAATAAAGAAATCACGGCACGCTCTCTGTGAGGTGGTAAACAAAGAGATTTATTTAAACAATGCGCGCCTTTTTATACCTTGATCCCACGTGACTCTTAACCAATAGGAGGGTCTGGCTCTGCGCATGTCCCCTAGCTTCGGTGCCTACCTGTTGCACCTCGGGACATGTTCCCTACACTAAGGGAAAGGGACTTCTGAGCTGAGATGAACTACCAACTTCACACAGATATATTTAGCATTTTTAATGCAAGACAGACTAGTGGAATTGCTAAATCAACAATTATGGTTATATAGATTTAGCATAAGCATATTTAGCAAATTGACGACTTAATATTTAGCAGGCCATAAAGTAAACAATGTGATAACATTGCAGTTATGACAGCTACAGAGCAAGAACAAAGTAAGCAGCTATCTCCGGGTCCATTTTGGAACTGACTCACTAGGAGCACTGAACAGTCATGGCGATCCAAGAGGATTAGAAGGTGCCTCAAAGACTAAGAGGTGAGATCAGTAGAAGAGGACCAACATTGAAGACCTCATTGATGACTGAATTTGAGCATCAGCTGCTATTGAGGCACACATAGTTTTCATGGCTGTCTCACCACACCAGGTGGACTGTCTCTGCAATCTCATACCGTGAGCACGAACTCCAAAGACCAGCAGGAGTCCTGCCTCTTTTGTTTTGTCTCAAATTAAGTGAGTCAATTTCAGGTAAATTAGTTTCCCAGGACAAAGTTATGTAGGATGTAATAATGAAAACTGATGTTCACTTTAGCCTTGAGTCATCCAATTGAATAATAACCCATAAGCATAATACTGGATGATGAATTCATGTTTACAGAGAAAGCTGACTTTCCATTATTCTAATCTTTCAACCTTTTTTTATCTGCAAAATAAGAAGGCTAAATGATAATACAAATGTGAATGCTATGATCTTCTCCATTATATTTGTTAATAATATTTTTTGTTGTCAGAGCAAAACAACATAGCGTAATAATTGCTTTGATTTTCCTCTGATTTTTTTCCTGTACATCTTTAATGATGTTTTTCTTTCCATAGATATTTGCTATCATTTCTCCTTTATGCTTTTGCTAAGTTAGTTTTGCTTTCAGAAAAACATTTGACCATGAACCAATGCAAGAATCATAAGCTGACAAAGGCAGTTTATTTTTATCTTCCTCCACCTGCCCTGCTATTGAGAAATTTCATGGACTATAGAAATTTTTTTCTGATGATTTGTAGATTTCTGACTTAACACACAGTTTTCCAGATTCTTACTTTCTGCATTGAGAGGAAAGAGCAGAGCATGAAGTTCCTTCCATTAAAAAAAATGAAAAAAAAATCTGTAAAGAAAATATCATAACCGGACTTGTGCTATGAATCAGAATGCAGATGTAAATATTCTTCAGATTACATGTGTGTTTGACTTGAAGATTTTAAAATCAGCCTATTTCATATTAAATTATCTTTTCCTTGGAGCTGTATTTATACACATCCACATACCTGCCTGTAGGCATTGTATGAGTTTCACATGCAAAATGTAAATCTGTGGAATCCATCAGACTATCCCACTAGCTGTGACTTTTCTGAGTGGCCATTACTGCAACAGGATCTGTTTTGCTTTGCAGCTTATATTAATCCCTGATCTGGGAAGAAGCAAAGTCAAAATATAATTTTATTCAGAAGCGGTTGATAACTGTCAGAGGGGTTCAATAGCTGCTGTTGCCAGTTGCTGATGCCAGTCTTGGCATCAAGTACAGGTTCTTAAGGAATAAGGCAAATAAATTTGTGCCTCCTAAGACTCTTAGCATTTCTGACTAAACAGGTCCTTCTATAGTTATGCAGACTGAGGAGTTTGTGACTGAGACTCCTTTGAAATGTCTTTAACATTTTGGGAAAGGACACAGCTTGAGTAGCATTTTCCTGTAAAGTGTGATAACCTTGGAAAATTTTGCTTAAGTTTACAAAATAAACTTTGTTCATATCCAAAAGTCAAGTCACCAGATTTTAAGGATCTGTTGTTGGCAGTGTGATTAGGTATTAAAGCTATAGATTTTAAGTGTGTGTCACTAAAGCTTAGCTTTTTTTCCCTTGCTTTTGCATGCTTTGGAACAAAATGTGAATCTGACAGAGTCTCATGTGACCATTGGATCAACTAGCTTCCCATTGCCCTTATGCTTGTATTTGAAGGAATCAGGTTTCTCATTCATGAGAAGAAAAAAATCCCTTCAGGTGGCCGCTTTTAATTAAAACATCCTTTTTTTTCCTATACAGACACAAATGATAGAGAAAAATGTAGCTATGGTTAGTAAATGCCATTTCCACAACACCTTAAGGATGACTTACTGACTAAAGTAATAAGGTTGTTTTTGTGTTTGGAACTATATTTTTCTTCCTAAAAATATTTGTACTGTCTTTATGGACTGTGATTGTGTTAGGTGAAAGACCAAGATGAACAGTGTCTAAATTTTGCAGTTTCCTTTATGAAAATAAGTCTGAAAAACTTTCATTCTGGTTATAGTTTTAAAACCCTAACAGATTGCAGTTCTTCTAATGTTCTCATCTGGATTGACCTTACACAGAGATACATGACCTGATGCTACTAATGGGAATTATTCTGTAAGTGTAGTTAGTTCCAAGAAAGTCTACATAATGAAAAACTTTCATCTAAAATCTAAAAGATATTTTCTGTAAGTACTTTAGAAAACTTTCCAAAATTGCAGTCGCTCCTTCCTCTCTCACAGTCACTCCTTCCTTGCTCGTAGCCGCTCCTTCATCCGTTGCTGCTGCTCCTTTGTCCATTGCTGCCGCTCCTTCGTCTGCTACTTCCTGTGTGGATTGGATAGGTTCTTCTGCTCCTTCTTCTTCTTCTCCTCTTTCTTCTTCTTCTTCTGTGCGTTCCGGTTGCGGAGATGGGTCTATAAGTTCTACGATCTCCCTTACCCACATCTTCTTCTTCTTAATAGGGGCAACAATGACTTTCCGTTTTTTTGCTTGAGTCCCAGTTCTAGTGGACTTAGTAGAAATGGCATTGACTTTAGTTGTGTTTGGATCCCGACTTCTGTGGACCAAATAGGGACATCACTGATTTCAGGTGGCGTGGTTTGGGTTTCTGTGTTGACCTTAACCTTTTGAAAGTGGTCTACGGCAGCTCAATAAACATTAGCCAGGCACCAGCACAAAGCGGAGAATCACATATTCGGATCTTTGTAGGAAAAGCACCCTTCTGTTAAACAGCAGGCCATCTCACCAGAATCAAACATCTGTTCCGATATGAACACTTAATTAATGGGAGGTGACACATGTCCTTCTGATTTACTGAAATCTACCCAAGCTCCATGCCACCCGGGGACTGGCCTGTCCGCAGCCCTTTCCAAAGTTCCAGCGAGTCCCTTTGAGGTACGATCTTTCCTACAACAGGGAAAGCAATACAACACCATTCTTCCAATTTTAAGTAGCACTTCCATTACCTTCATCAATAACAGTATTGTTGCAACACAATTTAGATAATAATTGGAGCCAATCGTAACCATGGGGATCTCCTTTACCAGGCCTTTGATGTTAGAAGTTCAGGAAAGAAAAGTATTGGCAGCATTCATCCTCTGGGCGTGGACGTTTTCCTATGGGATAGCCCAAAAGAGGTATAAAGATGGTTAGAATTACAAGAAAAATTAATGAAATGGCCATTGTTGTTGTTATTCTTTCTTCTTGTTCTTAAAACAACCCTTTGTTTATATAAACAAAGTTTTCTTGGCTGTTTTCCCAGACTCTAGCAGTGTTCTGGACCTGTTCCCAAAACAGTAGATTGGTTTGCAAAATAACACCGAGCTTGGCTGTCTTCCCGGACAATGTTTATCAAAACAAAACCAGAATAACCAAAATATTCCACTTCTGACACCAAAAAAGTTGTGCAAGTTTGGAGCTGGCTTCCTGCCAAATTTCCCAACACTCGACAACAGAGCCTTGCTTCCCAGAGAGGGGAGAAAAAAACCCCAACCAAACAGCCAAAGCTATAGCAAAGATATATTTTACATATAAAACAGATATATACATTGAGAATATTATACATATCTATAACCCCAGAAACCCTAAATAGCTTCCCTAAGGGAAGAGAGGAAGGGAGAAGGGAAAAAGGACAAAATGAGACGAAAAGGGACAAAAAGAAAACAGGTCTACACGATCTAAAAACCCAGTAACCAGCAAACTGAAGAACTGGCAAAATCTCACCACTTCCCTTGAGAGAAGCAGGACAGCTGGACGCGGCCCAGCACTCTGCCCTCACATGTGGCAGACAACAGCAGTCACCGTAGGCCTCAGCTCCAGATAAGCAAGACCGAGGCTGGGACCCACCATTCTCGAACCTTGCTGGAAAGGAAGAGAGTGAGCTCTCTTATCTATGCCTTATTTATACCCCAAGTTACGTAAAGGAATAGCATGGAATACTTCCTTTGTCACTTTTCTAGTTCCTTCCTGGTTACAAGCTGGTCTCCAGGAAGGCCTAGACTGAAACCATCACAAAAATGAAGTGTAAAATATTTTTTACTACAAAGCAATCAGTGTTCAGCTTTGAATTTTCAATAATACTATTAAGAAGAGAGTTAAAAAAAAAAAACAGATGTAAAGAGAATATGAAATAAAAAAATGAGTAGTTTTCATATTTGGTACTGTATACTATTTTAAATCCAGAGACCTGACTGGGATTCTAGTTTGCTGGTTGGAACTGTCTTATGGGATAGTAGAATGATGGTAGCAAATGGACTAAACTGCATGGCAGAAAATGCTGTAGGTATGAGCTAGTTCTCACCTTACTTAGTGCAGCATTATGAAATCCAGAATTAACTCCAGTGGGTCTTTAAGAAGATCTCCAGAGACTGAAATAATAAGTAAGACGAGGCCAGGAGAGCAGGTTTAATGCTTTTCTCTGGTCAGTTCTTAATTTAGTCACCATACCTTTAGTTTTTCTGTCCTTGTGACAAATAAAATGTTTTTTCTGCTTTATATTTTTTCTGTAGTCACTTCCCTTCAAGTTTAGTAATGAACATTTTCAGCAGCCCTTAAAAATAGTGAGACCTTAACACATAGTAAGACCACAACTACTTATCATACATTTAAAATATTACTAATATTCTGTCATCATACCAACATTCATTTTAAGCCAAAATGGGAGTCTGTGAAAAGTCTCCATTTTCTCCATTAGAGGGAATCCTTGCTCTATCTTCTGAAGGATGTAATTTCTCCCAGAGCACTATCAAGTTATTTTTTCCCTTAAGAAAGGCTGAACGCTGTAGTTCAGTTTCTGAAATCTCTATTTAAACTAGTGATCAGATCACTTATGCTTTGAGTTTAACAATTTAGTGTGAGCAATAGGAAGACTGACTTCTGTTGATTTGTGCAGAGCACATAGTTCTTTTTGTTCTCTTTTGTTCATAATTAGCTGTTACATGAAAAGCATAGTCCTTGCACGGAAAAGTCAAACAGTTTAAAGACTGAATCGAGACTCCTTTCAGAATGTCACTTTTTGAAAGAGTCAACATAGCAAAGAGTTCAGTGGCAGCTACCATAAAAGTTCTTTCTTCCACAAGCTTTCATTTTTAGCTGAATCTGGCTCCATCACTTGAGCAGTTAAAAATATTCTACAGGAAAGCAACATTCATACGGAGCTGATTTGCTTAGCCAGTTTGAAAAAATCATAGTTTTTGAAAAGTACATTCAAAATCAGTGTGATGGTGGTAAATCTTAAGAGGGATACTAAAATTTAGCCTTGACTAAAGATCTTCACCGTCTGAAGAAAAGAACTGGAAAAGAACTGGAAATGGAAAAGAACTGTGTCAAAATCACTACTTTTGGATAACTCTTAAGATTTTCCCTTCTGTTCCAAATAGTAAGAGATCATTCACTGCTTCATGAACTGGGAAACCATTGCAGAACTAGGAAACCATTGCAGTGTGCATTGTGTTGTTTTTTTGTGAGTTCTGGGAGATATTTGAGAATTAAATAAGTCTGTGGGGGAACAAAGTTGATTTTATGAAGTGAGAGTGAGCAACAAAGGAATGAGAATATATGTGTTGGAGATAATTACACCTTTGAAAGGCAAGTGCTGTTTTTTGGGGAGAGTCTTTCATCTTCATCAAATACCAAGGAATACAAAGCTACTCCCTTACTTTTTTTTTTTTTGATAGAAAGAAGAAAAGGAAGGAAAAAAGGAATGAGAATAGAAATGGAATATAGTTATTTTTCAGGTGAAACAAAATGAAGTAGTAGTCTTTCTACTGGCAGAACACATGATAGAACAAATTAGTGGTGAGCATAGTGATTTGTATAGCACTGCCTGGCAAACAACAAAGTAATAATAATATCTCTTTGTAATGGCTATAGTCAGTGTCTCCTCATAGTTGCAGTCCCTGTACTTCAGGCTGAAAGGACCAGAGAATGAAAAAGAAAAAAAAGGCAAAGCTCTTTAACACACATTCTCTTTTAATCAAAACACCAAACTAGAGTCTTAATGCTGGATTTGGCAGTGCAGCAAAAGAAATGCCAAAAGAAGCTGGTACTGCCCTTTAGCACCTTTAGCAGCCCCCTCAAGTTTGACCTTAGCTATGCAGTTTTCACTTTCAGAGCTACAATAAGTCATAATCATCACAGGCTCATTCAAAGACAGAATGTTACCATCTTTAGTATTTCATTTCAGCTAAAACTAAAATAGTTGTGGGAGCTATTGGGGAAATCTGTTCTTGGAATCTGAAAGGCTAAAATGTTAGATACCCAGTGATACCAAGGAAGGTTTCAGAACCTTCCAAATAGACAAAAAAGTGTTGCAAAGTTTCAGTGATGTGATATAAAAAAATAATCTTCAACTAAGTTCTGGATTTTAAAAGGTGCTTTAGAACCAAACTTGCAAATATTAAAATGGAGCAGAAGAATTCCACATCAGCAACACCAAGCCTAAAGAAGTGGCAGCTCTATCAAGCTGGTAAGTCTCTAAAGACAGTAACAGTAGCACTCAGGACCCCATAGCTTTCCCCCACCCCCCAGGCAGCATCAATTCTCAAATCTAAAAAATACATAAAAAATCAAAGTCTTTTGCTCAGCCTGCACACTGAGTACAAGTAGTTTCAGCTAAAATAGGAACTGACCCTACCTACACTTTTACAGAAGTCAAGTTATCCTCAAAGAACAACTGATAATAGCAACGCAGTAGGATTGCACCAGAAGATTATTTGATTAGCTGAATCTCTCTTATGTGAGAAACTGGGAGATGTGTGGCTGAGACAACAAATGGGCCAAAGTTTGAAGTAAATTCTTCAGTGGCTTCTCTTTTATAGACCTTTAGCTGCTGTGTATTTGTGAAGCTCACGTGACTTCTATACTCGAAGTGCAGAAGAATATCTATGCTTTGGGCTGTTCATTTTCCAATAACTGTATTATTTTTTGTTTAGACATCATATAGTGGTGGCTTAACACAGCACAATAAAAAGAACACATTGAAAAACACATGATAGCAGTGGATTTCATGTATTCCATTGTTCAGAGTATAAAATGGGAAGAATAGATATCCCCTTTAGGTGAAAGATGCATGGTATAGTTGCCAACCAGAATATCTTTTGGAATTATATGATCATTAAAATGAAAAAGGTAATTTTTATACTTAAGCCAATGTGATGTGTAGCTTATTATGCAATAATAAAAAATGCACATTTGTATAATGTGCTTAAACAAAGTGAAATGAATTGTGCATAGAAATCAACAGGAGATGACATTCAAACACTGAAGTCTTGAAGGGTGCAGAGAGTGTCTATGTTAGATGTTTACCTTTTCAAGCATTCATAGGAATTTATGAACATCTGCTACTTTACAGCTTATTTAAATGCTTACACTCGTGTCCTATGTCTTGGAATGGCTTTTAAAAAACAGTGCAAAGGACACAATTATAATTAAGGAAGAGTGGAAAAAAATTGACTTCATCCAAAAATGGACTTTACAGCTAACTCTGGTGCTAGTGTTTCCAATGTAATGGGTTTTACTGTAAGAGATACAGGATGTAGATTGAGAAGCCAGAAATGTAATTCATAGAACTAAAATGTTTTCCAGATAAGTACCAGAAAACACTTTCTTGGACTTCTGTTGTTGTGTTCATAAGGACTGAAGATTTCTGCCTGATAGTGGAGAACCTAATCGGAATGTTAGAAAAGCAATTCTTGCTGACTTTGCTTCCAGCTATCAGATACTTTTTCATCTTCCATTTTCAGCTTAACTTCTGCCATTGTTTGCATGATCTTTTTAATAAGGAAATAATACAAGGGGCAGGAGGAGGCTGATCTTACCAGAGGTTGTGACCAGAGGCAGGAAGGAAATATGAAGCAAGAGAGTTTGGCAGCAGGTAAGAGGCAATCATAACAAATGGAGTTCAGTGCAGAGATGAACTGACATGAGTTTATTGGAAATGTAGAAGTATCTAATAGAGGTGATCACAGCAAGTAAAGGTAAGGAAAAAGGCCAAGTACCCTGCACACAAAAAAGCGCCATATTTTTGGTTGTTGGTTTGTTTTTTTTTAACATATTCAGACATCTGTTCTTTCAAAACAGAAACAGAAAACTACATATAAAAAATTATTACTGCTGTGAACTCTAAAAGCTGCAAGAGAAAAAGCATTAACAATTGCTTCAGCTGGAGGACTTGTGACACTCATGTCTTCAAATAAGAAATCCTGGCCACTGAGAAAAGAGCAATACTATTAGAGATAGGGCAATGATGAAATTAAATGAACACAGCTATGATTTAGATAAATCCCAAGACTTTAATGACTTTAATGACATGGTGGCACAATGATGCTTCAAGAGTTATAAGCTAAATCTTGCCTGTATTATAAGCTATGTGATTTCAGAGTTTTCATACTTATATAGTGGAGTCCATATTAATTTTGTAAACAGGTATAGAAAGATATAATTTAAGGAGTGACACCTTCTAAATTACAAACCCAGGAGTTATGGCAATATACTTGTCTCTTTCTGTACAAATCGTTGTAATGCCATGATGTATATGAAATGGATACAGTGGTAAGATGCTACTTTTGGTGGAAGAAAAAAACCCATGTGATTTCCAAATTTCAATCAAAGCATTTAATCATATTTAACTTGACTTGTGATTTTTTATCTTCTGGTTTGTTTTTTCTTATTTCTCTTATTTCCTACAGAAGCTGCATTAACAGCTTATGTCTTCTCTTTTTACTAGCAGTTCTCTCCATCATTCATTAATCTGTTCCAAGCAAATAGATATTTGATGATTTGGTATATGGAAATGTGTCCTTCTGTGTCGATACTAAATCGGTCTCCCTTTGTGGTGACATGGTGTCTGAATCTGGTTAATGACATGGCACACAAGTCAATACTTAATTAATAAAAAATAATGGTATACAGAGGAAATGTGCTAATGCTGAGGTACTGATTGTAGCTCAGATTAGATGTATAAAATTGACATTTTGCATTCTGTTTGACAGTTCTTGTGTTTGCAAACTGAAACATAGGCAGTAGCCTATTCTCCCACAGATTTCAGGGATACTTGTCATTTTTCTGTGCTGTTAGAGTTTCCAAATATTCAAGACCCTCGACCTAAACACCTTAGAACAATTTAATCCTGTTTTCATTTTCTACTTCTGTAGTTACTTTTAAAATGGAGATGAAGAACCTTTAGCCACTGCTAAGAATAAACTTCAGAATTTTCTTATAGTATGCTTAATGGAGTCTTAAAAGACATATATTGCAGTGATTACTGAAGCATTACAGAAATTTATTTTAATAGTAGTTTTAAAGGACTTTAGTTTCAGCTGCATTCCCTATTATCTTCTCCAGTTACTGAATATCCTTTTAGAAACTGGTGTTTACATGCCCTTATATTTACTGTTTATGCTGTAATGCTACATATTGTGTGTACTTTGACTTTTTCTACAGCCAGGAAGCATCTCTGATTATTTCTTTAGCCACTCATTTGATCTGCTGCTCTGAACCTCCTTTCTGTTGGTGGCATTCTTCTGAAGACAAGAACACTCATTAGCTCTGCTATAAATATGTAAGCCTCAACAGAATTAAAAATAGATTTTAACTATTTATTTAATAGTTTTAGAACTGCTTAAGCTTGAGAGCAACAAATTTTCCTTATTTTAGATCTAGTGACAAGCATATTGTCTTTGGCATTATGAAAACAAGCAGCTGCCAGGCAGGATACTCAGTTTTGCCTTAACTGATGGCTAGCAATTGTACCAATTAATATTTGAAGTATAGGGCTTGTTTAGGGGTGGTCTCAAGGGATGTTTTTGAAGTTAAAGATAGCTGAACTTTAGCATAGGCCGTCTCCTTAGCAGTTAAATGAAATAACACCAATGACTCAAATCAAAAGCTCACATAAAAAGGTAGTATTTGAGGGAGGATATGTATGAAGAGAAGGAACTGACATTTCCATTGAGACTTTGATTGCACTTACTTTTTGATGGCCTTAGTATAAAACCAAGAGAAGATCTTCTTCAAGTTCCTAATAGATCAATTTACCTGTGGTATGGGAAGAAACTTAGTCTGCTTCTTGCATTTAAATAGGAGGCCTTTCATTGTGTTGCTGTGGGTAATTGATTGGTAGCATTGAAACGGAAAACTCCCAGATATGTAGTATTACAGCAAATAGCTTGATTAGTGTGCCTTCCACATACACACAGTAGATGTTTTCATGAACTGTATACAGATATAATGAATATATGCTTTCAGAATTTGATGATGTTGCTTTTTGAAGCATGTATGTACTGCTTTTATGAAACAGAAGCCCAAATAAATGGAAAGGTTAATGATCAGGAGAACTGTGTTTGCATGTCACTGGCAGATTACTGATTTCCTGCCTTATTTTCTAAATTATTTTTTCTTACTCTATTCTACAGCTTCTGCTGGAGTGTATAGTGGCTTAGATTGAACTACTAATAGTGGAATATGGTCCTACTCATCAGAGGAACAAGTTCCTCTGAGCTGGTGACATATTTGCTCTTGAGTTTCATTCACAATGTTTTTATGCAAAGGGTCAGGTCATTGTATCCCCTTGTAAATGTGTTGCGTCTCTATCTTATGCTAGATACTTATATTTGAATGCAAAGTGTTTGTGATGCTTACATAGCTTAGATAAACATTTACATTTCCTTCATTATTTAGGATATTTCAGTCAGCCTGAATGAGTAATTGTTTATGTAGTTATATTTATTAATTACAGGTCTGAGTAAATGAACTTACATATAGACAAAAGATACTGCAGTTAAAAATCTCTCTCTCTTAGAATTTTCTGTAATATAAGTTCAAATTACTAAATAGTAACAATATTTCTTGTAAATAGTAACAGATGTTGACAATTCATCCTAACTTTCATCGTTTTCCCAGCCACGATTTTGCATCTAATGCAAAATTTAGAATAACTCACATTTCTTATTTGCCAAATATCTGTAAATATTTAGATGTGAGCAAACGAGTATTGAAGTTTTTTCAACTGAGGAAAGTGAAGTTTGTGTTTTGCTTTTTAACTTTAAACTCAACCCATTAAACAACTGAAAGTCCTTAATTATAATATCAAATATCAGATATGCTTCCAAACCTGATTTTAGTAGGTTATGTTTTCATTCTACACTGTAGTCTTTTAAGGTGTTGTAATCACATACCAAAGTAGTTATTGATACTGAAAAGCATTTGGTCACCACAAATATCTACTTATATAGCTATGCAGATGATAAAGTAGTTACTCATAGTATCTGCACAATGATAATTATGAAGAGGCATTTTCACTTTTAAGACAATTCATAACTTTTTGTTACTTGTTCATGTGGTGAGTATGGATAGACAGAAAGTGTGTGGCTGCAAAAGACGCAGTCCCAGCTTTTAAGAGATTGTGAACACTGGTGGCTTCTGCCAGAGTGGTCGTCTCTGTTGTCTTCCTGGTAATATCTTGTTTTTTTTTACTATGGCTTTATTTTGCCAGATTGGGTTATGATGAAGAAAAGACTATTGTCACTTTTATCAGCACAGTTTTTAAGTGCTGCACTTGAATTGCCCTGAAAGCCTCTCCTACTACAGACCTGATCTAATTTCACACCAGAGTTTAGAATGTTGGGAGTAATAGTAAAATTTATATGAGAAATATTAATTTCTAATTTTCAGACCTTGAAAAAGAAATCTAAAAATGTAAATGCAAAATTTTGAATGAGCTCATTGTAATAAATCCCTCTGATTTTGCACCAGATACATCTTATACAGGTACGTGTATACATCTTATACATCTTGTACATGTTAATAGCATTTTTGTATTTGGAGTAATTAAGATTTCATTCAGTGAGGCATAAATGTGACTTAGATTCAAAGAGCTGGGATATCATGTTAATAAGGAAAATTATAGGTGGTGTAAATATAGTCTCTATGCAATATTGATATTCTTAACATAGATGCTTTGGTTGAAATTTGTCCGATACTTGAACCAGTAGCTGCATTCAGAGGTAAAAGAGTAAAAGTGCATTCTTGGCCCACAATACCCCAGTTCATTGGCTACAAGAAAAGAAAATCTGTTGCTTGGGGGTTCAAACTGCTTTCCTGTGATGGCTTGTTTTGAGGTTTATTTCATTTTGCTCTATGACTGTGGGGTTGCTTTGTTGGATTTTTTTGCATTTATTTCTTTTATTCCTCCGTGAATGAAACTTTTTGGTCTATATTTCTGATTGCATCTGACAACTGTCCTGTTGCTGGATTGAGTGATACTTGCACAGGGAGGGGAAAGAGTGATATACTTTTGACATGTTATCTTCAGCCCAAAATATTGTAATTTTTCTTTGATAGTTTAGTTTTATAGTGAGTTGATTACCAAAGAGAAATCTTCCAAAGAAATAATGATTTGACACTTTATTTGGAGCCCTGGAGAGAAACACTACTTTAATCTTAGCTACAAAAAGAGGAACCATCCTCTTTAGTTAATAACTCTTTTGTCTCAAAGGATATAGCATTTTTAAGAACTTAATCCTAAAGCTAGTGAATTCAAGAGATGTCTATTGTCTTTTATTATTGTCTTTTGACTTGTACCTCAGGAAGAGCACAGGCGATATACTGTGCAACTGTTTATTCAAAGTAACGTCAAGGGAAGTTTCTGGCTTTTGCAAACTGTGATCTTGATGTTGCTTCTCATTTAACAGGCTAATTTGAATAGATCTGGTATATGAGAATTTTAATTTTCATTACCTTGACTTTTCTGGAAAGGTAATCAATAACTATACTGTCCGTCTAGACAGTGACAAAATGTACTAGTTACTCAGATAAAGTAAGATCGTGCACACTGTGAAAAATAGTTCAGCCTAAGCTCAAAGTTAGAATAATCACAGGTTTGCTTTTTAAATTGAGAATCTAGTTCCTCAATTTTTACTTAATTTGTTCAGTTTGGATTGTCTAGGTTTTAAAGATTTAAATTCAAAGCTTGTTGAAATCAATGAAAGTCTGTCTCCTTTTTTTTTTAATGTTTCTTTTAAATTTAGATTTACTCTGAATTAAATTTTTGCAGGGGTTTATTGGTTCCTATGGTTTTGCTTTTTACTTGAAGCAGATTTCTTTTGTGGTACATCTTCAATTCCTTGAAGCTGGGATGCTTTTTAAAACCTGTGGTGTTGTACTCCTGTTCTGTTCAAAATACTACTGAAAGAAAAAGAGAATTAATGGAATTTTGTTCTGTTGTGTACAAATCTTTGCCTGAAACATATTTTCTGCTGACGAGGTTAAAAACTGCTGAAACAGAATTGCTGCCTATTCCTCTTTCCTTTTTCCCTTAGCCTGTCCCATAAAGCAATCAAACCAAGTTTTTGGAGTCTATCTTGACATGCCAAATGTGGCACCTTGCTCTTTACAGTATCTTTCAGTTTTACCTCTGTGACATAATCTTCACACTCAAGCATTTGAATGTAATGTAAAGACCGAGAGAAGCTGAAAAACTTTGTTCTATACTGCCTAAAAAATGATAAAAATGCATTGTATGGAATTTTATCAGAAGTCTGTTTCATTCTATAATAGAATGGTGCGTGGTGTTTTCCCCAAAGAGGATGACAACTATGGAATGCAATTCTGTTAAAGGTGAGTTAAAAAGTGTCAAATGAGTGGATGATTTGGACTCTCCAATCCTCATTTTCCAATTTGAAAAATAATGATATATTCACCTAGTTAGCTCTTGTAGGTATTTTAAAATTTAATGTTTGTGAGAAGCTCAGGTGCAATAATGATGATAATTCTGAAGAAAAAAAAAAGAAAAAGAGAACAAAAATTAATTACTCTGATTTCAGAGCAAGGACTTCATGGAACTATATATTGAGCCCACAGGGAGAAAGCATAGTAACGAGTTGTTGATTTCACTTGTGTATTCAGTGATGTAGGACAATAGGCAAGAGATGTACCTTAATTCTTGTAGTCTGTTCCATGAGCACGAGAGGGAAGAAAAAATTTATGTGTATTGGTGTACTCCAATTTTTGCAGCAAAGTGTCTCTGTAAATTTCTTGGTTCTGTATAATCTATTAAATACCAAATTACTACTGAACTACTATTACACTAGGATACATTCTCAGAACTAGGTTGTCGTTTGCTACAAAACTGCATGCTGGATAGGCTAGTAAATATACTATATCCACAGAGAAATAGTGAAGTTCAGGAATTTGGGATTTTCTCCAAGCTTGGGAATGGAATGAATTTTGGAGAGGATGGACTGTTCATTTGTGTCTATCCAGAAGGGATGATTAAATTCTTCTCTTTCAGTCTAAGTCTTATTGCTCTTATGCACCAGTTTTCCTGAATACAGAATTGCTTGCCAACTTTATCTAGAGTTAATCCTGCCTTTTCCACATCCTTGATTTCATCTCTTCTCCTGCCAGAAGCCCCACAGCCTTGCTTTTCTCTGGGCTTTTTTTTTTCCTCAGTCACATTTACTCCATTGCTGCAGTCGTGGCGGGGGATATCTTTGCTCTTCCAAGCCTATTGATTTGAAGGTAATACAAGAACCTCCCAAACTTCCTTCTGTGTCTTTGCATTACTAAAACCCAGGGAAGATTAACGCCAAGTCAAATGCGAAAGCCCTCTTTACACGTATTTTTTCACTACGACCGAAGAGGATCATGAGTGAGGAAGCACTGATGCACAGAAACAGGCTTAATGGATTACTTGACTGTCCTGTTTTTACAGAGCTGCAAGTGCAGAACTTGTATTAGCAGTGACTTACTCCATTATATTTCCTTGTAGGATATATTTATCCTGCTTTAAGATCAAAGCCAGTTCACGTGTTATGTTTTCAGTTGTATTGCTGTGCTCATGGGAGCTCCTCACTTTCCACAGTGTCCCGGGTATTCCTCAAGGTTTACTACCCCACCCACACAGCCAAAGCCTATGTGAGTTCTTTGAAATGTGTAACACTCTGTAGGTCACCTTTGTAAAATTTTTATTGCATGTTTTCTTATGTTTGCAAGGGTCATATGCCTAATCTTCAAATTTTATTTTTTTTAAATTCATAAACAGAGAGAGCATGGTTTGACTCTTTTTTCTTTTCTGTTATGGTTAACAGTAATAAATATAAAAAAATGCAGTTTCTTCTGATGCAGGACTGTTGGGTTCTTAGCCAATCTTGAATTTTCCGTATTTTTACAAAGTTAGTAAATAACTGCCTGCACTCTGATGACAAATTAAATGGAACATAACTCTATTTGCAGGTTTTCAGACTTCAGACAACAGTAAGGAGCTCACCTGAGAACACTAAAGGGTTTACTGATAAACTGTGATTAATTTCACTCTATTCTTATTGACTTTATATTTATTTATTTATTTATTTATTTAGAAAAAGTGCAGATTTCAATACCTAGACTACCAATTTTCACAGGATTGATTAACGAGCTGAAGTTGCATCTCATACAAAAATGTCCAAGCTTTGGTGAAAGAACTCCTTTTCTTCAAATCACTTAAAAAAATAAATATAATCCATGAATATTTCTGCTTTTAAAACCATCGCTATTGGTTGATCTAGTTTTCCAGGAAGATAAAGAATTTTACATCATATTAAATAGCATTTATACTGTATGTAGTATCATTAATATACTTTCCAAACATTAATCAATGTACACCAATAATGCACATCTTTATATTTTGATAGCTGCTAACTTTCTTTACTGCATTTTGGAGAGTGGGTCAACAAACGCAAAGAAACTCAGATGCTGCTCATTTGCAATTCTTTCTTCAATAGATTTCTCTAACACCTGCCCTCATACATGTGGGCATGTTCCAACACACTTTCCAAAACCATGAGATACTGTACTCATGCAAATATGGCTTTCTCACCCACCCCCTCTCCCCACATCTTTGTGAAAACCATACTCAATGTGATTTTTCTCTTCCTCTTCCCTTTTATTAAGGAAAGGGTAGATAAAATGCTCACATATTACTATTAAATAGAGTCAGACAAGGTCTACAATGTTAAGCCAAGGTGATTAACAGCTTAAGGAAAGGAATAATTACTGGAAATATGGGAATGCAGCAGAATGTGTCATGAAGAGATTAGATTTTTGAAATTTATAAAATAAATGGTTCCACTCTCTTTTACTATGAAGCTTAGTTCTTAAGCTATATGGTAAAGATAATGTAGAATTTTAACTTACTGCCTCACTTGAAATTGACTGAGTTTTTTAATTACTTTGAAAAAACATCAACACCTGCCTAACACTGTGTTTATTTTGGTATCCTAAGAGTGGTTGGACTACTTGAGATATCAATCTTTATAACAAAACATCCACCAAATGCTATTGCACTTTCTAATGATCCATGAAAACCATGAAGAGACCACTATAAATCGTATAGGAAGGAAAAAAAATGTTGTTCTTATGGACAGAGAAAACAAAGGTTTAAACCCAACTATGTGATGCCCTCAGATAACTCTTCATCTTCTCAAGAAGATATGCTGCATTTTCTGATTCCTTCTGGTAAAATACTGTCCATGTTGTTTTGAAAACTCCAACCTGATTGAAATTCTAAAAAATAAATACATGGAGTTATGTTTTGCTGACATACTCTCCTGCAAAAGGCTTGTTAAAATACCTGAGGTATAAACATACCCTTACAGAAGGAAATGAAAATGAACAGTTCTTATGGAAACCCCTTGAGGATTTAGTGTTAGTCTTTGCATTGAACCAAGCCTCAGAAATGGGCCAAGTTTCGAACAGCTGTAACTGCTGCAGACTCCAGCCCAGGGAGCAATTTGCTCATAATCTTTTACATAAGGTGTGTCTTCTCTCTCTCTGCATTCAAGTAAGCCTGCTCCCTGGAGATTTACAGCTCCTATGCTACTAGAGCTTACTACCCAGAATAACAGTTGTATATACCTCTTTTACAGTTTTGACTCTAACATATGAGTAAAGAGGAAATATTATACAACCAGTTGCCTGGCATTACCAGGTCCTTACATTTAGTTCATATGAGCTACAAATGACTGAATAATGGATTTTGGCTGATAAAAAATAAAAATCTTGTTAAAGGGTTTTAATAATAATTATTAAAGTTATTCTCACTGTGTTTTGGACATAGGAACAAGACCTTATACACATATATTTCCACGTGAAGTTTCCTTACTTAATATCACTGGGAGACTTCCTTTCAAGAACATGAGTCAACCTGATCAGGGTGCAGAAGGCAGTTTAAAGTTCTTTGTCCTTCTTGTGCATGCCAATACATTCAGTGTCTTCTGTAGTTAGTGCAAATGAAGAATAGCTAGATGTTGGCAAGCAGCACTTTCAGATACATCTAGGGACAGGTTTAAGGTTTTTTAAGACCTTTCTGGCTGTATGAATGTACTTTTAGATTCTGGAACAGGATTTTGAGGTGAGGCCTTGCTAATCCGTGCTAAAGTTTTGTAACTTATTAGTTTTTAGCATGTCGCAATTGGAAGTAATAAGCTAATATTAAGAATCTCTTCTGTCTTCTCTACCAGAAGTTGCCGAAAAATTTGCTTATGGTCTTTTAAAATGTTTCATTTACAACACTCAAGCCGCTTTAAAAGTACTCTGGATCTGTTGTGAAGTTATGCTAGTCGTGAGTCTGTGATTTGACTCAATGCTTGTAGCTGGAGAACCAAGCGGGAAGAATGATCTGGAGAATACTATGTATGAGAATTGTATATCAGTCCTCGTTCTGGTCCATGCAGCAGCAGAAGGTTGGGGAGTGTGGGAATCTGAGATTAGAGGGCTGATGTTTGCAAGCAGTTTAATGTCTGTGAGAAACAGAATAACAGCAGCTATTAAGTGATTTTTACATGAGTAGCACTCACTGGTTTTTACATCTGCCATCTGAAGTGTTCAGGCTTTATTTTTAGGAGTTGACTTAGTATATCTAGAGAGTAAGAACTTAAATATTGGTCTGAGGTTTTGAATGTGCCAGAATGCATTTTGTGTGGACATAGCATAATTTAAAGCTTTTTTTTTTTTTAATCAGAAAGTAAGTTACACTATCATAGAGAAATAGTCTTGGTTACTTGGTGCTAAAACATGGCTTAACTGAGTTGTTCATTTTGTGACAATTAAAACACCATTCATTGAGCAGGTGAAATAATGGCCTGTGTTACTATTCATAAAAGTATTTTCTAACTCAAAGTGTGTCATTATTATGGAATACTCCTTGAAAGGAAAGATATGTGGAGATGAAAATGCATGGATTTTGCGCAAGCCATGTTAACAGATACAAAATATTAATAATGCTGGTGCAATGAATTGAATAACATGGAGTTCATTTTTCCAGTTGGAAAGCTAGTTTATGCTGGAAGCTAGTGCTGGCCTGCCATTGTCCTGAAGGGACCATGCTGCTACTTGCCTTACAGAGCCTGATAATGAATTACTGGAGAAAATAGAACCTATTGCTAACTATAACAACTTCTGGCACTTATCCATACTCACTTGTCACTTCCATTTTCTCTGCCTCCTGTAAGCATAGAGATTTCAAGAGATTTTGTGAAGAAAGCAACTTACTACACTGGTGTTTCACCAAGATGAGTAAATATTGTAAATAAGATTAAATTACTGAAAGTGAATAGAAATATATCCATGTTAATTTGTTGAGTAAGACAAGAACCAGAGGTCACATGAGAACAGGTCTAGTGATAAGATGGGATGGAAAGACTGAACCTAGGTGGAAAGGCAAAGCCCAGACCATGCAAGTGGAAGACAGGAGGTGCTGGTATCTGAATCTGGGAGAACTGGACAAAGGAGAGGTCTCTGATATGAAGGAACCACAGAAAGAGACTGAGGCTTTCCCATTAAAGGCTTGGCTTGAAGGTGGCTGCTTTTTACTTGCTGACCTCACACTGCAAATGAGCAAACCTGCCTAATGACACCACACAATATGGGATTATTCAGCTATATCGTAATAATTTTCCTATCTCTTGCTTCAGCTGCTACTCAAGGTTGCCCATTTATTTTAAAGTCTTAATGTCTTAGGTAGGGCTATTACAAACTTTCAAGCTTATCTGAGAGCCTAATTTGCCCTGCAAACCTTTATGAGAGATGATGATGCATGAGGCTGAAAGAACTCAGCATGAAACAAATTGCATTTCGTATGAATATCTAATAGTAGTCAATAAACTTGGGTCCTACCTATTCCATTTTATGAAGTGACCCAAACCTAAGTGTATTTTCGTAGAGCTGCTGAAGTTAGCTTAAACTTTTCTGTGGTTTTTTTTTTAATAAGAAAAGTTTATTGGACGTTAAAATTTAACATGTATTTTCATTTTGAGGGTTAATGGGTCTAAAGAGTTTGGCAGATATATTCCTTCTAAATGTGCACTTTGAAATTGAACCAATGTTTTTTTTAGATCAAAAACAATTGCACTTTATTTAATTTTAAAATGGATATTGGTTATACTGTCATGGCTTTTATAGTAATATGACCTTTCACTTACTGGAATATTGGTCAGCAAGATTTTGATTCTGCAAAAGTAATTCAAATTTTTTTAAACAATGAGTGATTTGTATTAATTAGGAGAAAAATAATAAGTGATCAGATGAGACTCAGCTATACGAGCATAGTTTGAAAAGACCCTTTTCTGTGAGAGAAGTTCTGGGAATCACTGTTGATGTTTTCAGTGCTTTTTATTTAATGCTAACAAATTTAAATAGAAGTTCGTTACAAATAAACAAACAAACAAACAACACCCCCTCCCCCAAATGAAATTTTCAGTAGGTAAGCCCGGGTGTATTTTTACCGTTAAGGCAGATCTGGTAGAACTGTAATGGTATTTGATAATGTGGAATTATTTTACTTTATAAATGCTGAGTAGACTAAATGAGAATCAGAGTGCTAATACATTAGTGTTCTTCGTTTTCCAGTACTGAGCATGCACAAATAGCATTGTAATAGCTCATTTCTTGGCTGTAATTTAATATATTTTAATGAGCCTTTCATCTTTGACATCTAGGGTCCCCATGTATTGGAAATAGTTTATAAGTAATTTTTTGTTTTGTTTTGTTTTTTGATGAATGAAAAGCAAAAATTTCTGCCGTGTATTTACAAGGCCAGAAATGGTGATTGTGCTAATCACTTAAGCATCAGCAAGTTGCATTTAGCAGAAAACGCTGATGAACACACAATGCATATTGAAGGAAATAGAAAAACTCAGGCTTGGAAAATAAATGATAAGTTAATTAAAATCTATTTTTCTGGGTGGATCTATGTCATTACCGTGCTGAACATGGCACAGATAACAATGCCATTTGTGGAGCTGCAAACATGAGACGTCCCTTAGACCGCCTAAGCTTCTGCTGGAGCTAATCGTTCATATTTATTATTAAAGAGGAGTACTTAATTGCTTTAAGTCCTAAAAATGTAAAAATAACAGCCTGTAGGTTTTTTTTCAGTCTTGGCCTGTTGAGCTTTCCATTTTTATTCCTTGTCTGTATTTCACCAGAAATTCCTGTCATATCCCCCTTTTTCTGTTGAAGGTGTATTTTCCATTGGTTTATAGTTCACATGCAAAAATTTTAAGACATTTTTGGCTATTGAACCTGACTTTTTCCCCCTTGATTGATTGGTCACAAACTTGACAATGACATGGAACTTGCAAAAGACTTTAAGCATGTAAGTCACTGCAGATACCAGAATTATGTTGCGTTTCCTGAAGTAGATCCCTCTCAATTCCTCTTCCACTACCCTCATCCTTAATAGTCAAAAATTCGTTTCAAAACTCACTTACATAGTTTGTGTTTTCAGTAGGTATTTGGGCACTGCATTTGAAAAAAATAGCATACTTTTTAATGACCTTGTATAACTGCAGTACTTTTTTAGCATTACTTAGATCTGCAAACTGTCTCCAGGGAAAAAGTATCAGGCATTCCTACATAGTGACCCACCTAGGTTTTCTTCCTTATCATATACCATAGTAACCATGAACGCTCCCAGATGTCTTAACTGAGTGACATGCTAAGTGAATACTATGAATTTGGTATTCCCTTGACTACAATAAATATTTAAGGTGTTGGTATGAGAAAAATGAGTTACTAACTATGTATGAGTCCTTGCTTTAACTCAGATTTGAGTATTTCTCATACAACACGTAAGGTATTCCACTGCATAGTTAATAATTCCTTATTTCACAGAAAATTACAAAATAATTGTGCTCATCTTCATGGATTACATTTAAAATCTTGTTTCCATTTCCTCCTTCACCAAGGTCTGTGCATTACGGTATTCCATACTTAATACTCCCTCTTCTCCCTGAGCCTTCATATTGTATCATTTGTTGTAAGCTCCTTTCACACCATTGCCATGCTTGAAAACAGTAGCTTCTCCACTTTTCAACAGATTTTTAAATATAACCATCTCCCCTGGTTGCTATTTATACTTGAAGCTCAATCTTTAACCAAAAAAAAAAAAGAAAAAAGAGATAATTTAAAACTGACCTACTTAAATAAAAATAGTTCTTGTTTTTTTTGTTGTTTTTTTTAATTGTTTTTCAATTTAATTTTCGAGCCTTCTGACTGCAAAAAAATTATCTCATTTTGACTTATGTGTCAAACTTAGTATGTTTTTAGGTCTCTGTGTTTGCCTGATTAAGGAAGTTCCATCTATTTCTTTTAAGAAAGATATTTCAAAGTGTCTGATTATTATCTGAAAGTACTTTCACAGGAATCAGATTTCTGCTATGAGACAGCTATATATGAGATTGAGATATAACATGATGTAATGGTTTGTAATGAAACGCATGCAAATTCAGGTTAACATACCTTTTTCTCTAGGAAGAATGATTAACTGTTGGAGCAATTTGTACAAGATGTGGTGGACTCTTTATCTCTTTGGACATCTTTCTGAAAGATGTCTTGAGCTATTTTATTGGTTAGAGAATGATGGTCTGAATCAACCACTGGGTGAACCTTTTCACTTATTAATCTGCCAAACAGTCCTGTAAAAAGAAGCAGATGGCAATGCTAGGAAGTCTTATAGAATATTTAATCTTAAAGTGGAATTTTATTCTCATAGAAGGGCTGGATAGGTGTAAAGCATCCATGTTCTCTCCAGTTATCAGGAAATATTTGACCTTCTGGAAGGAGTAGGAAATTGGTGTTTCTAGTTTTCTATCAGTGCCATAGCAATATGTTGGGCATACAAAGCACAGAAGTGTACAAGTGTGGTCAGTTTTACAGGGAAGTCATTCAGAATTTAAGACTCATCTTGTGCTTTTTCCAGAACTATTTTATTCCACTAAAAAGACACTGTTTCTATAGGGCACTCCACCTGTGAGAGGTAATGATAACACTTAAGCTGGTTAAGAAAAATTAATTCATAATGGTTAAGCAAAAATATTTCTACTGTTACTCACTCAATTGTGGAAATTATACTTAAGGGATACCTTTACAAGTATTTTATTCAAATTGAAAGTTGAATAAAAAGTCATAGGATTGAACTGTAAGTTAGCAATGCAATATTCTTTTCATTAAAAACCCACTTCCCTTTAGAAACATCACATCAATGCTGATTTTCTTCTTGGAAGATCCTCTTAAAATTGCTTATGAGAAGTGAGTATATTTTGGATAATATAGGTTGTGGTATGGCCTCCATTAGGCATGACATTAGCTCCTGGTATAGCTGTGGTTGATTTATCATGCATTTTGCTTGTGACCATCTCCTTTATATTGTCTTTGTTGAGCATCTGATTTGAGCTACTGCCAGACGCCACATTTCACAGGGACTCCTGTCTTTAGCCTGGAACTGTTAATTGCTCTAACCCCTCTTCCCTCACCCAAAAGGTGCCACTTGGTTTGACTTTGAGGCAAATAATTCAGAGAGCAGTAACTAGAAGTGACATTGTCAGCTTTTCTATCCCAGGCTAATATTTATCACATAACATACAGAGGTCTTGGCATACCATGTACAAACTAAGCTGAAGTCAGAGTCTATGCTGAAATCTTTGTTCAGAAGTTGAATTCATGTCAGTGTAGGAAGTAAAAGAAATTATTCTGAGTTAAAGCAACAGTTTTAGAAGGCTAGAAATGAGAACATTTTTCATAGTGCAAAAATTAATTTAGTTACTCAATTTTTCTTAACATTTTAATTTAAACTTTAAAATAACCCTTTGGGCTGAAACTGTATGAGAAATTTCAGCCCAACAGGGATTTTTTTTCAAAGCTAAAAGCTAGTGAAAATAGTGCTAAGGATGGAATTACTTCTGTAGAACATTAACTGTGACTCTGTACTATAATTACCTTTCTTAGATGAGACTGCAGCATTTTTGTTGTGGAAATGTCTTTACACTTTGAAGTTACCTCTCAATTAATATGAATTCTGTGCTGCTTCATGTTTGTCTCTGGCTGAACAGCAAATAGGGGATGATTGTTTTTTAAAGTGAAGGCTATCCAAATTTATGAGGTAGGTTTTATTTTTGAAGGGAAAACTTTGTGATCTTAACAATGACTGTATACTTTTAATTCCCAGCTATATGATCTGGTATTTGGTTCTGCTGATTTTACATTTTTCACTGCATTCTGCTAACCAAGTTATCCAGATGGCTCTGTAAAAGCTTACTGGTATTCTTATTCTTTATCATGCTTTTAATTTTTACCATCTCATAGTAAATATAAGGAAAAGCTAAGAAACTTCTGAAATATGAATATAAAGATGCATAATGCAACATATTTTAATGAAGATATTAGTCATAGCTATTAGCCAATTTCCTAAAAGAAATATGAATTAATTAATGTAATAACACTTACATTTCAATATATTGTGGTACTCAAAATAGAGGGAGTAAAATTAAGCAGAATCTTCATGAATACTTGGATATTTTCTAACAGGGCAAATAAATAATGCAGCCATACAGGATAATAGCGAGAACAGAATAATCACTGGAGTTTTAGAATAAGAATTATGAATGTTGACTTTATTAAATGTTTTGCTGAAGCATTTAATCAGATTCAGATTAAAAAAATAATTAGTAACATCTGTTATTATCATGCCAAAACCAGAAAGCAGGATCTTAACACATCTTAAACATTTACTTCCTGTGAGAACCAAGAACTGCATCGATACATGGCATGAACCTTTAATTCACTATTCACTTTTCAAAGAGAAAGATAACAATAGAAAAATGAGTGATCTTGTTGGAAACTGCCTTCTTCAGACCTTCCATTGTTAGATGCTATGCCTCCTACAAGAGAAATTGTTGAGTCTCCATTCATGTGCATACGTTTTTACCATCTATACACCTGTCAGCTTATACATTCTAAACAAACACATACAAAGTCTATAGACAATTTTGTTTCTGGTCTCAAAGAGATTTATATCAGATGATGGAACAACTCTTTGAGCACAGATGTCTTATCTGAGGTAACAGGTTATTTTATAACAATGAATCCTAAATGGTTTATTTGCAAGTTCACAATTACTGTCTTGATAATGTTTATGCAATATCAGAAATAGGCCTTTGCTTTCTCTGTCAATGACTTCATACACACCTTTAAAAAAAATCTGCATTTGCATACAGGAGTAATAATTTTCAAATTTTCTTGTTTGAGAGCTGCCAATATTGGGAAAAATACTGGAGAATGTTTGCACAGTTTTCTTGAGCTTTCTGTAGGGTACAATTATCTCTGTAGGTGGAGTAGCAGGCTTCATTTGTTCATGCTTAATACACTTCTACGTTAGGTATGTTTTACTAATTTAACATTCTAAGTATTTAATTGTCTTTATAATGGTTCAATCAGCCGTATGCCTCAGAGGTTACACTGAGAACTTGTTTGATCCCCAGCCAAGGTTTACTTTCAGATTATAATGAGCAGTTAGTAAGTACTCACCATCTGTTCAGGAGAAAAGAGAAATCTTCTATGTCTGAGTAGACAAGTGGGAAAATAATTTGGAAAGCTGATTATTAGTTCATGTAAGTAGATAATGGGCCAAATTTTGTTTAGAAAGAACTGAGAGAAAGCAAAATAGTTAGTGCTACAGACTAGCCCTGTGTATCAATACAAGTAGAGCACTAACTGACTAGAAAATAGGTCAGGAGAAAAGGTCCTGGGGCTTCTACTGGATAGCAAGTCTGAATAATTTCTGAGTAACAAATTTTGATTAGATATATGAATTTTTTTATCATAAAAAAAAGATGATCAGGCATGAATACGTAGCCGAGGGAGCTTGACTATTCAACCTTGATAGTCAAAACCTGATTTGATATGGTCCTGAACAACCCGATTTAACTCAGCCCTGCTCTGAATAGAAATATGTTTAGCTCATAACCAAAGGGCCGTTCAACCTGAATTATTCTCTGATTCTATGATTTAGCTACATGATATAATTCCTCCAAATTACGTTAAAATCAAACCACTGGAATGGCTATTTTAATCTGAGGTGAAATGGACCCAACACATAATTCTTTTTTACTGCTCTGCTTTTAATTATTCCTTGAAACTGAAATGTAATGAAAAGAAGCAACGTGAGATTATGTGGTAAAAACTACATTCTTATGTCATTTTAGCAGTAGGAGAATGAGGTGTTTGTCTTATCTGATGCTAAGTTTGATAGTTGAGAGCTTAAGTTAGAAGCCCAGTCTCCAGAGGGTTCTTCTATTGTCAGTGAAGTAATCAGTTGGAGAACCTAAGACAGGTGCTCTGAATCACCTGTTGGAAGAACAAATTTCATTTTGACTATATTGAACTTCAGGGAACTAGCCATTTATACACCCATGTTTGTTAAAAAGAACAGATTTTAAGATCGTGTTTTGAGTCCTTAGTAAATCATGATCAAAGCACTTATATGCTTATGTTCTGGTCCTGGCAAAATCTAATTCATAAAGGATATGCAAGAGCTGCAAAAATGTCTGTGTGTCATTAGAGATTTCCTGATTGCTTAGGGCTACAACAGTTGTTGGACACTTTGTAGTGAGATAATAAAACAACATGAAAAGTTTCAGTGCTGCTTGCTTAGTAGTTAAGAACTGTCAGGAACGCATTCTAGCATATGAGTATCATGGTGTATCTGTGTGTCAAATGGATGATCTAGGAGCAGCTATAAGAGCACAGGCTAAAGAAAGAAGTTCCACTATGGAAAGACTATGTCCTTTTTTATCTCCTGCTCAGAAAGGCAGTAGGTTAGCACCCAGTATCTTGGATTGGTTTATTGTTTCTGTGTCTTAATTCCCAGAAATGTAGTCTTGCCTTATAGGAAAGGATGTTGCATGAATAATAATGAAGAAATCTATCTTTCTTTTTCTGAATAGCAGATCTATTTGCTGGCTTATATTGTGTTTGGAAAAATAAGTAATTATGCAACTATTTGCTCCAATGTACGTCATTTGAGGGCTCATGGAATGGGATTAGCACACAGCACATGATTCTTTTGTACTTTAGGGTTATTCACAAGCATACAGACAACTTATGAATCTGTTTGCAGACCCTAAAGGAATGCAGCGAGAGGTGTTTCAAACTAAATAATGTGTTTGCATAAATCTCTTTTTTTCTTTCATTTCAGAGAGAGGTGGTGGGTCAGACTTGACTATTGAGCCTTTAAGCTGATTTGTCTGGTGCCAGCATGGTAGTAGACAGTAACAATACAGGGAATAGATGTTTCTGAAATGTCTTTTTTTATGAGTAGTTTGTGGCATCTGAAATTTTGATGAGCTAGCATTCTCATGTTCACATACATTTCAGCTACTAGAATATAGAAAATACTGGTTTTCATAGTCTGTCCTCTGTTGAACTGGTTGTACAATCCTGTCTTTTAGATTTGTGTTGAACTTACATTTTTAATTTTCTACTTTTAATTTTGAACTGTCATTATTTATATCTTGTGAATTACATTAATCTGCAGATTCTGAAGGTAAATTAGTGCTGCAGTCATTGGGATCACAGTCTTTACAGTCATGTCAAGTTTCTAGTTTACAAGACACAGTAAAAAACTTCCTTTGCCCAGAAGTGATTTAGAGCTTTGGGGGAAATAGTCACTCTCAGCTCCCACATCCTGACTTTTTTGTCATATGGGAGAGGTAATCTAAAAAATTTGTGGGAATCTTAAACCAGGTATTGATAGGTAGAAAGAAAAAACTCTTTAATTACGCACTAGGATTTCTGTTAATCTATACTGCCTAATCTTGGATTAGGTATTATTACCATAAATCCAGATAAATCTTTTTAGAAATGAGGAAGTTTTTGCTAAACAGGAGACTTAAAAGTCAAATGGTTCACTGAGATATATATTTCTTCATAGAATTTAAACAGCTTAAATAAAATTGTACATGGCAAAACACTAGTAGTTTTTTACAGAATGTGTCAAAATTTTTTGTGTCAAACTTTCACCTAGATTGATACTTGTTAGCTGTAGGTAGAAATAATATTTTAATGGCAGGTAAATTTATCCTGGAGTAGCAGGGGGAGAGAACAAAACAGGATGGCTCATGTACAGCTTGTATGCTAAAAATGATGAGAGGAAGGAATTAATCAGCTAGGGTTGGTTTATTGGTTTGTTTTGTGGTGTTTATTTAGTTTTTTTTTTTTTTAAATCTTTAACTCCTTAGAGAGAATAATCTATAACCAGTTGAGATTTATTTCCAATGACTCCTCACACAGTACATTTGCTTGTTAAGTAGAATCCTTGCTAAGCTTAGACATTACTTGCAGCTCTACCAGAATAAAGCAGTACTCGAGCTGTTATGAGTTCTGGAGAAACAGTGACATACCCTGCTTGCAGTCACTGGCTTCTCTATTTCTGCAGCTTCTCCTCTGACCTGACTATTCCCACTTGACCCTCTGTTCAATAACCGGAATTACCCTGGCCTCAGGCACTTCTCTTAAAGAGGCCTATATAGCCAGTTCTTAAATCAGCTCATGCAGTTGCCAGGAGCTTGCAGGTTTCTGAATTCCCAGAGGAATAACACTAAGGTGATGAGTTCTGTAAAGACAATACTTTACTGGCTGTCAGATCACTCAAAACCCCCTGGATTTATAATGAGATTAAGAGTTAAGGTGCATGTTGGTTTCTTCACAGAAAACACGGATTTGCAATAATCAAACATAAGGTTATACAAAGAGATAAAATAGAGAAAAGCAGGGTGCACATGCAGAAACAATGAACATTCTCCTTTCTACCACCTTAGGTAGTTATTATAGCTAATGGGAAAACTTCTTGCTTGCTTATCTACTCTTAACCTGTCTTTTCTGTGACTGCATACTGGGACCCCATGTGGCAATGTAGGGACTAGGTAATTTCTTTCCTTCCTTATTATTAAAGCTTCTTGATTAACTTTCCTTAATTAGTACACTCTGTCCTTCAGGGTACTTTCTGTTATAAGAGCCTTCTAAATATGCATTAGCAGAATGACACATAATATGACAAATGTTACATACTTATTCTTGGTATTAGATTCATATAAATTCTTTCTATGTGTTGTACAAATACTAACCCTGATAGAACTGGAGAAAATTTGCAATGGATGCTAGGATTGTTGCATCTTGTACATGTTTAGTTTCAGATTCCTTTCTGAGATAATATCCATGTGTATATATATTGAAAAGCAGTGTTTCTAGTCTCATCAAACAAGTATACTAAACACTGACATTTCTTTTTTCGATAATGTAATAATTTCTGTGACTAAGCTTCTGAATAACACTGGAGCTGACTTTGAATATATTGAATATAATTGTCAGAGAGACATCACATGACTATTTTGTTGCATATACCCAATTCTCCTAACCACACTGCTTGTGAAGGTAGTTTGGGACATTCTTTGCATAGTTGTGGACAATTTGCTGGGAGTAGAAGTAGAATCCTGCAGCTCAAAGACTCAAGAGACATTTGAGAAAAATGACACTCATAAGACCTAATTGTGTATTTTATGACACTTCAGCTTTCAAAAATATTAATCTACTGTAACCTAGAATTTTAATAACTAGTAATAAATTTTTATGAAAATTTAAAGAAAGGAAGAAATCTTAGAATGAGAAAATATTCTGTCTCAGAAATAAACTATGGGGAAAATGATGGACCCTGAAATAATAAAATTTTACACTGTTCATATTTTTGAAGGAAGAAATGAATTCAAATCCCTGATCTGTACCATTTACTGAGAAAACCTAAAGGTTAGCCTCTGGAATGTGGTCCAGCCATCATTTATTTACTACTTCTGGTAAATGTTTATTGACTATTTTTGACAGGAGAGGTCATGTCAAACTTGCAATTTATATATACATATAAATCTGTTCAATGGAAAAAAGCTACAGAGTTTCTTGAACAGGTGAAAGTATGAAAAGGTTTTGCTTCAGGATGTTGTAATATAAACTGAGATATTTTTGGTATCTCATAAATTTTCATGAAGCTTAACTTTGGAGAGAAAAGAATAAAAACTGACTGGAAGATAGAATGAGCTGGGATCATCTGCTTTTTAAATATTTGCATGTGGATGTTATTGGAGAATGGATTGGATACAAAGCACTTGTGCTGACTGCTACTCAGCTGTTGAACTAGGGAGAGAATTTAGTCCTAAATCAGGTAAGATACCTCCCTCCTGAATCATTCTCCAACTTTTCACAGAATAATAAACAGCTGAGCCATTCTAGTTCTAACTGTACATTTCTTAGCTGCTTTATTAAAATTAGTTCAATAATTTTCTGGAGAACATTTATCTAATTTCATATGCAATAAACTTGGTATGAAGATGGTATCCTGTATTGAAAGAGAAGAGTCTTTATAAATAAAGTATTTGTAGGAAGAGACAAACTATTTTATAAAGTGAATGCTGATTTTTTTGGGAAAAAAAAATTCAGTGTAGTATTATGAATTTCAGTTTTAGATCTGTATTGATGACAAGTCTGTGAAGGACGAAAGGGAGTTTAATAAACTCTCGTTTATGTACCTGATAGCTGAGGTATTTGAGGTGACTTAGCTAAGCCAAGACAGACCTCTGTATTTTAACATGAAATTACTCAATAACGAATTTGCCTACAGATACCAATTACTTCCATCAGGCAATAATAAAAACGTTATCTTGCACTTCTCATGGGATGAGGATGCCATAAACAAACTGTGAATCCTACAGTGCCAGGACCATTTAGATGAAGTCACTAAATGTGTAATTGAGTAAAAAATACCTAGGCACCAGTGTACTGTTTAGGCTTTTATTTTCTGCTGTTTGCCAATTATCAGTTAGTATTTAGCAGCTGGATTTCATGATATTGATCACTCTGGCATTTCCTGTCATTTCCTTCACTGATCTCTTGGATTATTCTGAGGTGCTACTCTTTGTCTTAGTATCTTCATTTTTCCAATGACTTAAAAAAAGCATCAATTACAGTTTATATTGGGCTATTTTAACCTTTTTGATTTATAACACAGGAAAAATACTATGGATGGGGTGTTTGTCTGTTATAAATCTTGAAATATTGTTTAGTTTGTAGTAGTGTGAGCTTAAAATGAAGTAATGGTTAAATAGTTTGCACTTCAAGTGACAGCGCAATACAATAACAACACATCTAACGTTTCTCTTTAAAGAAATAATGTTCCAGCTTTATGCATCTCTGAAGAAAATGGTCCAGCTTAAACCAATTAAGGTTTGTCTTTTTTTATACTCCTAGAGCCCAATTTTATACATTCAATTTAAACAAAATCCAATTTAAAATATTGGTTGGCTTGCAAACTCCTGGCAAGAGAATGTGAATTGGTTAAGAAAATAGAAATTTTAATTTTCATATTGATTCTTAGCCACTGAAAGTCTAATTTGAAAATGCGGAGTCTTCTTGATACCTCCTACAGCACTGGTACTGGAAGATACAGGCAGAATTAACTTTGAGAGAATGTGATGTTATACAAGACAATTTCCTAATAAGATGATAATTTATGCTAACGTTTTGTTAAAGGAAAAACAAAAAAGTGTATTTCTCCTTATCAAGATTGCTGTAAAACCACTGCAATTTTCGAAATGTGGTCCAATAAGTACTGTTATGGAGGTATTCTCTCTGCATATCTCATACACAAAATTCTGACTTTCAGCTGTTTGTTTTGTCAAGAAATTTACTTCTTTCTAGCACAGAAAATTGTTGTTCAGTGGAATATTCTTTATTTTACCATGAACTACTTACCATAGATCTTTGCTTTTTTCTATGTGTTTGTGAAGATGATGTGTATGAAACTTGCTTTGCTGTTAACTGAAAGGGTAAAAAAAAGTCTTAGGAAAATTTGCATCAAGAAACAGCACATGTTTCATGAAGGAAAGAAATTCTGTCACTGGGATAGAGGGAGCTCTGATGACCATGGTGAAGGGAAGCATCCTCTTTGCTCTCCTAGGCCATACTGATATAGTGAATGTGTGGCAGTGTACCGTCTCTGATGGAGGGATGGTTGGAAAGGCAGCACAATAGTGCTCTTAGATGCTGTGTGGGGCATCTCCCTGGCTTTGCAGGAATCAAACACTAGGTGGCAGGAAGACATTGATGAGACTTACCACAGGTAGGGAGGACAGAAGTCCTCACAGTTCCCTGATGAATTTCAGCTTGTATCTATCTTTACTCCTCTTCAGTTTCTTCCATAAAAATCACATTCACCTGCACTTTTATTACCTGATTTATTTGATTGTGATTTTATTGTAGCAAGAAAAACCCAACTAGCTTCAAACTAATTGTATAAATATAGATACCAAAGGGATAGCTGAGTACCAACGGGGCTGCAGTCACTGTTGCCATTGTTCTCCTCCATTGCTTTTTTTCCCTCCTCTTCTCTGTAGTGATCTAAATGGTAGAAATAGAGAATATTTTTTATGCTAGTTTTCACTTGTCCTCAATACAGGAGCAGGCTGCATATTGCATTTCTTCGGCTACACGATATCTTAGCTGCTACCAACCTGATCTTTACTAATTGGAGTTACTGAGTACATACTTGTGTTGGAAGCTGTGACTTATACAGAGGTAATACACTAATAAATATATCTTTGATGTACTAGAAAGAAACTGTGATGTCGTATTTTACATAGGAACTCAAGTAATCAAGCAATGAAAATTTTACATTATTGATGGCATTCTTATTAGCATAATTCTTATGGAGCAGCAGTTTAAATTTTCTTACTTTTCTAGGTTATTTACAAGGCGTATTTCAAAATCTTGAGGGAAAAATAATTCTCATATTGTTCTATAGGTGAATCCTGTCATTACAATTACTGCTGACAAATGATCGGGCTGCTACAATGGAGAAATATAAAAAAGGTGCAGAGTTCTTAAAAAAGAATGAAAATAGTCTGTTTATGTCATCTATAATATTTAGCTTGTTTTATTTTTAAAAATTTGAATATAGCCCCAAAGAAATGCTATCATTCAGGAAAAAGATGAAATGTTTCCTGGAAGATCTATTGATTATCTGATGCTATTGTAGGGCTATTAAAAGAAAATCTGAGACAAGTTATTTTACGTAGAGAATGGATGATCAATATTGGAACAAAAATGTTTACGATTTGGCTTTGTGTTTTCTAGAAAACACCTCAGCATTGTCTTATTACTCAAGAATAAGTGTGGTTTATATTACTTAAAATTTGCATCATTTGTAATTGGTAAGAGAATTCTATACCTCCTCTGGCAAAGTATACTGTTTTATAAAAATGTTTGCTTCATAGAACATAGCCACCTCTGAGCTGCATGGTACTGCAAACATATTTAAACAAAACTGGCAAATCCTAAAATGGTATTTCTTTCTACAGAACAAAAAAGGGCATTTCTTTGAATATTCTATTTTATGTGGAGCCACTGGGACAGACACTGAGATTTGGGGTCATATTAACTCTGGTGCAAAACTCCAGTGTGACTTTGTTTCCAGTCTATTAAAATGATGGCAATACTTAGTTTCTGTCACCTGTGATCTAGTTATCTTTGTGACTCATGAGATTTCTGAGGCTGCCCCTTATTTTGTGTTTCTAAAATGAGCAAAACTGAACCCTGATCATGTTTGGAACCTCTAGCTGCAGCTGCTCTTTCCTCTATTACTCCTTGCTCTATCCATTCTCTGATGCCTCTGTATGTATTTTCTTTTCTCAACAGAATTCTGATCAAAAGGATAAAGAAAAATTAGTATGAGATTACTCTATTTTATGTTCACAGTTTGATCAGGAATAAGATGAAATAAAATAATAATATTAAAATAACATTACTAATAATAAAATATTAATTAATATTATAGTATTAATAAATATTAAAATAGTAAAATATTATTATTTTTGCCTGAAGTAGCTGTATGCTTGTAGTGGATAAAGATGTTTTACTTTCCTCTGACATATTTTAATTCAAGCATATTCTCACTATATAATTCCATGTCTGTTGGCATCAGCCCAATAGCACATATATAGAAATATTAATTCTTTTTTACAGTGAAAGTCCCTGTTGCAAAGGAGCAGCATATTCACTGCAGTTGGAAGATAATGACATGGTTTAATAAAGAGTGAGTTATTGCTAGCAATTACTGTGGTTTTGTTAGAGACTTGTTAGGAAGTGGATACAACAGTTTGTCTACTGTAAAACTCCTATTACTCCACATAACATTAAGGAGCCGGTGACATCTCAGGGAGGCTGTACTCAGAACACACACGTTTTGTTTGACTCTTCAGATGTGCTAAAAGAGATCCCGACACATGCTAGCATGTTAAAATCCAGAGTGGGTTTTGGGAATTTTCCAGTTTATCTATGAAGAAGAGTTGGAGATTAGATGACAATGTAAAATTTATTTGAAATATTTTAGCATTGTTGTAGGGGTAGTCTATGCAGTCTGGTTTTTTTAGTGTCTCTTCAGTATACAAATACATGTAATTGAAGAAAGAACAGGGGATTAATATCTAAATACTGGGTCATAAGGTCAGGGACAACATAGATCTTCAGTGTTTTATAAAGTTGGTCTTTCTCAGTTCAGTTCATTTCTCTGTTTAGTCCCTCATCTGTTTTTTCCAGTTCTATGGGAAAGTGTACAGTAGAACATATTTCTCTTCTTATTTTTGACTTTTCTTCAGTAATACCTTCATAGAATTGAGCAGTTTACCCCAAAAGCAATGTTTTTCTGTGCTCACATAAATGCAAATGCTGCCCTGAAGCTACAGAACTTTTAACTCCTGATTACTTATTTTAGTACATTTTCTGTTTTCTCTCTCTGCTGTTTGAATGAATCCACAATATCCTTGTTTCTTTTAGTATCTGTGCTTACATTATTTCATCAAGTGACAACTCCAATTTCCAAGGCGATACCTTACAATTTACTAATTTCCTTCAGCTTTCTTAAATATCTTTTAGTAGCTGGTACTCCTTGCCACAAGACCATCAAAGAGTGGATATCCTGAACTTAATGAAGTGCTTGAAGGCCTTCTCTCATGAAAAAATGTTTAAGAAAGAAACTGCCAGCTGTGATCTTTAATCCGGCATGATTTTTTGGTCTGTTTTATTGTCATATGAATTCTTTGAAAGATAAACAAGTTCGACCATCATATCTCTAGAAATATTAGTTAATGAATACTGGAGCTAATAATACAGAATGGATATGTTTGCCAGTTCTTTGAAAAGAAAAATTTATACTAATTTTGGATACGATCTAAACTTCTATTCATATTTACATGTATAACATGATCTGCTTTTAATATTTCTTGCTTAAAAAAATATTTTTGAAAAGACATATTACTTTTTGGTTTGTCATGTGAAACCCACAAGTTCTGTTTTCTAGAAGGGCACTTCTTACCATCACCTCTTTCCTTGTCTATTTTTGGAAACATGTAGATGCCAAGATGATTAAAGAGGTCTGGGGTGAGGGGAGTGAGCCAGCAGCTGGTATGGTATTTAGCTCCTTGCCAGGTAAAATCATGATAATAAGATATGATTTTAATATGAAAAAGGTAAATTAATACATGAATTAGGATGGCATTATGCTGCTATCTCCAGTGACAGGAACAAAAACTTTTTAGATGTTCTGTTGAGCTCCAATTATCTCTGTGCTTCTCCCTGCCTGGTCTTCTAAATACAGTCGCAGATGTTTCCTATTCATTCCACTTTATGAATTTTATTTCTCAAGCCCTGTAAGGTTATGACTCCCCCCCATTTCCCCTTTGCTAGTGTTTTGCAGTTTTCTCTCAATAATTCTGTGCAATCTTAGCCAATACTATTTTGTGTGGCATTTACTTTTCCTTGGAATCCATAAATAGAACTACTGAGTTTAAAATGACTGAAAAAATAAAAGCAGAAATTTCATACAATTTAAGTTTATCTTTGATATTTTAACACTTCTGTATATTTTTCACATTTTTCATATTCCCAACCAACACGAGTGTGACTTGTTGGACATTTGGGTAGTATACAATGTTACATGTACAAGACTTCATTCAGTCCTTATAAACCAGAAATATTTACCTGCATTTGACTTAAAGTAAACAGACTTTTAACTAATAGGAACATTCTGTTAGAACATACTGTTCTTGTTAAACAATGTAGGGCTAAATCGGAAATCGTTGATATCATCAGGAAACAGCAGATCTGTCTGTTTGCTCTTCCCATGCTTGTCCTGAATTCAACATCCTGTGCTGTTTTGTGAAGAAGTAAATGAGTGAAAATTGACTTTTTGACAGTGTAGAGTGTCTTCTGAATTTTCCGGAGATTTTAACTTCCTTTATTTACAGATGCTTTTTCCCTTGCACAGCTTATGCATGAAGACTATTAAGCCAAAACAGATATGCTTATACAGAAATTAAGTTTTAATAAGATGCTTTGCAGGAGAGCCCTCTACACAGATCCCATTAGAAGATGAGAGCAATAGCTATTTTTATAAGTGCAAATTCTGTGAGCTAGCAAATGTACATATAAACCAACTTAAAGTGATTTCAGCGTGTGTACAAAACTAGTCAACTGCTTATTACTGAACGTCACGACTGACTGCATATGTTCCTTACCTCTTTTTTGTGTCAAGTGAAAGAACAGCTAACTTTTGACCCTGAGAAAGAAATAAAACTGTGAAGGATGAATTCAACCAAAGCACACTTTTATTGATTTAGTTCACCCTTGAGCTGCCTGAGTTGGCCACACTGACCCATGCAATGCAGAGTCTTGTTTCCTCTTCAGTCTTTTAATCAGGTTAAAGTTACTGTTGTCCTCACCTGTCTTGGCTTTAGCTTGCTGCTGTGTATCTACCCATTTTTTTCTAGAATATTAAGTAGTTTGTGGCAACTATATTGTTTAGGAGTTCTAAGGGTTTTGGCTACTTTGAATAATGCTTTTTTTTTGATTCACTTCTCATTCCATGCAGCAGAATAGACCCTTTTAGTGCAATAGTCTAAGTCTCAGTTTCCTTTTCTTCCTATCAGGTCATGAGCTGAAGATTTAAAACAAATCCATCAGATTTGTTTTAACCTGCGTTAGCTGAGAGCTTAAACAGTCAGTCTTTATTTTGTACTAGCTAGACCACTTAGGAATAGATGACTTTCATGTTCATCATGATGATGCAAAACACCTAAAAAGGGGGTCCTTTCATGTCAGCACAAACAATACATTGCTACATAGAAATAATTACATTAGGTTAACATGGTTAGGGTTTCTCTGAGCACTGGGCTTCAAATCTGAACTATAGATATTGAATTTTTTGAGTTACTGATGCTTGGGTTTCCTTCCTTCCTTCCTACCTGCTGTCTCCCTACCATCCTGCCTTCCCTCCTGCCTGCCTGCCCGCCTCCCTCCCTCCCTCAGAAGAAGCTGGCTTATTGCCTTGTTTGAAGGGATTTCAAAATGGTATTTCTGAGTACCATAACTATTAGGCTTCATGGTACGGCATGAAGGTGCAAAGGAATGCCATTACCTAACTCCTCTGGAGAAGCCTAGTTTTTTGCGGGAAACAGTATGAGAGGAAGCATGACTACAGATTGGTGACTGGGGAAAATAAAATGTTTGGATTCATATGAAAACTTCCTGTGGACTTAGTTAATTCCATCCATCTCCTTTATTTTTAAATAAACAACTAAATAGCTAAACAATGGTACTATACTTACCTTCCTTCCTGCAAGCTCTTTTTCTAAACATGGGGAAGCTGAGATGCACAGAAGTGAAGAGCTGCATCTCTTAACACATCATTCCTGCACGCAGTCAGGTTCTGGGAGGTTTGTTAGAAATGAACTACTGTTTAATAATTTGGGCTTTGATTTAAAGACCAAGCGAACTATTTCTTATTATTTTGGTTCTTTTAAATTATGTTTTTATTATGAAGTCAGCTGTGGTGATGAGCTGGAGCATCTGGGTTAGCCTAATCTAGAGATGAGCTACAATACTGCAAAAGTGCCTACATTTGCATCAGTCAGGATCACTAATGTTTCTTGGCAGTGGTGGAAATGTGTCACAAGTCCTAATGCAAGGGTAGGTAAAATAGCACTAGCTATTTTTTTCCTGTATGTTTTACAGGTTAATTCTCCAGCAGCTAACTTCACTGGTGTAACACAGAGAGTAACCTCATCCTGCGCTTCCATTTTCACGGAGCGAGTTGCCTGCATTGGCGCTTATCTTTGTAGCTTTAAAATGGAAAATTAAAATTAGAAAAAGATGTAATTCATAAGTATATAACTAGTTTTAAATTGCAGTTCCTCTGGATAGTCAAGCCAAGCTTCTATCACTCCTGATCCACTTAAGAAAGGATTGAGGCTAGATTTGGACAGTCTGTGTCATTACAAAGAAAACTTGAAACTTTAGTTAAGCAGCTTTGACCAGGTGTCAAGAAAAATTGTCAACAGTCAAGAAAAATTATTTTATTGCACAAGCCTAAATTGTCCTTTTGGTTTAACTTTGTAATGTTATACTTTTTCACAAAGTCACAAGCAGTTGCATAGTGGATAAAATTATTGCAGGAAGACTTTTGTGATTAATGGGAAACTACCTAAACTGAAGCAAGTGTTTGGGGTTCCAGTATGATTTGTCTATGCATCTGTGCATGTGAATACACATGCATGCATGCACTCTTTTAGAAGTAAGCTAGAATTTGGAGAAAATCTAGAAATTTGTATTAACTTCTTTATTACTTTGTTTCTGTGACATTTGCATATATGCATTACTTTTGGGGTAACCTAAATTAGTGGTCCTATGCAACTATTAAGCCTGGATATCAAAGAAAGATTGTAAACATGCTCAAAATACTAGCTAAACCACATCTGCACAAAGCAGTTGAGCTCTGTAGCTGCTCTTTCGATGTTGCTTAGTACTGTTAGAGGAAATATTCTTGCTTGCTTTTTGAAGTAAGTCAGTTAAAGATATACAATGGTATTAAGACTTTGATAAATGTAGGGTTGTCTTTAAGGCATGTGAAAACTGCTTGTGATGCAGCTGGATAGGTTTATGAGGATCTTGGAAATTATCATACAACAATTTTTTTATTATTATTATTATTTATATTATTCTCTTGACCCGAAGTAATAGATTATGCATAGAAAATGGACTGGTGCTGCAACAACAAATAGATCAACTGAGAGAACACCTTTTGCCTGAGGTATCTTTAAAACTGTGAGTGGGAAGTTGGATGATGAATTGGATAGTCTGCTTCAAAGGACAGATATATAGTGTCTGAATATGAAAGAGCATAAGTGCATGAAAGCATGTCACAACCATATGTACTGCAGGCTGCTCTCAGTAATAAAACAGTTTACTATTGTCTTTGCCACCAACAAAGTATGTCAATTTAGGGTCTGATGCACTTGCTGCTTTATTTATTGGAGTGTATATGCAGTATAACATCTTGCAATGTCTATTGCTTAAGAGTAAAACCCCAACATTTCTCTTTGTCTTTATTAAAATGTAAACCTGCTTCAGTTTCTGTCTTTGATGCTTGCCTCTTGTAATTGTTTCCAAAATGCACAAAACTTATGATGTATTTGAACCTTAATTTACTTGCAGTTGGAGGACTGAAGAGTTTCATTAGCATAACTATTTAATGAAGACAGAATTCAATATTCGTCAGAAAATAATAGAATTATGTTTGAGTAAAGTTCAAATAAAACTAAAGGCTTAAGCTTCTGTCTCCTGTTTTTTTGGATAAAGACTAAGCTGACTTTTGTACATCTGCTTTCTGACCTAGATTGAGATAAAAACAACTTAAAGCAAGCTTATAAATGGTCTTCTAGAATAGCAGTTTGTAACATCCAGGAACCAGATTCATTACATGAAAAGGATAAAGCCTGATTTTAGGAACATAGTGGGCCTTGCTTGACATTGTATAAACCATGATTCTGCCAGAAAAGTTCAACTTTCCTCACAGTACCTCGATTTAACTTTCCACTCTCCTCTTTGTTTGAGGTGTTCTAATAATCTTTCTGTAATATTTCTTTTTTTGACTCTCTTTTTTCTTTTTTTTTCTTTCTTTGTCTCTAGTGATTAAAATGTGTGGATATTGTAACATACTCTATATTCTTCGTTCTGTATGCTTCTCTGCTGTGTCCTGCCCCTTCGTTCTTGATTGTTCCATGGTTTCATCAGTTTAGACTCTTAACTCTCTAAAACCAGTAAGATGGAATAAGAATGCTTGTTCTTGCCTGCTGTGTGGAAATTCCACTGAAATGAGCCTAAGCTAACACAAGATGATGACTCTGGCAAATCAGGTGTTGAGAAACCATCTTTAAATTTAGGCTCAAAAACCAAAGGGAAAGAAGCTAAGTTTTTCTTCTGATCTTGGAAATGTTTAGTACTTTACTTTTTCAGACCTGGTTCTCTAGAAGGTTTAAATGCTTTTAATGTCCTTTAAAAGACCAGCCTGGAGAAGATCATAAGGATCTTTTTCATTCCAATTTCTAACAGTTCAGTGGTCAGGATGTTTGCTTGGGGTAAAGGCAAACATCCAAATCTGTTCTGCAAGTTGGACATAGTCTGCTAAAAGACTATGCATTCATGGCCACTACAACCCTTGCAACTCTTGTGTAGTGGTTTGAACCACGTTTCCCCCTGAAGCTATGAAACTGGTAACCCCCGAGGGGGTGGTGACCCTTGGGGTTTGACCCAATCAGCGTTCCTGCAAAATATAAACATATCACTAGACCAGAAAAGAAAGTAGTTATTGTAGTTGTTGGAGAGGGGGTGGCCATGTTCTGAAGCCACGAGGAGAAGTAGCAGGAGCCCCACTGGGGGGCTGGGTCCCCCCAGCCCCCAGGTGGGGGCTGCAGGGACTTGGAACAGTGTAAGACTGGTCTAAGTGCCTGTAGTTGAAGCTGAAGGAATTTTCTCCACTGTGAGTGGGCAGACGGAGCAGCAGCAGAAACAGCCTACGGAGAGCACTGGCAAAGAGCCAAGCAGATAAGAATAAGCAGCAGAGCCGCTGAGCAGGAAGACACAGAGATCTCTGATGGAGAGAGAGAGAGAGAGCAGAACTAATCTCTATGGACAGAGTTTGGGTAAGAACTGAAAACCAAAACTCCCCCAAACTTTCTTTGAAATCCCTCCAAAAATGGAGGGGGTGGACTCCTATTAATTGGAAGTCCTAAATGCATTGGTCTTGAGAGCTAAGCCAGGACAAAATGTTTGAGAGAGGACCTTGGGCCCTCCCTTGCTGCAGCTTCAGAGAAGCTAGCAGCCATCTTGAGGCAGAGCAGAGAAGCTCTGCAATGGGGCTTGAATCCCCTGAAGATACCAGACGTCACGAAGGCTTCTGCACTTCATCAACATGACTGTGGTGGAGCAACCTTTGTCTGGGGTAACGCAGCCCACGGAAAGACCCTTTGTTTGCGTCGGGGGGCCGAGAGAGGCTTGGAGGCCTCCCTCGTGTGTATTGGCAAGGATCCAACAACTGCTGCTTCATGAAAGGCACAGAGAGCCTGCTACCCTAGTGGACTGCTGCTCAGAGACTGGAAGGGTCTTTTTTCTTCTTCCCTCCTGGACTTTTATTTGGAGGGAGAAGAGATTTGGTCCATTGTAAATACTGTATGTCATGGTAGAGATAGAGTTAAGATTGTATGTAATGTATTATACTATTTATTTTGTACAGTGTAATATATCCCTTTCCCCCTGTTTTGAGTCTCGTGTAGTGTCTGGAAAACCCATCTCACACTGGGTTGAGACGTGGAAGGGGGGCTAAGAATCAGGAATTGGATTTTGGGACTTCAAACCATGACATCTTGTGATTACTATAGGAATGTTTAGCTTCCAGTGTGCAGTCAAAGGCAGTCTAAGATGTTTTGTCTGCTGTTTTGTATAACCGTCTCTGTGTTTACTGCAGCTACTAGAACAATGAAGGCAGAAAGGTATTGCAGCATATTGTTCCCATTTCAGACATGCCCCAAATCAACACCAGGATTTCACAATCTTCTTGGTTGATTTGACCATGAACATTATTTAATCTTAAATACAGATCTCTAGAAATGTACAGATACCTCTAAGAAGCATTGTAATTGTCCCTTATGCCTTTTATTAGAATGAAAGGATCCATAAGACATTGAATGGATGAATCACCACAAAATTTGAAGACTTATTGATTATTTTTGATCAAAGTAAATATGTTTATGTTACACCTAGCTATTACTTTGATGGTTTTGGGTGGTGTTTATAGAATAGAGATGATTCATCATCTGAAGTATGTCATTAAGAGAACTAGTAGCAACACTGAGTTCTACATATTTTGAGAACTCTAAGTTTTACCGAAGGAAAAAAAAAAGAAAAAAGGTATGTGAACTCAAAATATCAGATAGGTAAGCAGAATATTCTGTTTTAAATGTTCAATGTATTTTCAGGAAGCAAATTGTAAGCTTTGTACATGAAAAAAAACATTTGAAAATTTGGAGTAATAGAATGTCTAATGAATCGCTTGCTAGTTCACTGAGAGAATTTGTCAATTTATCTTTGAATGGTTCATGAAGGAATGGAAGGAAAGAGAAAGGCAAACCTTGCTTATATATTTATGGGAGGGAAAAACTCTAGATCCAACTATCTAGATTACATAAAGTAAGAAAGACCAAAAAAGCTTGTCTTGAAATCCTTGCAAAAAACATTGTTTGAAAATATTACTGTCTTCAGTAGTAATAAGATTTATGCAAAGATTCTGAAATGCAAGATGACATTACTTGTGAAAGAATAAAGACCAGTCAAGAACTCTCTTGGAACCATTGGCAATGGTCAAGCAATTAAAGACCGTTCAGATAGCAATTATTGTATCAATAAGCATAGCCTTAAAAGACAGCATTTGTATTTGCAGGTAGCTGACTTTATGATGATAATAGTTGTGAATGTTATGCTTAGGTAATGTCTGTAAATGTATGGGCGTAATATCTGGGGTGAACAGTGTTTTTTCTGTGCATCACATGTGCTTGTCTCTTGATCTGAACTTGAAAAACTCTGATATCAGAACAGGTCTTTTGCAGGCTTCTACTCAAAATCCTCCTTCATGCCTTACACCTCCTTCTTTCAATGGATACCTGCTGTCTTCCATCAGTAAGATCAGCTTTTCTCTTTATACTTAAATGATCCATGTGCTCTTCCAGATAAGTAAAAATAAATAATTCAAGATCACTTATTTTTGGAGCTGTGACTGGAAATACCAGTCTGCTAATACCTCATTCATGCTTGTAGCAAGAAAGTATGCTTCGATTGAAGTAAATGAAAGTGGGTTAGAGAACTCTAGAATATATTACTGACTCATCTACTTGTGAAACTTTTATTTAGAAATATTTTCACAAATTGATGTTATTTGCAATTATATAAGTTAAAATGCCATATCTCTATAGTGACATCAATACAGTAACTAAAGCAAAGTTTTGTGGTTTATTTATTTATATTTTTAATTCAGATTTTTAGTACATTTGATATAATTCATATTAGCATTCCTGGAAATGGCTTTATAGTGATGGCCACATTTCTCTGCAAAGGGAAAGAACAATGTTGTTTTATTTCCTAGGTGACAGAAAGGTCAGATACAAACTATCCAAATAACATCTTCCATGATTACAGCAAAGCTGTCATTTTACAGATAATATGTAATTTCTGCAGAAGGAAGATGAAGAGGAAAAAAAGTAGTAAGTCAGTTCTCCCTTACTGTTGGAAGCATTGAAGTATATCTCTAGTTTACAGGAGCATTTGAAAATCTTTCAATTTAATAGGGACCTTGCTTGATTCAGTAGATATCAAAACATCAAGATAGACAACTTGGCACATCTTCCTAATGTATGAAATTAATGTATTTGGTCCAAAGACTCCTACTGTGAGACAGGTTTCCCTCTTAAAAATGAACAAATAAATAAAAATTAAAAAAAAATCTCCCAGAGTTCTGGGGGGTTTTATTGGATTTTTTTAGAAGTCTTTATCCCCAGTTATGGTTTTCTGGGGGATATTTTTCTTTATTCTTTCCTCCTCATTGATTCAAATGTTCTAGTACTGTTGTTTTTTTTAAATTAATATTTCTGTGTTCCTATTTAGAGGAAAATAGAAACAATTGTAAAACAATGTACTACAAACAACATTCAAAGTGAATACAAATACAGTTTTTTGCTTCCTAGAGTTTATGATTCCTTCAGTTGGTACTAGAAAATTTTTACTTCCCAGATACAAGTTCAGTAACTTTTTAACCTTCTTAATTTCTTTTTGCTGGTCAACGGTCCATGATAAGAATTGGAAGCTTTTGTTTACCATCTCTGAGTAGGATTGTTTTCTGTATTTTGTGAATGGCTGCAGGTTCTATCTGTTCTTAATACCAGAATTCAGACACTTTTACTGTTTCTTGCCACTCTTAGACCACCTGTCTCTTTCTGGTCTGCTATTATACCTTCATCCACACATTTTCAGGAGTATTTGTTCATTCTTGTTCCTTATTTTCAAGATTTTCCATTAAAAATAGTTAGGAAGAGCTTGATAGTGCATATTATACAAGCTTTCTAGCATGGGAACTGATTTCAGCTTGGTGGACTGTGGACTGTAAATTTTGGGCTGTCCTAAATCAAGGACCTAATCATGTTTTGTAGTGAAAATTTGTGAATATACTTTATTTGCTTTTTACCCTCTTCTGCTTTGATACTACTGGAACAAAAAGAACCAAATACTACTAAATCATGCTGGAAATATTCCTAGTTTTTTGCCATCTGTCTAGTTGTGTTTATTTTTCTAGTTTAATTTTTTTTTTTTGATAAAAACTAGTTGTATGTTCCTGAAACACTGGAGTTGTTGTTAGAGTAAGCAAACTTGTTTGTGTGTGTTTTCTGAAAGATAATTTCTATTTCCAACTGTTAAATTTTTTGAAATTGTAGTGTTGGTAGGTGTTGCAAATCATGGCTTTCTTTAATGTATAAAAGGTTGTTAATATTTTTAAAATATTTTTAAATATGAGACATAAGGTTTTAGGATTTCTCAAAATTAGTTTATTCTCTATGTTAGTATTTAGGAATATTATCTATGTATTTTTAGTTTGTGATGCAAATCAGATATTGGCACACATTTCAGAGTAAGACAAAAGCATGGCAAAAGCATGTTTGATTACAAATACTGTATAGACAAAAAAATGGGCAAGTAATGTTATCTTTTTATAATTATTAATGCTCTAGAATATTTTCCATATACTCAAAGTATAAAATATACCAAGAAGAATAAAATAGAGTTTCATCTTGCAGAAATTGGAAATGAGATGCTTGAAAGCAGTGTCAATGAAAGGGATGTGGGAGTCCTGATTGATGGCAAGTTGAATATGAGTCAGCAGCGCCCTGGCAGCCAGGAGGGCCAACCGTGTCCTGGGGGCATCAGGCAAAGCATCACCAGCCAGTCGAGGGAGGGGATTGTCCCGCTCTGCTCTGCACCTCACCTTGAATATTATGTGCAGTTTTGGGCACCACAATATAGGAAAGATATTAAGCTATTTGAGAGTGTCCAAAGGAGGGCAACAAATACAGTGAAGGGCCTTGAGGGGAAGCCGTATGAGGAGTGGCTGAGGTCACTTGGTCTGTTCAGCCTGGAGAAGAAGAGACTGAGGAGAGACCTCATTGCAGTCATAACTTCCTTGTGAGGGGAAGAGGAGGAGCAGGCACCGATCTCTTCTCTGTGGTGACCAGTGACAAGACCTGAGGGAATCACCTGAAGTTGTGTCAGGGGGTGTTTAGGTTGGATATTAGAAAAATGTTCTTCACCCAGAGGGTGGTTTGGCACTGGAACAGGCTTCTCAGGGAAGTGGTCACAGCATCAAGCCTGACAGAGCTCAAGAAGCATTTGGACAATACTCTCAGGCACATGGTGTGACTCTTTGGATGGTCTTGTGCAGGGCTAAGAGACAGACTTGATGATCCTTGTGGGTCCCTTCGAACTCAGCATATTCTGTGATTCTGTGAAATTATGCAAGTTATAGAAGCAGAATCCAGATTTAGTTGTGCCAATCACATCAGGCCAGCTATGGAGTAGTGGAAGCAGGTGTTGCTTTATTTCACTGAGTAGACCTGAATATGGTCTCCATGTATCTTGATGCTGATTAATCACTTTTTAAGTACTCAAATATAAAATTTTGTTTTTCTGTTTTTTGAGGTTAAAATAGAATGAGGGCTTACCAAAACAATGTATCTTGATGAAATAATCTTTGACCTACTCTATGTCATAGTGAGAATATTGAAGTTGGAAAAGGCAGACATCAAGGACTTGCTATTCAGTTCCAGCGCTATTTTAAGATTAAATCTAGCTGGCTTTTGAGTGTTGCTTATTTTTTTTCTCTCCCTACGTAAACAAAGATCTTTTTTATGCTAGTACTATTTGAGCTATATGTACTGAGAAATAACTTATGTAATTTTGTGATTGGATCATGTTCTTGCAAGGATAATGTTAGTAATCTGAAGTGTACTAAATGTGGTGAACAAAGAACAGTTTTAATTGTCATGCACATATGTACAATAAAAATGTGTCTATTAATTGAGGAAACAAATGTCTGTGTGTTTTTTTAATAGAAACACTATGGTTTTTGCTTATTAGTGCCACTTTCTGTGAACAAATATGAAGATTAAATAAGCAGTAAATGTAGAATTTCAAAGTGCTTTGCTCAAAAGCTCAGCATTTTACTAATTACTCTGAGGCACTCTGCAGATCATATCCTCACTTCATCAGTGGACATCAGTGGCTTAGTGCCACATAGCTATGCTGGGACATAATATCTGAAGTGAATTAAAGGAACTAAAACTAGCCGGATAAGTGAAGGTAGGAATAATGAAATCAAATTGATTGATTCACATTTTATTTGGAAGTTTCTCTTATTTTGGGATCAACATCTCTGTTGTATGCTGGTAAAAGGAGCAACCCCAGCACAACTGTTTATGTCACAGAAGCATGCTCTTCACATGCCTCTGCTCCATTGCTTCCCAGTAGCCAGACATTCCTCACATCCTCTAGACAAGTATGAAGTAGTCCTAGTTTTACAGCTCCCATTTCATAGCAGTGTTTAACTGAAGAGGTAATTTTACCTTTTTGAAAATGAATGTTTTATTTCTGTCTTTTGATGGAACTTTCAAGTAAAAAAATGCTTGCCATAAGTTGATGTTTGTGTTCAGATATTTGCAAAATTTTTAAAGCAATTTTTGCAACAAAAAAGATTGTCTCTAGTTGGGCTCCTTTTCCTGTGTAACATTCCTCCGTGGAGTGTAATAGTAAAGAGAGTGATGCTGTTCAAATTTCTTTTCTGAACCATCTAGAAATACATATTAATACAGAGATTAATATTTAAAAAGTCCAACTTCTTTCCAGAAGAACTTTAACTTCAAAAAACAAAGCATATTTCTGTTGCAGAAGTCTCTCTAAATAACATTGCAGTTTAAAAATAAAAGTAAAACCTGAAAAGGCTTGTTACTGAAAACTTTACCCATAATGAATAACAATCAACTATCGGAAGTAAAAGGTTAATCTTTTCTCAGGACAATTTTTTTTTAGAGGCCACAACAACACATTTGCTCATTAAAATAACATTTTATGTTGAACGTGCAGGATTAGTTTAATAGAGGGAAAAATTCCTTTTCAAAGAAAAGTTTACTTTATTAAAACTGTGAGATATTTTGATGGCAGAAGCAGGCAAAAAGTATATTATTAGAAAATATTTGGATCCTAATAAGATTGTCCTAATTAAGAGAAAAACTTAATGCTTCAATGCCATTAACAGGAAAAACAAGATCTGACAGAAACAATTTATTGTTTTCTTAAAGTCACTGTATTTTTAAAGGAAACATCTTTATTGTCTTTCTCTTTAGGGGTGAAAAATACAACTCTAAGTATTTCCACATATCAAATACTCCAGACTATCTTTAATCAAAAGAAACTATAGGGAAAATGTGCTTTATATAAATGGTCTGTATGAAAGGGAAAGCTTATTTTTTGAGTAAGGATTTAATCTGGAAGTTCAAGTAAATAATGAAATGGGAACCACTGACACCCACTTTTTAAATGTTTTTAAGTTAGTGTCCTCTGATCTCTGCTGTGCAGCCAAGGCTTTATCTTCTCTGCTTTATACAACTAGTTTCTACTGCCTGTGTTCAGCTGGAAAATTCAAACTTCATAGTCTATCACCTTGCCTTCTTACACAAGATACAGGCTGTGACAGTGACAAGTGTTTGGTGGCTCTGTTCACTGTCCAAAGAATATCCAGACTCTTCACTGAGTCACATAGCTGTGCTTCTCACACTTATGCTGCAAGGAGCCCGGATTTGAAAGGGTTCATAGAAACAGAACTGTATCCTCTCACAGTGCAAATGTTGGCTCTGACAGCCTCGCATACTGGCATGACGATGCTTATTTCTTACACTGGCTTCTGTGTTGTTACTACTGCTAATATGAGGAATAACAGATCAGGCCATTGCAAGACAGAACTGCTTACATTGAAGAAAAACAGTTTCTTTTATCTTTGTACAGTGCTGACACTTGCAGGGCTTTCATGTGGATTGTAATACGTTTATTTAACATTATGGTCATGTTTATAAGGTTGGTTTGATTTTGATTTCCCTTGTCCCTTTGTGGTCATTAACCTCCTCTTAACCACACGGTACAAATAATCTTTTCAGTTATGTCTGTGTGGGACAGTGACATGTAGTAAATGGTTAGGGAAACTGTGAAGAAAAACGGCATTTTGGAATGATCCTACTGTTAGCATATTCTTGCTCTTTCTGGCAATTACTGAAGTAGGAATTTCCTGAGTTAATGATGCAACTGTGTTGCACAATCACCTCCTACAGACTTGCACCACGAATCTATGGATCTTTCAGATATTTTCTGTGTTTTTTTCACATCCTGTGTCCTGTGGATATGTGTTTTGTAAATTAGTTAGCTATTGTGTGTGAAAGAGCACTGCTTTCTTTTGTTTTAAACAAAAGACAGGCTAAGTCCTTTTCCCAGCTCTACATCCTTTCTGTGTGGCCTTGGCAAATCACTGTGAATATGAGATACAAAATAGAAGTTGAATGGCTCAGTTTTAGACACCATAGTTTTTGACTTTTTGGCTTCTGTGTGTCAGGCTAATCTAGAGCCATGTGTAAAGTTCTTGCACTTCCAGGATATGCCCATTTTTCAACCTGGTGAAACAAACAAAAAATCATATAAGAGATGATGAGATGTCTCCAACTGTCTAGTGAGGAGTTTTCATTTACAAATACAAATATTCTGACAGCAGAATATTTCCTGTCTGCAGACTGAAGAGTTGTATGAATCCAGCTCTACTAAAATTCTCCATATTTTTGGATTTTTTTGTGATTTGGAATTCCAAATTCTAAAAACTTGAATGAGCCTGAGACACTTGGTGTCTGATCACTAGCATGCAAGAAAATGTTTGAAACATACGGCATTCCTTTCTGTGAAGGTATAATATTTATGCAGAGTACTGACCTCAGCTGTAGTTTTAGGTGGGGACTCCTGAAAACTTCAGTACTCCACTGAAACATTTATTTCCACTTGTCTTCTATAGACAAATGTAGTATAAAATGAACAGTCTGTAGAATGAGACTTGTATTTTGATTGAATTTTAGTTTCATTATAGAAAAAATACAGGGGTTACGTTCTGGAATCTCCCAGTTACTTCACTCAGGAATCCTCCAGGCTCTCCAGCACAACAAATCATTTGCACAAGGCTCATCCCTCTGCCCTTTCTTCAGCTGCACTCAAATTGTCTTCACCTGTTTTTTTTCTTTTGTGTGTGTTTGTTTTATCTTTATGCTCCAGTTTTTGCAGCTAATGAAGCCTCTATACTGGCATGGTTCTGCTGAGACCCACCATGCAGTTTACCCCTCTGGCTGCTGTCTGTTTGCTGTAGCTATATGAGAAGGTCACTCTAAACAAACCTACGTCCTGAGGACCTCACTGCCATTGTCCAAGCTTGCTTGGCCCTGGCAGATGAACCTTAGGATTAAAGGGTGGGCTCAGTTCAGCGCATGCTGTGTCTCACCTAAAAAATCCATTGCGCAGGCTTGAAAGGTAAAAGACCTTTCCCAAAATCTTCGTTCGCGAAGACTGGCCATACTATACTATTGATTACTGAAGAGAGTTCAATTGCTCCCCCTCCTAGGTCTGCAAGATCATTCTTGCTAGGTCTTGAGATGTTTGCATCTGGTTCTGGCTTGCTGGCAGCCATTTTACTTTACAGCATGGCAATAAATCATATGTGGAAACTAAAGATGTTGTGAGGCCTAGATAGCAAAATTCTTAGGTCTGGAGAGCTTTCATAGAGCACGGCAGGTCTGTCTGTAGATGTCAGGCTTTAGATGCTGCCAGAAGTATTTTTCCTAATACATTTTTCCTAACCATGTCTTACAGGGAGTGAGAATTTCATGGACAAGTATCACTTCACAGATAGTAGATTGCTTTTGCTTATTACAGAGATTCTTTGTTTATTTATTTATTCATTTTGTGCTTTTTTATCTCATAGGAATGTCATCACCAAAACTTTGAGTAAAAGAGTGTGAGAAGAAAGGTAATATTCATTTGATGAAGATGGACTGTGACAATTTCATTCCTCTTACGAGTAGAGAGTGATGATGAAGTAATTTCCTTTTTATTGTCATTAAAGTGTTCTGAGCTTCTGCCCAAAATCAAAGTTATCTTCTGTGTTTTATTTTCTCCTCCCCTCTATGCCTGCTATTATGATATAACAGCTGGCTTTGATTCAGGGTCTTCTACTTACTAAATGAGTACAAGACATTTTGATCAAAACATAGGGCAGGGAGGTGGCACTCAGAAACATTTCTGTGGCAGGAAGAGTTTCCAGTAGTTGCACAATTCTAGGATTCTGGTAGGAAAACCTGGAAAGTAAAAATAGACCAAAAATCTGTAATGCTGTTTACATGCAATTAATTTTGTAATGGTACACTCTCAATTATTTTTTCTTTTTTTTTTTTTAATCTCAGTTATTTCATAAAGAGAAAACAAGCAAAAAATCTTATGCAAAATAATTTTCTACCTGATAGTATTGCCCAGATGAAACTTTTCTGTACTAAATATCAGTACTTTGCTTGATAGACAGCCAGGAAGGGAAAAGTCTTCTGCCTTAAGGAGATGTGAGCATGCTGTCCAGATAGGGGGAGCAATATTGTGTGATTTTAGGGAAGCTGCAGATTTAGAGAAATTACTGTATGTTTGTGTATGAATTAACCCCACACAAACGTCATGTAAATGGGACATATTTATTAGTATAAATATGATTTTTTTTTAAAATAGATGTATATTGTACGCTGGTAACTGGCGGAATTCCAATATGAATAATGTCACTTTTCATTGTTTGTTTTTATATGGTTCTGTTATTTATTTAAATCTATGTGCAATTTTCTGTCTTCCCCTTTGACTTGAATTTTAGAAAGGCAGATGACAGAAAATTCTCAAAACACTTGGAGAATTTCCTATTATACATAATTTCCTGTTAGACATCATCCACATCTGCCAGATGTACTTCATAACTACTCAGGAGTGTATAAGTGTTTATAAGACATTTTCTAAATAATTAATATACTTAATGAATTCTGAGCTACAGGAATGCTATATCTGTTCATGTGCTGGTGACAAAAGGGTCAATGTGCTGTTAGTTCCTGAGGGTTGTTATGTAGATGTTGCTATGATATAACTCCTGTTTTCACATTGCTTATTTGTGACAGGAGTCTGACTTCAGTTTGAAGCAAGATTGCAAGCTGACAGAATAAGTGACTTTAAAAAAAGTGAGCCGTTTCTGGTTGATTTCAATTCTAAATAAGATATACCTGCTGCTGTTTTGAACTATCCGTATTTGTATATAAGAAAATTCAAGAAGCTCATCAACAATGAGTTGTACTGGATGTTATTTTTTATTAAAATGACTTCACTTAGAAAAAACCAAGTCTTCCAAACATTTCTCTGTTTTAGTCTTTTCTTGGTCCTACATCATGAACGTGGTCTCATGTTGAACAAATTAACTGCAATTTCTGTCTTCAGACTGAAATAACTTGGAAAAATTTAATAAATCATGAACTGCCACAATAGCAAGCAGGCTAGCATTGTCTGAAACTTCTCCCTATTGATCCATATATAGAGACACGTCTTCTTCATAAGTCAGCAATTATAATTAATTCAGGGAATATTCCTGCGAGCCTCCGGTGTATAAAAGCTTTGATGGGAAAGAGTTGAAGACAAGAATAGGAGGCTCAAAACTCTTTTTTTTTTACAATTGAAAGGAATGTGCTGATTAAAAAGCAATGCAATTCATTTCCAATGTATTTGTAGGAGACATGACCATGGAGAAGGAAAGAGATTTTACTCTCAGTGATTAATCAGGTTTTTCAAAAGTGTGAGAGTTGCTTAGTTGCTGTCAAACATGTAGTAAAGTTAGTGTCCATTGTTACAGTGTTTCTGAAAATCAGACCTGCTGTTCATTTGAGTTCATAAGCTTTGAGTTCTGTGCAGCACATTTACACACTATCAGTTCAGAAAGTATATTTATATTCTGTGTAAAAGAAATGGATATAAATGTTGACAGACACAGCGAGGAATTCAGTCACATAAGGAAACATCTTATTGGGTCGTATTTAACTAGTTTCTCTTTGGAAAAACATTGATGATTTAATAGTATTTGAAGATACGCAAAGGTGCAACATGCTTCTGTCATGCTCATTCACTTCTGTTGAACATATAGGGAATAGTATGAATTGTGAAGTGAAAATGCATTTTTTTTTCACCAAACTCTTACAAATAATAGACTGTAACTGGAACTTAGCTGTTTTAAATTCATAGATTATTAGCAGTAATTAGGTCTAGAATAAAAGTTAGTTGTATTCCCTTTCTCTCCATGAATGTATATGCATATAAATACATACACATGCTCTATCATTTTTTTCCCAGGAAGCTTTTAAAATTATTTGATCTTATCAGCAGGAAATCAGTATGAGAGGCAGTGAAGATTCTAAAAACTGAAGGTGAAAAATCTCAATATTGTACCATTTTTATGTCCTCCCTGGTAGTTCTCTCCCTTTTTTCTCTTCCCATGTTTCCTCTACAGCCCCTTCCCCCTCCCTGCCTGCCCCCAACCCCATCACCCCCCAAATGAATACCTGAAGAATTGAGGACTTTCTAGTAATAATGTAAACCTATGGTATTGCAAATTTTCAATTCTCCAAAGTTTTACTGCTTAGGTCTCAGAATTTAAGGTCTCATATAAAAATAATGCCAGTGTGTGTAAGTGGATGGACAAAAATAACTTTCAAATATCTTAATTTTATATTTGTTTGATAATCGTATGCATTTTTTCAGTAATATGTTTGTAAATATTGCTACTTGTAGGAGCCCAAACCCAGCTTTCAGCAAAAGGAAGCTTGTTAAATCTGAATCACAAACCTTGGAAAACAAGGCTGGCAAACATCTCGTGATTCAAGAAGTTTACACCCTTGTCCTGAGACCTGTTAATGTGCAACCCAGAGATATAAACCTGGCTCCAAGAAGAATTAAGAAAGGACTTTTTGCGATGATTGTTAAAACCATGTCTAAACCCTTGTAATCCCTCTATCTCCCATGTAATCCTACTAGGAGAAAAATTAACTATTTGGAAATTGCAGTAAAAACTTGTGCAACTCCCCAATTAACATAGGTTGTCCCCTTCATTAACATGTCCAGCCCCAGATGCCTTTAAATTGTGTTCTCGTGTTCAATAAAGGATTCCAGTTTCCCCATACTGGGATCGTGTCTAGCTTTTATTTTTCAGACCACCACTGCTACTCAAGTCTGGGTTGACTAACTGGCATCTTCATTGTCTTTCACATGCTGTAATTTGTGTTTCTAAATAACAGTTTTCAGCTGTTGTATTTGCTTAAAAAAATCCTGCTGCTTCACAGCAATATGTTCTCTGTTTCCCTACTGACTGAAATACCAATCTTTTCTCTGACTGAAATATTTGTTAAATTATGTATTTATTTTGAACCAGCTTATTTTCTCCTTTAGTTATGAAATAAAAATTAGTAAAGTAAATCAGAAGAGAAAAGAATTGCAAATGCCACAGTATACTTGAGAAGAATGTGTTTTCTAAAGTCTGTTGTATTCGGCTGCACTTGGATGTGACTTTTGTTTAACTATTAGGAGGGTCAATGGAAACAAATTCCCCATTATTGAAAGTTAAAGCTTCCTCCACACTTATACTACAGTTAAAACCTCTATAGTTTCAAGTAATTTCTAAGGACCAGACTATTTTTTTGACTGGGTATTCCTTCATCTGTGCTAATCATCCTTTAGTCTTGAACTACCCCCAAACAAGTGGGTCTGGATTTAAGTGTAGAGCTAAATCATCATAGGGCTCCTCCTTTAAGACTTTTATTTCCAACGCTGGTAATTGGGATATCTATTGTCTGCCTGTCCCTAAGCAGGTTCACTGTCAGCAATTATTTAAATTAGAAAAATAGAGTAACTGAAGGCTACAGAAAAAAAAAAAAAGCTGTTATTTCAGTGGTTTAGGGGTAAAGATTTCACTTAGAGAAATTGTCCTTAAAGGAAATGCAGTCAGATTGGATTTGTGTTGAAAAACACATATGCACAAGGGAAAATGATTATTTCATTCCTGACAAGGGAAGGAGAAGAAGAGGCTATTATCTATGTTGCTGGTGAGGAAGAGTTTACAATGTAAGATAATGGAAGTTTTCCTGTTGTTGGTTTTGAGTTTTTGAAAGTCTCCCAGTGTACAGAAATATATATTTTAAATTGTCAGTTATGTAACAGTCCTGTGATTTTGCTCCTTGAGAGCTGATGACTTGCACCTTCTACTGAATTTTTTGGTCTTCATCTCTGAAACAGCTTATCCAGCAGATGTAAGAGGCAAAAGTTACATAAGTTTTACAATATAAACAGCAGTTAGTGACTTGTGATACCTCTTTCTAGAATAATTCATAAGAAAAATTCACTGTAAGCTTTGAACAGTTGCATAAATTTGTTTTTGTTGTTTGAATTTTCATCAGGTTTAGGCTTTCTTTCAGAAAAAAGTGTATTCATGAGTTACAATACCATTTAAAAATTTTTTTAGACATTCTGTTAGAGAAAAGAAAGATAATTTGTTAAAAGAAATTGCCTGATACGTACAAGAATCTGATAAAGCAAAATGCTTTACAATTACAGTTATATTAATTCAGCATATCGAGTCCAGTAGAGGGAGCTGGAATGCTATTCTACTTTGTGTTTGTACTAGGGATAGTTGTTTATCTAACAAAACTATATTTAATTTCAAGGTGATTTTTATCTTTAGAATGCCAAATTATTTTCCTAAGAATTGTCTTTTAGAACAACTAAACAGACAGAGTTGACTTTCTTTTACCTTTTCTGTTGTTTCTATATTACAGAATGGATAAGGTTGGGAGGGATAAGGTTGGGAGGGACCACAGTAGGTCATTTGATCCAACTTCCCTGCTCAAGCATCCTAGAGTACATTGCACAGGATTGTGTCCAGATGGTTCTTGAACATCTCCAGTGAGGGAGACTCCACAACCTCTCTGGTCAATCTGTTCCAGTGCAAGGTCAGCTGCACAGTAAAGAAGTTCTTCATATTTCAGGTGAAGCTTCCTGTGCATCAGTTTCTACCCATTGCCTCTTGTCCTATTGCTTGGCATCACCAAGAAGAGCCTGGATCCATCCTCTTGACACCCTCCCTTCAGATACTTACAGACATTGATGAGGTCCCCTTTCAGTCATCTCTTCTCGAGGCTGAACAGGCCCAGCTCTCTCAGTGTATTCTCATCGTTGAGGTGCGCCAGTCCCCTATTCATCTCTGTAGCCCTCCCCTGGACTTATTCCAGGAGCTCCATGTCTCTCTTGTCCTGAGGGGCCCAGAACTGGATACAGCACTCCAGATGTGACCTCACTAGGCCTGAGTAGAGGTCTTGTTGCATTCCCAGGTGCACCAATTATATGGGTTACACTGTAAGTTTGGTCTTAGTTTTAATCACAGATTCACCAATAGTGCAGTTGACCATTTCAACATTAGAAGTCTGGTCGAGTTCAATAAGAACTCTCACGAACAGAGGTTCACCGGTAATGTGGTTTATTGGAACAACAGATCATAGTTTCTTTTACATCACCAGTGATAAATTCCCTAGATCTGCAAAATATAAGTGTATATAGCATTATGCACAAATGTTCTTGGGTATGCTCTGATGTAGTTGGAGGCACAAATCTTACCAGAGAGGCATCCCTGCTTTGGGGAGGAGAAAGGAACAAGCCCATTGACCTGTCTGTAAGGTGGTCATATTCTCATCCTCTGCTATAGAGGATTTCAAATGCCAATTCATACTTTTGGAAGAAGTGGAGCTGAACCTCTGTTACAGCCATCATAAACAGGGAGGTGGAGAGGGTAAGCATGCAATTTATACATAAATGAGGGATAGGGACTAACAGAGAGAAATAAGAAAGCCCATAACCCTTGCTCAAGGGCAGAACAGGCCTATGACACCTGGGGTTGTCTGGCCACCGCCTGACAACCTATCAATGCCTCAGCATGCCATCATACCCACAGAAATCCCTAAGCCTCACATCCATGGCATATATCTCATGGAAATCCCTTCCATGTCATTTCCATCTCATCATGGAAATCTCTTCATCACAGCACATCTCATGGCTATAGACCTCATTTCCTACAAGTGGTTGTTCAGTGACCATGTTTACTGGTTTATGTAGAGTATTATCTTTCCAATGAAATGAGATTCTTGAGCTTCCAGGACAGCCCTGAGAGGGTAAAACCTCTTGTGCCCATGTAAACAGTCTCATGTGGCCATGGCCTTACAGAGCACCAGGCCACCATGTTACAGTTTGGGATACTTCTAAGACTGGGTCTTCATATGGGGCAATCAAGGAGGGGTTTCACAGAGTTCTGGGAAACAAGTTATGATGCCTTTCCTACAAATGCTCCAACTAAAGATACTTGTTAAAAATATCTTTTCCATTCTCCTTCCATGCTCAAGGAATAAATATATCCAGAATCAAAGAGAGGTTTCTATCAGTTGTTTCTTTGTCCTTGTTTATGCACTATAGCTGTGTTACCTCTCCATGGAATAAAAAAGCACATAAAAACCAGAAAGGATGAACTAAAATGCAAGCAAGGAGAACTGAACACTCTTTTTAAAAATGGAAGAATGTTAAAGTCTGGCAATTGTAAGTGTATGTGTTAGTGACATTTTACATACGCAATACTCAGACCACAAAATTGCTATATGTCTGCTTAGCTGATCTTCTCGGACAAACTGCTGTGGATGTAGACATGTCCTTTCCTACTGTATTGCATCCTGCAAAGTTTATACCCTGCTTTGTCTGCAATTAGAACCCAATCCTGTGGTATTTTATACCCAAATATTCACAGGAAGTATTATAGATGAATCTGAATGAGAAGTTTTGGGTTGACAAGGTATTATATTTACAGATTGCTTTTAAGACACAAACTACCCCCATTTAGGCATGAGTGAAAGAAAGGAGAAGGTACAAAGTTATAAAAAACAGCAGTAATAATAATGCCCATTACAAAGTAGCACAAGGAAAAAATTGTAGTGCAACAAAATCAGTCAGACAAAAAAAATGCAAGTAATCTTTGCTTCTGTTTTTCTCCATAAGGCAAATAATGTCTTTATTCTTGCAAGCTGAGCAACTGCAATAACTTATCCACTTTGGAAATTGAATATTATTAGCTAATTTATCTCCTAAAATTTGAAGTCATGATAGTCAGAAAAATTTATCTTGATTAAATTGCATGAAATATAAACGAATGTAACTCTTGCAAAAGTCAGTCAGTCAATACAAAATAATACCCATAAAAAAGGCAAGCATTTTTTCTAATCAGTGGTGTACTGAGGTAAACACAACTTAGCTGTTGCACAAAGGAAGGTTTTACTATGTTACTGAGAACTCATGAAGCACCGTCTCTTTTCCAAGTTTGAGATTTTAGAGAAGCTCTTTAATATTATGTCACATATCTCCATCTCCCAACATTGAAAGTGTCTCTGTTCTGAACTACATGGGCACAAAACCTCTCCAGAAGGACTGAAGCAGTTTCATCTGCATTATATCAGCCTTTTTCCATGGCTGAGTATGGTGCTATGATTACTGGAATGTTTCTTCCTCTCTCCCATGAATGTCAGACTTGAAGTGCAGAAAGCCATGAAAATACATCCAGGAAAGAAGTTATATACAGCTGTTCATATTCAACACTTTCAGCTCCTGGAGATGATCAGAGCACCAACCATTAACAAAAATTCCAATTTGAGCATCTCTAATTTTTTTTTAATATTTTTGTATTCTCAGACATCCACACCCCCACACTCTCCCAGACTTTTTAACCAAGTCTAGGGCAATGGCACATACGTGCAAGGACTATACTCATTTACTCATAGCCTGTCTCAAAGGGCTAGAGATGAATTACATTTCTTTGACTACAAGATTTCCTCAAATAACAATAAGGCTATGGAATATAGGTTCGATAAGATTATTAGGAGCACATTTTAATGTAGAGTTTGTACATAAAGTAATACTGAAATTTGTGTTTGTGTGATATTGTGTATACAGGGACACATAAATGGTTATGCTTCCATCTAAAACAGTCTATTGCAGAAAGAAAAGTCAATTCTTTATCTCTTGTGGTATAAATACAATAAATTGCTTGGTTATAACCTGTTACTCGGTTGGAAAAGCATAATAATAAGATTTTTTACCAATATATTCTGTTACAGAACTCTACCAGTACACATTCTATGTCTGTTGTCCCCTAATTATTCTGAAACTTTGATTTCTTCTTTCCCATTTGTGTTACTATATCATTATTTATTCGAAATTTCAACCTCTTCGGTAAACAGTATTTTAAAAACTTTGGTTAAATACAAATGACATACATTCAAGTGCTTTTAAAATTGATTTATAAGGCCTTTCTTCCATAAGTAGTTAGAAAGTATAGTTTTATGCCCAGTTTTCCATTGTTTGAAATCTAATAAATTATTGAATTCAGGCTAAACAAAGGTCAAAAAATGACTCATTGCTTTTGATCTGGAAAATGTTGCTCTTTGACTTTTTCTGTAATTGCTAAGAGCTTTTTGACGTAAGTGATCATGCTATGAAGAATTGATGGGCATGTTTCTAGTGGTTTAGGATTCATTTGTCAATAGTCCACAGAGTTTCAATGAATATATTATTCAGTGTTTTTTGTACTCAGATTACAGTTCTGCAACATAATGTTGCATTGCTTTATGTCATTGCATCTTTTATGTGCTGTGTAATATGTCCTTATTTGTGTTGCTTGTTATGAAGTAGTAGGGAGAGGGTATGAATGAAAATGTAGATCACTGTACAGGGCACTCAGATATGGGTAACTTTATTTTTAATCAGCACAGATCTAAAATTGCATAAAATCTCCAAATGGCTCTAGAGATGGAAACATGTGGAAACATAGCATAACAGCAGAGTTAAAGTCCTTAGTAGTTCTCCTAAAAAATAAAGACCAGACTAAGGCAAGTTTGATCCCCTACTTTGGTCAGAGCCTCCTCCCAAAATTTAAATGAGATGTGTACTAGTTATAGAATGGATTCTTCACTTTTTGTCCTTTATTCTGTAGCTTCATCTCAATTTATTTTCCCTGTACAAAAAATCACAAACTTGGCCTACTTTCAGATCCAGCATTGCAATTCTGCAGAGTGACAGTAGGTACAATGTACCTCACAGCATTCTCGGTAGAAATGAGTCAGTCGAATCGTGTCTGGGTACCCTGTAAGTTAGATTCATGTCTGTTGTTATTCAGTAGCTCTGAAATGGAAGTAGTGAAATAAAAGAAAGATAACCTCGACTTTTAAGGTTTTACCTCGACATTGTTACCAATTTCCCAGATAACAAGTGTGCTTTGAAAAACATCAAATCAAAGACTGCTTTCGTGCCCACCTGTAGTCCTTGCAAGACCCTCGACATCAAACTTTCCATGATAAAATACCTACCACTGTAATAATATCACAGCAAAACACCAAGAGACTGAACAGTTCTTGCAACTTAAGAACTGAATTTGTCAGATTATCACAGTGTCATATTAATTTGCCACATTTTTGAAGTTAAAGCATCCTAATAGGAATTGCTGCAGAATAATAACCCTTAAATGGCAGGGAGGTGTACACCTGTAGAAGCAAGCTGTTGCCCCTGCCAGTGCACAAGCTCCTTCAAGAGGGAAAGAACTCTACTTTTAAAATGTGCTTAATCCTGATTGTGAGGATTATCTTTTACAAACCTATTAACTGAGAAAACAAAGGAAGAAACTATGAAGAAAAATATAAAAAGAGCACAAGTCTGCTATGAATTTAAAAGTCCCTTAGTTAAAATCAAGACTGTTCATGGATTGTTTGCTTGATAAACAAATGGAAGAAACAAAATTTATTGCTTCTACAATATAGAGAAAAATCTCTAGTATTGCTTTTTATGCTTTATTCAATATGGCACTAGATTTCTGCAGGCTGGGTTTTTTTTTCATGTAAGTGCTTAATAAACTTGCTCCATTACATCATTTTTTAAAATGTCATTATGCAAAACTTAAGTTACAAAAAACACTCTCACTTTTCTTAATGTGACCTCGTCAGCTACAGTTCCAGACTAAGCTGTCTAAATTGTTGAGTCATTTAGCTCAACAAGCTTTACAGTACCGTGGGTTACCTTTTATTCATCTCTTTATATCTCGTTTTGCACCTCCTTTTAATCACTGAAAGAAAAACCCCAAACCAAAATGAAAACCAAAAAACCAAAAAAAAAAAAACAAAACAAAGCTGAGAAGGCCTACACTTCATTCCAAGTTCACAGTGGGAGCTTATGCTGTGGTGATAACCTTCTGAACCCTGAGGCTTTTTCTTCTTTCTTCATGACTCCTTACACATCTTTCTTATTTCCAGCCACACTCTTCCAGCTTCTGCTCACATTTTCGTCTGCTGTTATCCCCTTGCCTTTGTTCCCTGACTGGTGCCTAAGTATCACCCCTTATCACCCATTCTTATTGTTCTTTTTTCCTGAACAACTGTGTTTTGCTTTTTTGTCTCTATATTTTCCCCTCACACACCTGAGTCCTGCTCATTTTAGTCAGCCCAATTTCCTTTCATGTGACTAATATTGACCCTTTCATATTTCCTGGGAATAAGGACAGTCCAGGGAACCAGAAAAAAATTTGTAAATATTCTAGATTTTTAAGGCTTTTAAAGAAATTTGCTATAATATATAACTTTCTTTTTTTTTTAAAATGAACAACCTCCTCCCCTGCCCCCCAACATCTGTACAGGCTGCATAACTTTTTAATCTAAGCAGAAAGAAAAGAATGCTGACACACTTATGTTTCAAGAGTAACAAACTAATTGGTTGCCAGGAAAGGTACCTGGACTGATGCACACCCCAATGATTTTGTGAAGAGCACCTGTTTATAACACCTACTCGATACAACAGCTAGTGCAACAGATGACCCTGAATGCCAAAGCTTCAGAAACTTTCCTTCCAACTTCTAAAAGTGGATGGTCATGTGTCTGTGCTTATGATATTCCCTTTCTCCACTGACATAGGAGTGTGGGTGCTGCCCTTCCTGCAAGGTGATCATTGCATCTTCTCTCTTCCTGATAAAGAAGAGAGTTCTTATGCTTTTTGTTCATTCTCAAACAATGGATGTACTTTAATGCCCCAATGCAGAAATGTCTGGTCAGGCAAACAGGTGCACGTTATTTTGCTTTGTTTCCACAGAATATCAACCAAACTGAATCCTGCATTTCTTTCCACTGTTTTCTGGTCCTGCACTCTTGCTCTGTCACTCTGCTCTTTTGGCAGACTGTGATGTTCCCCTCCTTAAGACACTGAAATAACTGAAAAGATTCTCTCTACTCTGAATTCCTTATAAAATTGATGTTGCAGTGCCTGAGCAGCTGCTTTTCTGTTACAAACTGGTTTTGTGTTAGTTCTGCTGCATAAATATTCAGAAAATATAAGATGATAAACCTGTAAAATATAGCCATGTTTTCCATTGGCAACATCTCTTTTTGGAATTGTTTTCTTTTGCCTGACTAATTATCTACTAATCCTTCAGAGAGTAGAAAATGCTAGAGTCTATTGAGATTTATATCTCTTTTGCTCTACTTCGTTAACTACTTTTACCATCAAAATGATGGGATAGAAAAGTATGATCTTCTAGGCTCAGAACTTCCAAGCTTCTGCAGGACTTTTTTGTTTTCCTAAGTGAAACATAAGTATCCATGACTTATCTCCTTTAAATTCGTTGCAGTATGACTTATTCCATTGAGTTCCTCAGGATGTAGTAGTTGTAGCTATCATTCAGCACTTTAATTAAAAAAAAGGAGGGGGTGGCTTGGGAGAGTGGAAAGAATGCTGTTTGGCCAGATATCATTCTATATTACTGAATACCTTTCCTCAGTCCAGATGTGTTGTTTTGGTTTTAGTTTTTTTCCTGCCCTTAACATCAGTGGGGTTGTGTTCGTGGTACTTCATGACAGTCTGCATTTCAATATTTTGGTGCTACATGTTTAAGATAATATTAATTAAGATAGTTAACCAAAGTCAACTCTTTTTGGTGTATGTAGGTGGCAGGAAAACATACAATAGAAAGAAGTCAGGTTCTTCAAAGAAAAAAGTGCTCTGAGTATAAACAGTCAATCCCTCCAAGTCCCTCATTCACATGTCCTTGAGCAGCCAGTAGTGTAATTTCAAAAGATACTCTCTCTTTCCCCTGACAGAAATCTACCATATTTTTCTAAAGGTATTTTGCTCATCAGACAAATTGATTCATGTTCACTCGCACAAAATTACTCCTCATCATCATGGCTAGGCTTCGCGAACGAAGATTTGGGAAGGGCTCTACCCACTTTTCTTGCAAGCGCGTTGGTGGCTAAAAAGGCCAATACGAGAAAGGCAAGTCCAGTTGCAAAAGACACAGCAGAAAGACTCCTTAGAGGGTATATTCTGCAAGGCTCGATTCTTTCTGCATTGTCTTTTCTCCTCAAGGGTGAACCTGCGTGCTTTCTCAAAAGCATCAGCAGCGTTATAAATGGTGTGTCTCCAGGCCTCCCGATTGGAGGCCAGAGTAGACCAGTTATGGTGATCAATACGCCCGAGGCTGAGTTGTTGATTCAGGGAGTCCTTGTATCTTTTCTTCGGAGCTCCTCACTCCTAAACGAATATAAAACAGTGAACCTCTAGGAAGGAGCCATATCTTACGATATCCTTCATCAGTTGCTCAGACCTTCTAACCTGAAGATTTGTTTTACTTTATCTCACCTGTTCCAAGCAATTGATAAAAAGATACTCTATCAAAGTTGTCAAGGTGAGAGGGATTCCAGGTTTAAGCTGCATGAATAAGATTGTTGTTTAGTTTATATATATTTAATAACTCTTCTGTTTATGAGTCATTATTTTAAAATAGATTGAGATGTTTCTAAATTCAGAGTGAATTCAAAGTTTATTGGAGTTATCACAAATATATGATTGGATCTTGCTGGAATTTATTGTCAAACAAATGTATAAAATTTTGCAGAGATAAAGAAAAAATCAAAATACAAAAAACCTAATTTTCTTCTGAAATGAGAGCAATAACCTGGGGATCATGGGCTTCTGATTATTTACTGCAGACTCTCTTCTACAACTGCAGAGCTCAATTTTAGTAGTAATTTCAACATTTACCCAACAGAATGGCTGAAGGACTAGTTTTGGGTTTTTTATTTTTACTCTGTCTGATGTTTTCAGCAGACCTTTACAAACCTGGTTTATATATCTAATGTCCAGCTTGTATGAGCTACAACATCATATCAACCCTTTCCCCATTGTCCAGAGGAAGAGTAATTCTAAAACATGGTGTCCCTACACAACAGAGAAGGTGGCTGAAGGCTTATGACAAAATAAATCATATAAGATCAAAATGTGAATGTAGAGAGAGACATAAATGGTTAGAGAAGATACTCTGAGCCAACTCCTGCTTCTGTTTAATAGATGGGGTTTTTTAAATTGCTCTTTGTTTTTAGTATCAATTTCCATATATTGCCATACAATCTCACTCTTACCAACTATGTTACTAAGGACTATATCAGAAACGAGAGGTGGGATCCTTCTGTTGAGGTATAGCTCTCCATTCAGCAAGGAGGATACTTTTGTCTATGAAATTTTCCAATATTTCCATATCTTGCATTTATTGTCCTGTGAGAAGTGCAAAGGAAAGTGCTCCATTGCATCTTCCATAGCTCTTTTTCTGGTTTATCAATATAGTTTTTAATTTCTAAGTTTGCACTTTGAAAGTACTTGCAGTATGGATTAATTTTTCAGATTAACAGATTATAAAATCTGTTTTAATTTAATTTACGATTTAAATATTAATAAAATATCTAATGGCATTGAACCAAAAATGGATCAAATCAACTCTGTATGTCCTTTCAGATAACTGAGTACATAAGGACTTTATAACTTCAAAGAGATGAGTACCTATTTGAAACTATATTCATGTAGTTCTTACCCTCACTGCCGATGGAAATATTGTGCTTCAAAAATCCCTCATCTACTGTCTCTGTTCCATTGGGTCAGGAAATCAGGCTGATTTAATCTAGTGGTGTTAATCATTAAGACTAGTTTTCATACCTGTTTTTATGTCTGAGTGAGGATCTCTCTTTAAGAAGCAGTGTCCCTTTCAGGGAATCAGCCATTGCTTTTGAGGTTCCTGAGAATATGTCAGTATCCCGGGCTCCTTATTCACACTTTGTTAGGTGTACCTTGATCTATCTCTCATCCCCCACCCTTCCCCATTGATTCTCCCCTAAAAATGATGGTGTCTATTGCTTGTAACTTCTCTTTAGGCTGCTTACACAACTGACAGGTTTTTACCCCCCTAAAAAGAGACTTGTCTGTAAATTTATCTCTGTCCTTTTGTAGACTAATGAAATCTTTCAAAATCTCTTTAGACTCTTCTCTGTGAGTTTGTTGAAGGCAATAACCTTGGGATTCAGAAGAGAATTTTATTAAGCTCTAGGAACTTGAAGCTATCCTGACTTTATTTAGGTATTTTATTTTCTGTTCTTTTTTCATCTGTTGTCACAGCCAGGGTGAAGCTGTCAGGTAGGTTTTGGTCTCAAAGGACATATACACTCCCTGTACCTCTCTCCTGTCTCCACCATATGTACAGTTTTAATAACAAAGTAGAATTAGAGATTAAAATGATCGTTTGGTTTATTTTTCTGTGGATCACAGGCATGTCATACAGATATACCTGTAAATAAGTTAAAATGTAAGGTGCCCATGAGGTTTTTGAGTACTGGTACTCCTAGACATGTGGGTTATCTGCAGAGGCACTGGATCATACACTGAAACATGGTCACTGGCTTGACCTTCCCCTTGTACCGGTTAGCAGAAGTTGCTAGCTCCAAGGTGTGGGAAGAAAATAAACTTCTTTTGCATGAAACAAACTAAGTGAATTTTTGATATTTAAAATAATTAAAAGTCATATGGATGACTACTTTGATATCTCTGTTGCCTCATAAATCCTGTCTGTTGTGGGAAAAGAGTATTGTTTGCTTAGTGAAATACTATTTTCTGTATGTTTTTCCCCCTACTTTTTAATCTTCAAAAGCATGGGAATATTAGCATGTTATATAAATATATTATACAAATAATTTAAATTAAATTATTTAATAAATAAATATATATTCTATGTAGTTTATATATCTATAATTAACATAAATATATAAATAATTTAAATTAAAGGATTAAATTATCAAACATCTGAATAATTCTGATCTGTAAAATTGGCAGACATGCACTTAGTGCACTTTTTAGCTCCTTTTGTACAAAGTTTTCCTGCTTGGATATTGAATTAATAAGGTGGTCATCCTCCCAAATGTTCAGCATATAATTTATTTATAGGCACTTTAAAATTGAAATACATAAATAAGGTAATGATTTTTAAGAATATGAAATACAAGTTCAGCTAAAATGTCAGTTTTTGTAATTCCAAGGTATAAGGCCTGTCGCAACACAGCGAACAATCTAAAAGCTGAGATTAAAATTCTGGGAGGACTAAAAAGAGAAATATGCTGAAACTAGAGATGGAAGTTTAGAGCAAAGTCTTGAAGTTTATCAATTATTAATACAGAGTATGAGCAATGAAAAGTTCATAAGGAAACCATAAACTTTTTTTCCAGCTGGAGATTCCTTGGGGTGAGCTGCTGGTGAGTCTCTAAATATTATTGATGCTTGGAATGAAGAATGTGCTATAACACTGAGAAGTACCATTGGGACAAAAAAAAATGGCTTGGAAAGGCTTTTGCTGTAAGTGCTGTTTCTGATCTAGTGTGTGTTCCTACATGGCTACAGGAGGACATGGAGCACTGGAGATCAGAGAAGCTTCAACAAACCATGTTATTATGTCTAGCACTCTGCTTACTTCATTTTTTTTCTAATGTCTCTCCCCTAGCCCTACACAAAATTACAAACAGACAGAATCAAAAATTAATGTTAAAACTGTGAAAAAAATACAGACGCTAGAGATATATATATCTTGTGTACTGTAATAACTTTTCAAGACTTTTTTTCCTTATTCATAGAATAAATATTTTCCAAAAATATGGGCTTCAGAAGACAAACTTAATGTGAGGAACAACAGTTCTCCATGAGAGAAAATGATTAGTGTAAGTATATGAAATAAAATTTAAAGTGGGCTACAGAAAAGGCACAGAACATTATTATCTGAACTGATTTTTATTAAAAAAGTTACCTGAAAGGGTTAGTCAATGAGCTGTTTTTTGACTGTCCATTATTTTTCCAGACAATAACAGAAAATAGTATAAGTTCTATGAACAAAATTACTACTATATTCTTCCCTTTTTTTGCTATCTCAAAGACTTTATATATCAATTTTGTATACGTAAAAAAAATCCAAACATTTATTAAATTAATAAATATACAAATTCACAGTTTCTCTGCCATCATAGTCCCAAAATACAACAGATTTTTTTATACTTACTATTTTCCAGGGATTTTCAATTGAATTCTAATGGTAGAATAAACCGAGTATTTGGTATAAAAGCCTTTCTTGAGAACAGATTTCCATATTGACAGTGTGTATTGGAAGACCTTGCTTTACTAAGTCTAGTTTTTCTGAAAATAATTTGACAAAACAAATACTACTATTTGTCAATTTCCAGGGAATGTACTATACATTGAAAGGCTAGGGTCTCCTGACTTACGTTAGGTTATACAAAATATACCTCAGAGACTGGAAGATGAAAGCAGCAATATTAGTCAAATTGTGAAGCAAAGGGTCATTAAGGAAATAATTTACAGAAATGGGCATCTCTAGTCTATTAGCCACAAATTGCTGCCAGGCACTCTACAACTCTCTGTGAAAAGAAGGTTCATCACTCACACAGATTTTTTAGGAACAATTATTCTTTAGTTCTTTAACAAAATTAGGCCAACCAAGGAGGCTGTGTTGCTTAAGATGAAAGACATGAAAAATACCAATTTTCCTCTTTTGTCCCACATTAGATTTTTTCCATGTGCAAATAGTTTTGCAAAATGTCCTGTTTTGAGACAATCTGCCTACATTTTCACCCAATGTACTTTTTCTATTGCCTGCAAAGAAGAATCTTGCATAGTTTTGGTATACTTATCTGTTGCAGGGGAAAAAATATATTTAAATAGGTACAAGGTGCATTTAATTTTTGAATATGCTTAGTCTTTCACAATTGGCCTGCTTCTCAAGCCATATTAATTCCTTCTCTGAAAATGCGGACAAAAAGTTTAGATATGACTTATGCCTTGCTGAATGACATGAAGAAAGCTGCGATCATGGTTCAACTTAAAGAAACTTAAATAAGTATAATGTGTTGGATGCTGGTAAAAACTTACTTGAGTCTGGTGTCTGATTTTTAATATGTAGTTGTAAAATGCTTTTTAAAATTTTTTATAATTGTATTTTTTTGCTTTCTCTGACAGAACAAAACAATGGGAACTCTATTTGAAATATCTTTTAAATGAGCTTACCACTCAGGAAAATGCACAGGAATAGCTTCACTAAACTGGGAAAGAGAAATTGAGGAAACCACTCAATTTTTTACCCAGCTTTTTGTATAAACAAAAAAAAGCCCGTTAATATACGTGGGAATCTTGGTTCATGCTGCGAACGTCTAGCAATGATTGTTTCCAGCTAGAGTAGATAATGCGCACTCAGATAACTTTTACCAGATTATATTCACTGAGCTTATAGGAATTTTATCCTGGATCCACAGATTTTAAGACTTTTGCACTGCACCACATATGCGTGTGAAGAAAGCTCATAAATCACATCACAACAGCAGAGGAAAGAATTTCTGAGCTTTATAGTCTGTGGGAATTTTTTAAAGTATCAGTTTTGTCACAGATCATCAAACTTACTCAAAATGCGTGTGTGAGCATCATGCAGTGTGTAGTTGGTTAATTCAGTCTTTCTGTGTTATGTGTATGTTCTGTGCCCAGACCTTTTTAATCTTTAGTTAATTTGATGTCACAGGCTTGTTTGACTTGCTCTGAATAAACATACCAGGTGAGTTGTGTATATTAATATATATATACACACAGATACATATGCACAAGTACTTGAATCAGCACATTAACCCTACAGCTGATGTACTTAGAAAGAGGTATATATAGAAGAGCTGAAAAAAATCACTAACATTTAAGCACTGACTGGCATAGTTCCATACTCTGCCAGTTGTCCTTCAATATTTCTTCAAATAACTCACTAAGTAAAATATCCCAACAGCTTGAGGGTAGCTGGATATGCTGAAATAGTGTTCTGTTTATTGTTTGCTAATTTTTTCTGCTCATTGCCTCATTCTCTTACCTTCCTTACCCTCTAACATATTTTCTTTTAAAATTTTGTTTTATTGACACTTTGTTTTATTGTCATTTGCTATTTCCCAACAGCGACTAGGTACCTGTTCCTTGGTCTTAGTGAAGACTTCACTTAAATCCATTTGACTCTAAAGTGACTTTACTTATCCCTCCTCAATTTTATCTCGAAGTCCTTGGACCAAATGATTGCTTTGTTTTTTCAAGATTTGCTTCTCAGATTTCTAAATCTGTTTCAATATTGTTCCTGACCTGTCCACTCTACTGAAAAAAATGTTATTAAATTCTGTATTTCATCAGGATTAAAATAAATTTTCAAAAAAATATTTTGAGTAGCTCTCTAGAACATAACATCTAATTAAAGTCACTACATAGAAACACGATTAGGAAGAACAGTGTATCACTTAATACTACTGCAGTATCATGGTGGACAGCATATGGCAAATCTACTTTGTTTTGAAATTATTGGAAAAAATATAAAAGATATCAATTCCCAAACAGGGTTATAAAAAGTTGTTAATAACAATCTTCCTTCACTAAGCTAAGTCAACTAAATTCCATCAGATCTGAAAAACTGGAAACAGTTAATTTTCCTGTTGCATCTTCAGGTACAGGCATCTAATAGCTGTTTGATCCAATCTTGTTGAAGTAATGTATGAAAGTAGACAAAGTCTCCTAACTTTTTTTTTTTTTTAATTTCCTTCTCTTTTCCTCAGGGAATTCTTCAACTTCTTCTAGTCTTATTTATTCTCTCTCTGGGCTAAAACCTTAGGTGAATTAACTTTGAAATTTAGTTGGGTCTCCAAAAGTTAGGAAGAGTAGGATGAATGTAGTATTTTTCCTGCAATACCAAGGATTACTGATTGATGAAATAGATCTCTGTACTTATAAAAAGCTATTACAACTTAGCATGTGTTCAGTGGTCCCAGACACATCTGTGATTTTCACTATCCATTTAAATCAGTTCAGGATCAGGTATGCTCTGGGAGGAGTGTAATCTGCGTTTTTGTAGTTATACAGTATGAATGTTAAGCGAACTGCATCCTTCCTGTGCTTACCTTTTGCAATATTTTCCTTTGTACATTTTTTAAAATGACCACTGTGAAACTTTGTAACTGGGGGTTGTGAAAACATAAACTTGATCATGTGAAATTTCCTCCAGCTTTTGTTTTTAAAGCCTTGAATATTATGTAGTAATGAACTTACCAGGTGTAAATTTAAATGAATGAATTGCTTTGCATCAATAAATTCTTGTAATTTTTTTTAATACAGCATAACTATTAACTTGTTATAAATAATCACAATTCCTGAAGGCTCAGTGAGTCCTAATATGAAGAAAGAGATGTATTTTATTTTACCTCGACTATGTTTGAAACAGTCCAGTAAAATTCACAGTAAGGTTATCTACAGATCCAAATATATTTTTCACACTATTGAGTCATAGTGTCAATGCTTTGAAGACTACTTGATGTAGCATCTGCTGCATCCTTACCTATTTGAAAGAGAAAAATAATCTTTTCTTCCAGTCTGTATTTCATTTTGTTTTCTGGATCTTTGATACAATAATACAGTTGTTAGAAAGTATTTCCCAGTATTTGAAATTAGAGTAGGGCTGTCATCAGTGTAAAACATAGTCATAACACTACTGAGATGTTCCCATGTGCTACATCTTGGTGTTAATTGAAATAGGATACTCATGCATTCAACAGGCAGTAGTTAAATTCTTTTTCCTGATAGACTTGTGTTCCCTACTAAGCCCTGAATAGTCTGTGGGCTGAATGTGTTTTCAGTACTTCCTGATATTGTAATTTTCTGTGACCAGTTTTTTAAAATGACCATTGAAAGATGGATTCATTCTGCAACATATCCTTTTATCTTTTATTTTGCTGTCTAGCAGTAAAATGAAATCTGAAGTAATGGTACAAATATTCCCAGTGCTCAAGGTTTAAAAATGGTTAATAGCTGTCTTGTGAGCAGCACTGATAGGTGTGCATGGAATTTTTGAGAAATGTGTGCTAAAAATAGAAATGTACATTTAGTAGTTCATTGACTGCTTAAAATAGGGAAACACATTACAGCTTCTGCCAATGAATGTGGGTAGCATCTAAAATGTCAGTTATACAGACCATTTCACAGTCCAACTGAACTTACCTTCCTTGAACTAATTTATTGAGAGGGGCACATTTATTTTACTATTCTGTATTTGCTTGCTTGGTCAGTTAAAAAAAAAATCTGCAGTCATTGCAGCTCTTTAGGATGTTATGCTGATAATAGAAGCAAATTGACAACAATATCTACATCAAGTCTTAGTCACAAAGTAATTTTTCTCAATTATTTCCTTGGCAAGATAAATATGTTTTTGTATGCAAAACTTGGTGCTGTATTTAATTATCTCTGTAGATACAGCACATCAATAAGATTTTAATTAAGAACTTCTCTGGTTATCTCTTTAGCAATCTGTTTTGGAATAGGATTGTAACTGCTAGGTAATGAAGACTGTGATATTTCAATTCTATTTTAAAGTCAATTTTGCTATCCCAATCTTTGGCCTTCTCTCTCAGAAGTTACCATCAGAAAGCTTACCACAACTTTTAGATGAAGTTATTTTCACTTGTCAGTTTTGGTAATGATAAGCGTAAACTCTTGGAGTTTAGATGACAGCAACAGTGAAAGTTGGTGCACTGATATTTCTCATGGAGGAAAAAATCCAGGCATTTATTAAATAATAAAAACATTATCAAAACACTCTCAGATTTTTCTTATTTGTGTAAAAATAAATAAATGCAAGGTATATTTTTACTGTATTTAATATATAAATATTAGAAAATAATAATTTAAATTGACTTTTTCAATTTGTACTAAATCACAAAACAAATATATGGATAGGATATAAAGTTAAAATTTCAGTAACTTCTATAATTTTTAATTTTAGTCAGTATTTTCATATACAAAGAATACTATGAGGACTTTGAAGTAAAAATATATGTGTCCTTTCTTTTTGTAATCACTACTTATGTGCTCTGGACCATACTAAATAGCAGTGAATAAAAGGAAGGCCATCTTTCTCTCAGGGCACTTGGAAAAGTGATCTGAGAGCCTCAAACCAATAATGTGGCTCTGAAGCAGAGTCAATAGCGTTAAAACTACCAAGCACATGAATTGCATACCCATTTTGATTCTCTATTTATTTATAACACAGAGGTGATGTGCAGTGCTTTTATAAATCCTGTTATCAGCACTACTAACAATATATCACACTGATAGGGTTACAGCTTAAATGCTTGAATTTGTACTACAAGCTGTGACTTAATTCAGAATAGGTTATAGCCCAACTATTTGCCTCTTCTCTTTGACATAATTTTTCAAACTCTGAATGAAAATACTTATCTTGTAACTGAACCAATGCTCGGATGGGTCAAAAAACCCTCAAACAAACAAAACCAAACTCTCCAAAACCCCCAGCTCACAGTATATATCAGCTCAGATGATGGCTTTTTATGCTACTGAAAGATGGTGAATCCAGGCAGAAGTTTTTAAAATCAGTTTTGGTAATGTTCCTTCCACTGCCTTCCTCTCAATCTAATTTTGTTTTGCTGCCAAAAGCAGTGCTTCTATGTTTGTTTAGACACTGTTCCCAGAAGAGCCTTACCCTCTGAAACATTTTTAACATATAAACTTTACAAGGCAAGATAGATTGTTACAAGTAGGCCATCAACTACTGTAATTTTTCTATAGTTCCTTGGTATCTGATAAATGTAGGAATTATTCAAAGATCAGCACAACACAGACTTGTAGCTCTATGTACCTAGATGTGTTGACTTAGGAATTTGTAAGTCCCAGAATGATAAAGTAGAGCTAATGAAGTATATAAAGTGGGTATCAAAAGAGACAATCCTGCATCCATCAGGGCACCTTGTGTGAATTCTCACAACTGTATGCAAAAAGATTTTCCTCTCTGTTTTTCTATTTTACTCCAAAACTTTGTGGAAGATGAGGGACTTTCCTGGTCTATCACATATAGCTTGGGTTTTTTTGATCATGGCTGAGGACTTTATGTAGCATATTGTAGTGGATTTTCTGTCAATAAACTGACATTAAAGTACTCATGACACTAAATATGCACTTAAAATTTATTTTTATAGTTATTTTGGTTTATTTCTTTCAACCGTTAGCTATGTTTTACCAGTTACTTCTACTTTGTGCTTCATTTCCAATGAAAAAGGGCAGTTTCTCATCCAAAAGTACTTTTGATCTAAATACATTTTCAGAGTATTTTATTATTAAGCATAATGCTACTCTACAAAAGTATCTTTTTCTCTTAGTGAAAAATCTTTACACTAACGGCAATACTGCAGTGATGTCCCATTATTTGTTGCATGAGAAGAAAGAGTATTTCTTTGCAATGAATAGATAATTTTAGTAACCACCAACAATAGAACTACTTGGCTTCTAATGGCTGCATGTTACAAGATGGAAGTGTTTCTTAATTTCTTCTTGTGCATTTGAACTACTGCCTGATTTGCTGTATCTCAGGAAAAATGTTTTTGTTTCTAAGAGAAACCCTAACAGAAGTGGACTCAATTCCCCCTACTCAAGTTATCTATACTAGTCTTTTAAAATTATGCATTGAATTCTTTATCATGTGTCTTGGACTTTGGAAGAAGTTTATATATCTTGCTCTAATTAACATTGATCTTGTTCCTGATGTACTGAGCTCTCCATGGAGCTCATATTCTCCTGAGCTCTGTTTAGGGAATTAGAGGTGCACATACTCCAATTAAATATTTAATCAGACTCTTAAGAATCTATTTTCCCCTAATCCCCTTGGTACAAATTGGAGTTTGGTATTGCCTTAAAGAAGATAATATGGAAAAGATGTACTGTGAAAGAGAATGATATATTTTCTGATTTTTATTCTCTGAGATACCATGATCTAGGGATAGAATCAAGACAAAGGTCTAAGTCTTTCATTATAGATTTCCATTCTGTATAAATGCCGTCAGCATAGATGGTGGAAGTACCAAATGTACTGCTACCACTATATGCAATAATACATATATAAGTAAAAAACCCTTCTCTTTTTTCGAAGGGTTTGCTGACTCACATTGTGTAGAAACGTATGCAGAGTGGAAAACACAAGGAAATCAATGAGCTGCCATCAATCAGCTTGATGGGTGCTGGTGCTAGGATTTGCAACAATGAGAGGTCATACGTTAAAGCAAGTAGGGTGTAAATATGTTTGGCAAGTTGGTTTCTCCTATTTACATTATGTGCCAAAGAGAATGCTCAGAATTAGTACACTAATTTTCACTAAATATTTGCTGATTAATTTCACAAAGCCAACATTTATTTTCAATCACATAAGTAAGTATAAGTATGCTGCAGGTTATTTAGGGAATAAAAGGAATACTGCAGTGATTTATGTATACTTCTAACTGAGACTTGATCACATCACTATGAGGGTTGTGTCCATGTTCTCACTAAAAATTCTTGTTTCTTCAGGGAAAGTGAAGCCAGCACAGTGGGAAACAGGTTGAGACACAACTCAATAATGCTGAGCATTGTCAGTGTTGTGTATTGTTTGTGAAATAGCAGCTCTGTGGAAGGTGGACAGGCTTCTTAGGCAGTGAGTGAGTGTGGGGGTCATTTAGATGCCTATGATGTGAATCAAAATAGTCAGTATACTGAACTGGATCTTGTCCAACATGCTGAATGATAGGAGGGAAACACTGATGCAGAATTCATTGTATACATTTTTTGAGCCTCCAGCTTGGGATGGAGTTGACTCATATTTTTCAGGGAAGACCCTTCCAAGGCATTTGTGCACCAGAATCCTTTACAGACCAGGTGATGCGTGTGAGTCCTTTCAAATATGCGTTGTTGTGGATTTTGCGTTCTTTCCTATCTTAACCTTCATACATTCCTTTGTCTGACAGTGTTCAAAGCCAGCCTTTCCTAACCGTCATGGTTTGTTTGTTTTAGAAGGGGACAACCTTTTGTCTTTTAGTTACTTCCCCTGAAGTTGTTCAATTTTGCATAGGATTACAAGAAGTCTGCTGTGTTAAAGGGAATGATTGGGCCACTAAGTACAGATCTATAGTTCTCTTGCATTGTAGCCATAGCCACCTCACACCATCACTTGAAGTAGTTTAGCCTCCATCTCAAATAGCATTAGGGTTTTTGATCTAAAACTTTCTACAGAAGTTCCAGCACATCATTTGTCTGATACTTGCAAAGTATTAAACATCCAACCAAAGTATATTTCGAGAAACTGGACAAGGCAGAGAAAGTGAAGAGTGAATCTCTAGCTGTGCAGCATTTAGGGCTTGGAAATCTATAGCAATGCAATAATATACTATGAATAGGCCAGGTGTTAGGGCTATAGGACATGTCTCCTTTTGGGATCCCAGGGACATTTGACGTAAAGCTGATAGGAAACCGCTCAGTGCTACCTATCCTAAGATGCTGCTGGGCACGATGCAAACAAATGTGTAGGCGAGACACATTGAACTCAAGAGGACCTGGCTAACCTGTTCCTGCTGACACTGCTTAAGCTGGAAGAGTGGACTAAGTGTTCTCAAGATGTTCCTTTCAACCTAAATTGTTTTTTGATTCTTCTTCTAAAAAGGTACAGGAAAGTAATTTGCCAACATCTATTTTAGTGTGCGATGAATCTTCTAAAGAAACATGCCTCAGAATTCCTACAAATACTACATTAGGTGTCTAGCTCTGAGACAAATACCACATTAGAGAAGTATGCTGATTAAACTTCAATGTTTGAGTGACTGTGGTCTTTCAGATGTTAGCACTTAAATTTTGTTTTGTGAAGGAAGGGATCTTGTACTTTAAGCACGTGTTGTTATGAAGTCAGAATAAATTGGAGCTGCTATTCTGCAGAGTGAAAAACTATTTTGGTTTTCTACTGTACTCTTAACTTGGTGGTGGTTTTTAATATTTTACTGGTGGCTACTTTATAATATATACTGCAGCCCTTAGGTAGCTGAAGGATAACAGAGAAAATTATTTATTAGACTGAGAAATATAGCTACTATACAAAGGCAACCAGCTGGTCTGAGTAAGTGTATGATGTTACTTAGGAGGCAAACTTTCATTATACGTGTAATGATAGCAAAAGATCCATTTTATATTTCTGGGTTCATGAAGTATATGCGAATAATCTATTACTAGGCTGCAACCCAGCAGACCACTCAGTCCTGTAACGTTACAGTGGTAATGGCAGAAAAGAGTGAATCAGACAAAAGAAAGGTTGACTCATGTCTTCAGTCCACGTTTGAATAAAACTTTGAATAATGCCCTACTTTACTGTTAAAAATGGCCAAATGCCTCTCTGGTGGAAATATTAAAATCTATGCCTCCTTTAGTTTCAGTATCCTTTCCATATTTGATGATCTTAGGTTGTAATAATGACATAGAGGTCTGCATTAACTAGTGATAAAAACAGGTACCTATTATCATTATATAATGTTAACTGAAATCAGAACACGGTCTTCTGATAGACTGTTGTGTCTGTTTACTATTTTAAAAATAATTTTCTGGGGCTGCTATAAAAGGTGGTAATTCCAGTATTTCCCCTCTGAAGTTATTATAATATACAAGTATCTGCCTCTAAAATATTGTGTTTCTGAGTTTATTTGGTATCAGATATTTACTAATACCTTAATGTAAGCTTTTAACTGATAACAAAGAAACGTAAGAACAGAGAAACTGGCCCTATGAGCCTTCTGATTGTATAAGCCTTTCCTCTTCTGCCTGTCTTTCCAAACTTTGTCACCCTGCCAGGTATAAAAATGATGTTAAGTCCTGTCATGAGGATTAATCCACCTGGATGACTTCTCAACCCTTTAAAGAGGACAGTTTCTGAAAAATTAGGAAAGTGATGCCAAGATGGATATGCATGAACTGATTAAAATAGAGAGGGTTATTATGAGAAATTATACCAGAATGTCTATGAACCATAGTCACCCTTCATGTGATAAAGCTCAAAGTAACATAAAGTTTTACAGTACTCTTGAGAAATAAGAGTTGGGATTTTAGTGATTTTACTATCTCGTTCTTTATAGCTGTTGATGTCAGGTTTGGCTATGGCCCAGTTAAAGATAATAGAGAAGTAATTTTCTTTAGTAATTTTTTTAAGCTATTTTTTCATTTAAGTGTTAGCATTTATTTTCTGCTCTATCCTATACGAAAACTTAAAAAGTGTTGAAAAGAGGTGAAACATAATAGAACAGCAATCCCACATATGAAGACATTCAGGTATCAAAATACAGTTTTTAAGAGACAGAAAATTACAGCAAATATTAAGAAATCAGGACAATAATATATAATGAACTCAAAGACTAAATGGAAACCATGAAGTGTTAACTGCTCATGTCTAGGAAAAGAAATGAACAGGTGAGTAGAAGCAGACAAGAAACGGATAGTGCTAGAAATAGCAATGGACTGTCATAAAGGGTCTAAGTATTTAGAGGCTCATCAGCAGGTCCTTAAAAAGAAATATACCTCATATTCCAGATGTGACTTTGCACTAAAATCATATAGAAACATTTTCTAGAAAAGCAATATGCAGTATACTTTTGTTCTTGCATTTGCTACTGTATTTTTATTTTTCTGGTTTGGGAGTCTGGTTTTTAAATTAGATAAATGCACATTTTGGAGACAATTTTTTAGAACTGAAAGGAGCAGGAAATATTACTAAAATGTCTTTAGCAAACAACACACAGCAGATGAGCGTAATCCATCCATCCACCCATTCATAACTTCAATACCATGTCTAATGATATTGTCTAGCTCTTCAAGCTGTTTGACAAGCAAACAGTATATCAGCTTCTCAGACTAGGCATTTTGAAAGCAAACTTTCTAACCCCATAAGCAATATCCATAGTGGAAAATCATCAGCTTCAGTTAGATTTCTACCATATTTTTGAGTCACCAAGAGTTACAGAAAAGAACTAGGAAGGTGTTTTAGCTGATATTTTGCAAGCAGCCATTTAAAGAAGGTTCCTTCATAAGTATTTTTTCTTCAAAATTTTCTCAAGAAAATAGCATCTAAAAAGCAAATTGCCATCAACTTCGGATGGGAGTGTCATTGTGTGTCATTCAAAAAGTGACTTATTTTTAGGGTTTTTTTCTAAGCACTGAGAGACCAAATGTCTACTACATTTAAGGAACAAACAATGACATGGTATTAATAGAAGAATTAAAGAACTATCACTAAGGCTATTTCGTTGAGTCTAAACTGCTGGTACTGATTTTTGAGAGAATGTGATCCCTACAAGCAGTAGGTAATGTCGATTGTATTGCTAAGGAGAGCAGTATGGTATCTCGGTCGTATGACTTGGAGAATCCCTGTCAGAGATGTGAACTATGATCACAATAAAGCTTTATCTTTTTTTAACTTCCAATAATTGTCTTTGTAACAGCTTTGTAGATTTATTTTTAAACCTTTGTAACTTATTTGTAACTTCTTATAAATAGAAGCTGCTTACTTAATGTCTATCATATAAAGATTTTAGGTATTTGTAACCTCTTTTTGTAGCTTCTGTTCTTCTCTTAGGGAAAGGAAATAGGACCATTTTTCAATCCTGTTGACAGGGAAATGTGCATGGTCTCACGTGCCACTGTAGGTGAATTGATATTGCACACTGAAAATTTGCCCAGCTAGAGATGAGATTCATCCTCAGTTCTGTCTATGAATTTTCTGCCCTTGTGAAAGAAATCAGTTAGATCACGTGTCTCTTACAGAAAACAAGACTTGAAGTAGAGACCTTGCTCAAAGGCAAAATGAAGTGTATTTGTGATAGGTATTTGTTCAATTTCCTTCTGAAAATATCCAGTGATGCAGACTCCATGTTCTCTTCGAATATATATTTTCTTTACCACTGAAAAGATTTTTCTTGCTATTGAAGAACTCTTGTAGGAAAAGTATTCTGTATTCTGAATCACTGATCATTCACACCACTCAACTGTCTTACCAACATTTGATTCATATCCTTCAGTTGCTGCGGCCAGACTGGAAACTGTACTAGTCTATGCTTGTAAGCTTTCAGCTGGGTAGCAGGAGAGTTATTTCACACTTTAAAATGGTGTTTCTATTTGTGTGTATGTATTTTAGCAGCTTGATATGATTCGTGATCACATTAGGATTCACTTCCTCCTCCCTTGATTCCACAGGGTGTGATGTGGAATTTTGCCTCCATCCTTAGTAAACAGCATCTTTTTCTAGGTATCTCCTCCCAGTGCATTGTGTGGTTTGAATCCTAATTGATTCTGCTGTCTGATTTGCTTGCTGCTGCTTTCAGCTTGCAAATTGAATGCATGTACTGTTCCAAGTTAATCACTAAAAACATGTTGAATAGTACCAGAAGCAGGACAGACTCATGCAAAATATTTCTTTGTGTGTTCCCCAATTTGACAATGAACTAGTGATGACTATTCCTGGGCAGTATTGTTTCTAACTATTTTAATCTATTTTGTTGTATAAACATGTTATGTTAAACAAGTGTTAAAAATCTGGATAAAGGCAAAATACCTTCCTCCTGCTGCATCTGTCCCTGTACCAAACCCTCTAACTCTCCTGCAGAAAGAGAGGAGATCAGTTAAATATTGAACATATTTTATCTTTCATAGTCCTCACCAGTCTTGTCCTTCTCTGTGGTTACTGCTTATTTTTAGAATTTTTTTTACAGTATTTTCCCAAGATTTAATATTTAACTGGTCTATACTTCTCTTGATCTTACCCACTTTTACTGCATTTTAAGGGTAGCCCAAGTAGTTTTTCTGATCTTCTGTACCCCTCTTGCCCCTTACTAATTCTCAAAAGTGAAACTGATATTGAGTCCTCTAATTCTTAATGTTGTAGGCTGGGTTTCATCAGCACTTTGTAATCAACTGAGAATTGCTAACCAATACTATCCCTTTTGTAATCTGGTTGTTGACCGCTACTGATGCTAGTTGTCAGCAAGTTTGATCTATTTCAGATATTTACTAGAAGCTGAAGCTGATACTAATAAATAAAGGTTTCACATTCTCGGTTTTGTCTGTCAATTAGATATGCTTGTCATTTCATTTCCTGCTTGCCACTGCTGTGTTTGTGGAATATTTTTTCCTGCTACCCTTTGTGTCTCATGCCTTTTATAGATGATTTTGTGTAATGGCTTGTGACATTATTCTTAGAGTAGGGAGCTCTGTCCAAAGATTTGTACTTCTCTAGTCTGTATTCAGACTACAAAATCCTGTGATTGTGTGGTGCAGGGTTCCTGATAAAGCATCACTGTAGCATCTGGAGAAGCTGGTAGTCTCACTAGAGGGCATGGAATCTTGCCATTCACCCCTTCAGTGCAGTAGAGTCCCCATGGGGCTTACCTGGCTGCAATGGAGAAGAAAATATCTCTAGCAGAAAAGAGTGCTTTTTGTGTATATGCACAGAAAAAAATGGAAAGAGAGAAGATGAAAAAAGAAAATAAACTCACTAAAAAAGATGAATTCTTGCATTTGATTGATCCCACTAAATCCATTTGTTTAGTTATTTAAAACTCTTCACCTATTGATGCTCCCCAGGTAATCATTCAGCAGTAACATTAACTCTTCAGTGCTTGCCAATACTAGTAGGGTACTTTCTGTTTTCCAAGCCCGTGCTGCTTCAGATAATTCTGAGTAACCTCATTATTACTTGTGAAACTGTATAAGAAATCCAGTTCAAAAAAGTGATGCAAAAATGATATCTTTTATGACTTCCTTCAAAGACATTCTTCAATTGTATTGATTAGCTGATAATATGGAGCTTTCTTCATGCTAATTTGTGATGTGAAAATTTTAGTATGAAATTATGAATACTCTTTCCCACAGCATTCTCCTGGAGAAACTGGATGCTCATGGTTTGGATGTGTGTACTCTCTGCTGGGTAGAAAACCTGGCTGGATGGCTGTGCCCAGAGCGTGGTGGTGAATGGAGTTACATACAGCTGGCACCAGTGGTGTTCCCTGGGGCTCAGTGTTGAGGCCAGTCCCATTTAGCCTCTTTATAGATGACCTGGACAAGGGGATTGAGTGCACCTTCTGTAAGTTCGCAGGTGAAACCTAGTTGAGCAGGAGTATTGATCTGCTGGAGGGTGGGAAGGATCTTTGGAGGGATCTGGACAGGTTGAATCACTGGGCTGAGGCCAATGGTGTGATTGATATTCAATAAGGCCAAGTTCTGAGTCTTGCACTTGGGTCACAACAACGCCATGCAGCACTACAGGCTGGGGGAAGAATGGCTGGAAAGTTGCTAGGCAGGATGCTGGTTGACATCTGGCTGAAAACGATCCAGTAGTGTGCTCAGGTGGCCAAGAAGGCCAGTGGCATCCTGGCTTGTATCAGAAATAGTGTGGCCAGCAGGACCAGGGCAGTGGTTGCTCCTCTGTACTCTGCAACAGGGAGGCCATGCCTCGAGTCCTGTGTTCGATTTTGGGCCCCTCACTGCAAAAAAGACATTGAGGTGCTGGAACATGTCCAGAGAAATGAAGCTGGTGAAGGGGCTGGAGCACAAGTCTTATGAGGAGTGGCTAAGGGAACTGAGGAGAAAAGGAGCCTCAGGGGGGACGTTATTGCTCTCTACAACTACCTGAAAGGAGGTTGCAACAAGGTGGGGGTCAGTTTCTCATGTAACAAGTGATATGACAAGAGTAAATGTCCTCAAGTTGTACCAGAGGAGGTTTAGATTGGATATTAGGAAAACTTTCTTCACAGAAGGGGCTGTCAGACAGAACAGGCTACCCAGGGAACTGTTGGAGTCACTATCCCTAGAGGTATTCAAAAGACATGTAGATGTGGCGCTTGGGGACGTGGTTTAGTGGTGAAGATAGCAGTGTTAGGTTAATGGTTGGACTCAACGATACTAGAGATCTGTTCCAGCCTGAATAATTCTAGGAGTCTATGCTTCTATATCTTCCATATAAGCACTGAGACACATTTGTTATGTTAAATAAAATATATGTAATAAACACAACAGCCACTTTATCACTGAAAAAATACAGAAATATTTTTAACACACAACTATTCATAAAAATCTAGCCAGAAAAAGAAGTTCATAGTAAAAGAAAAGCTTTCTTTAAATTCAGCAGCATGAAATCCTAAAGTACAATCTAAAAAAACAATGTTATATAATTATGGTAAATTTATGAACCCTAAAGTTGAGAATAGCTTTAGTCTTTGTGTGTTCCCAGAATGTGAAATTGGTCAAAGATGACCTGTTTATTGAAGAAAAAGTGAGAAGAAAAAAAGATAAAATCTGATGTATGTGTGACTACTGCTGGGATTTTTTGGTCCTGTGAAAGCTGTATTGTTTATAACACTACTTGCCACAGTCAGGAATGCGCTCAGACAGCAATTAAGCAGGGAAAGGCACTCGGCATAAGGTACAAGGCAAGGCACAAGGCCCCTGGCCACTTTATTGCAACAGGTTACAGATATTTATACTCTCCACACAACACACATGTCAACTTATTATTGGTACTTTTCATGTACACATACATCAGGCCATACACGTCAACCTACCATTGGTACACATACATCAGGCCATCATGCCATACACGTCAATCTACTATTGGTGTTTTTATGTATAAATGTATCAGGATTGGCTGCAAAATAGCAAAGTCATGGTGACTTGAAAAAAAGTCCAGGAAAGTTGTTTACGTTCTTTATAACTTCACAGCTGCAGCTGCTCAAATTCAAGGCCTACCATCCAGTTGTTTCCCACAGCTACTTAATTCTGAAGGTTTTTTTACATTTCATCTGTCATCAAAGTGAATATATTCTTGACTTTTTCTTTGAGGGCCATCAGAAGATTCAGTGTTTGTTTAGCAAGACGTTCTAAAATCGTGCTGTCCTGCAACTGATTATTCTTTTGTATCGGAGAAAATCAACTTAAAACATTAAGGAGAGATGTAAGAGGAAAAGAGTTCATGGAGGTAATATTTGCGTGCAGCAGAAATGGCCAGAGCAGCGACAGCTTAGTGTCACAATTGTTTAAACTATCCCTACCTATATAAATAGCAGTTCTGCCGTGGAGACCTGGCTCTGAATTTGTTGGTAGTGAAAACACCACAAGGCACTTTACTTTTGCCACAAGCCCTGTGGAGACTTTAGTGCAAATTCAATTTCCTGCCTGTCTTCGGGGAAAAAGAAGGAATGCTTGTTCTCTGACACTGCCAAACATTTATATTCAAACTGCCTCCTGGTGTTGATTTCAGCAGGCATATGGTGCTTTGGGAGTGCACTGGGGATGAACAGGTGGCTACTCCTCTGTCCTTCACCCCAGTGGAGAAGAATGATGGAAGTGGGATAGCAATTACATGAATGTTTTCAGTCCTGTATTGCTAGCATTGCCTATGCTGCTCTACCAAAAAACTAACACTCCTTCTTGGAGGTGTATAGCCAAAGGGAGGAATATGTCTGTTTAAGATTTGTTACTAGAAAAAACAAAATGTTTACTATGTAGTTTTTATCATGTGGACAAAGTAGAGATGATTTGGTCCTTAATGAAGATCTACACTGTAAAGCAATGAGATTCTACATTGACCTTTTTTTAGTCAAACCATTACAAAAGTGCTTTTTAAAATAAAAGTGTTTCTGTCTCATTACAAGCATCTACACCAAGGTAGATTTAGTGTGTGTGGCTTTGGAACTTGCAGAAGAACCAATGTCCCACAACCCTGATTTTAGTCACTGCAATACAAAATTTACAGTTCCTGCCTCCTGGTCTCCTTTCTCTAGAGCTCTCGGGTGGTATAAAAAGTGGATGTGTCTGCCTGCCAGGTGGAGCCCACTAGTGTGCATGTGTGAAAAACTACTATAAAAGAAGTGGTGAGAACATGAAGTGTATGGTTTATGAAGATTTTAATACTTGTTTTATTCTTTTGTTGGATAAAGTTTATAACTGTGTTCCATAGCCAGGCTGCAGCATTGATGTTTTTGTTTTGTTGGGTTTTGTACTTTTGTTTTGCTCTGGTATTTTTTTAATCAAAAACTTTGGGATAGACTGTCACTGTGACTGAGTACTTTTAAAAAAAAAATAATGATATCAGGCATAACAGAATCCCCTCCCCCCCCTTTTTTCCCCTTAGACTGTGTACTTGTCTGACAAAGAGGAAAATTGAAAGATGAAGCTAAAAGTAATGTTAAAAGAGAAGCACATAGAGTATATGGTAATTAAATTTCAGTTGGATCTTGAGGGCAGAGAAGAGTGTTTTGTGTGTGTTGGGTTCTATACTTCAACACACATGCTCCACCATTGCAATTGTTTAAATCTTGTAGAAAGGATTTAACAAATGGGAAACTAAAAACATTATCACTTCCTCTCCCTTTAGTCCTAGAAGGGTAAAGTAAATAACAAAAAAAATTGATGCTTTATTTTGTCTGTTTATATGAATAAAACAGACAAACAAAAAGTTAATGATTATTTCAGTTGTTCCAAATGTTCAAGTACACAGACAACATTTATAAGTTGTTCCTGCTTTACATTTGAGCTTTGATTGAATTTAACCTTGTTAAAAGGAACAGAAGGGGAAAAATATCCTCAAACCAACTCCTCTCATAGCTTGATTTCTTCACTCCCCATTCCCCCTTGCCTGTAATGCTGCTGTTCAGGCTGTGTTTTAAGCTTGAACCTGCAGAGTTGCCATACAAACTTAGTGTTTGCCAATGGTTACCACAGAGTGGTATCTCGGATAGCTTCTGAGTTTTCCTATGCTTATCTCAAACACCTCTCAGCATGAGTAAATTATAACTTTTAATGGTGCAACTAGACTTCAACTTGAAAGATAAAGCTGGCAGTTTATGTAGAAGTTGCTTAATGGTTTTTGTGTTTTCTGATTGGCTCAGGGCATTTTGCATGATCAAATAGGACAATCTCAGTAGAAATAATTTGCAGAGTTTTGCAGAGGCATGAGATGTATTTTAGCTGAGCTTTATTATCCAGCTGAGAAAAAAAGAACAGCTCTTTTTATTTGAATCTGGTCATCTGTTTGAACATGATCTCCTTTTATTATCTGCTGCCGTTCTCATGGGGACATTTAATTTATTAATGAAATTAAGTGTTTTCATTATCTTCTCATTTTCATATGGAAAATGTTTGTTTTACTGAAAATTGAATTTCCTGCTCATGGAATAGATCGAGGAAGGCTGTGTAATGTGCTTTTGAAGGGAAATGTTAAGTATATAAATCTGGAAAAAGCTTAAGCCTTCCTATTCCTCTTTGATTTCAGACAGGGACTCTTTTAGATTGCAGTAAGGTTCATGCTGTTATTCTCATTTCAGTTTTGTGGCTACTGTGGCAGTTTGAGCTACCACAGAAATCCAAAATCCAATTTCCAGACTTCCCCCACCCCTTACCACAATTTTACTTCATCACCAAAGAGAAAACTTTCAGGCCAGAGGCTTCTATAGGGAAAGGGGGAAGTATATATACATTTTATTTACACAAATAAATACTATACGAGTCAGCTTATCAACATAGGCATCCTGGAATGTTGATTCCTCCTCCGAGTTTTCGGCTGTCCGCCATTTAGATCACAGCAAAGACATCCTCTGGGCCTTACTCTGGTCCGTCTCCAATTTCGCCTGGGTTAACTCCCTGGCACCGAGCTGTACTCAGCCCGTCCACTTAGCTCTGCTTCAATGCTGAGCTTTCCCTCCCCTCTCTGATTGTGAGAGGGAAAACAGCTCTGTTCTCTCTCTCTCTCTCTCTCTCTCTCTCTCTCTCTCTCTTTCTCCAGCTTACCAGCTGTTTGTGAGTCTCGTGCCTCACAAACATACACTCACTCCAATGTTGCCTCCAACCCTGGCTTAGGCAGAATTGGGGGGCCGCAGGGCTCCACTTCCCCCCCAGAGGGGGGAAGAAGGAAGCCCTGCCACCCCTTGGCCTTCTACACCCACGCACAGCAGCAGACACAGACCGATTGCCAACAATTTCTGGTGGTTGTGTATATATGATTTTTCAACAGGAGTGAACAAGATGAGTGGTGATTGGCCCTCCAGGGAACATTGCCCTCGCACCCAATCACCTCTGAGCCCCCCGGCTCCCAGGGGGGCAATCTCAACCCGTGACAGCTACGTATTTTTAATTTTTTGGTAGCCTGAAACAAAAGTCAAATGCTTCTTCATTTTGGTAAAGTTTTTCTTGAGATTTCAGAGGTAAAATGTAAGGCAGATTTCTAAGCATAACATATGCATCCTTGATACTGTCATGCAATTAAGACACTTTAAAATTGCTAAATGGTTTTACATTGTATAAAATGTTATGCTCTTACACTTTCATTTTCTGTCATGGTACACCAAAGGTGGCTAACTGAAGGTTCTTAGTAAGCAGATATATAGTGGTTTAGGATAAAGTATGTTTCCTAGCCAATGCAGCCTCTTTCTGGGATGCAATAACTCTCATGAATTTTAAGAGGAAGTTTGTAACAATATTCTTAAACTGTCGGTTTTCTTAGATTTTCTGACTCTGGTCTTTGCATAATGTTTTACTCTAAAGCTGTACAGAGATTACCGTGATCTGATTCTTAAGGACTTCAGCTTAGGTCTGTGTCTAATTTCAGATCAGTTTGGGCTATGCTCCTGGCAAGGGGATCTTCACTGAATAGGCCAGACCGTGTCACTTTCCAAACAGGAGGGATTGCAGGATATTTTCTTGAAGAACCTTTCCATTTGTGATCAACTGTGTCCTCTGATTTACTCTCATTACCAGGAAACAAAGATGGTAGAGAGCAACTTTATCTTGAAGGATTTTCTTAACCTGGGAGTAGTTCTCTGGTCATTGGTGGGCTTAATATAGATTCTGGCATGGCAAGGAGTCTATAATATTGATAGATAATTTTGGTTATATGTTATGGCTTATTGGTTATTTCTGTCTTAGCAAGTGTAGCAGCTGCTTGACACAAATATTAGAAAAGCTCCTTCTAGAAATGGAGGCCCAGAGCTGAATTGGGTTTATTGACATAATTTTGCTTTGCTTCTGCCATGTGCAGACTTCTTTTTAGAAAAAACTGTGCTTTCATTTCAGTAGCAACTGGTCTTTGTTTCTTTACTAGAACAGATGAAAATATTCAAAGTATCTTAGTAAATTGATTAAAACAAATAGTGTCTTTTATTTCCTGGTGATAAATTGTGATCTAAATTAAGATCACAATTAAAATACATAATTAGTGCAACAATTAAAATTGAGAGCAACAGATGGCTTATTACTTAAAGTCCTGTTTCACAAATCAGACTGTGAGTGTTAAAAGGCACTAATTGCCACACTTTAATGTTATTTGGCTGCAAAATCTGTTTAAAGTCACAGTCTTGTTAACAGTATTCATGGTTATGAATTAAAACAAAGCAGGAAAGAAATGCATATTTTTTAAATACATATGCAATTGCTTCCTGTAGTCTAAACACCACACAGACCATAGAATTATATGGTCTGAAGTGGGGCTGGTACATCATGTCTTCTCCAGTATTCCACAATCTCCTTCACTTATGAAATGCAGTTCTACCGAATTGCCTGACAAAATAGTCCTGGGATTGAGTGGACAGATGGCACAAGTAACAGAATGAGTGGTGGTATTGCAGTGATGTGGTTGATCCACCGGCCACTGATCACCTCTCTTCTGAGATACACCATCTGCATCATGGCCAAGTGTGACTGGGATATAGAAGACCCTAATATGCTTCCCTGCTCCAAAATAAAGTCATACATCCTTCCAATGAAGTGGCACTGCTGACTTTTAAGTGTGGGTATGTGTATCTTAAGGCTTGCATGAGAACTTCAGTTGTAGATGGAAAAAGATGTCCTGATTTAGATGATATTTATTTTCTAACCAATTTATATTGGATATTTTTTGTCCAAACTATAATACATAACTGTAAGGATATTTTGTCAGTGGGGATATATTTTTTCTTAAGTTTTGTCAATTTTTATGATCAAATGTTGTTAAAATTTATGTTTTCCCCTCCAACTTCTTTGTGTCCTAACAATATTCTTTACAGGAGCATAAAAATTGTAAAACAGCAGTATTTACTCTCACAGCAGGAGTTAGGGGCCAGAGAGAAAACATAAAATGAAATTATGATTGCATAATTGTTAAAAATAAGAAAAATAAATATTTTTCTGACTATTTTGATTTTTAAATTAGCCTATTTGTCTGTGTGATTACAGAAACTGGACATAAGAAACAATTTTTTTGTGTTCATAGCCATTAAAAAGAATTTTGCAGAGTGCTCAGTAGGCGAAGAGACATCTAAAGTTCCTACAGGGAGAAAAAAACTTTTCTCTTTGTAGATAAACCCAGAATTAATTTCACACTATCCCTTCTGTTTTTATCCTCAGAGGATTGTATATAAGAAACAAAAGGCAGAACCTGGTCACAAGATCTTTCTTCTTTTCTCTCCCCTTCTGATTTTGGTGTCCAGCTGCTCTGCATTTTGGAAAAGTGAAAGATGTGCTATCTTGAAACATGAGCTAGTTTTGGCCTGGAATTTTCTCAGCCGGGTCTGTCCACAAGGAATCGAACTGTCAGTAACTGAACTGCAGTTCAAACGCTACACATTTTACTATTACTTTTATTACAGCCAAGAGAGGTATTGCTGTGCTTGCTCTTAGCTGTAGTTCTTAAAGCAGTAAATGGAAAATCAAGGGGTACTATTTAATCTTTTCTTCATGCTTACTTGCTAAAGGTGTCTGAGAATGCTCAAGTGAAGCATCTATGGGGCTGGCCAAGCCAGAGTCAGGAGAGGTCTTCGACTTGACATGTGCAAGATGCTGGGGAACAGGCTGCTTGGTGCTGGTGTTGACAGCAGCAATGCGCCTGTTCTCTACACCAGTCCAAGGAAGACCAATCTGCCTATTACTGCTGCCTCTGGGAGAAGGGTAAGGAAAGTAGATCAGTGATCATTTCTCAGGAAACTTTTAATCCCCTGTGCTGGCTGCTGTTGTTCTGAGTCCTCCTCATCCCTCTCTAGTAGTGATAGCAGCAGCAAGACTGGTCTCCTGACTCTTGGCTTTTCTTCTTCTTCTCGTAGTTTCAGCCTCTTATTCCTGGAGTAACATGATTATGTTGTAAATAAGTCTTGCCAACTTTGGCTCAAGGTTTCTTGAGTTTTAACTGCAGGTTTTCATTGGACTTTCAGTGTGTAGGAAGAAATTTTTTTCCTGCTTGCCTCACTTTCTCTATTGTATAAGATAATATTGACTACCTGTACTCACTTTGCTGTGGGTCTGTGTAAAGTATTTTATGTGCCTTAATGGAAACACTGAAACTTAGATCTCATTTAAGCATTGAAATGATTTGCTTTAAAAAAGACCCCTACCAATAAGGCAAGCATTGGTCACATACTGAAAAAATCTGTGTTTAAAATGGAATAAAATATTCTGTTCTGACATTGGTGAAGAAACATTTTTATTATTCCCGTGCGTTTCTACAAAACCTCATATTGCAAAACAATGTCAGCAGGTGTTTTATTGGTAGAGGATCATACAGATGAAACCACAGACTTTGTTTTTTTGCAGGTTAGAAGCATATGGTGAATTTAATTTAAATCCTATGGAAGTTTAGTTGCATATGGAGCTTGGCTTGATTTACAGGATGTATTCTGTAGTCATTTTACAAAACTTGTACTCATTTTTCGTGGGTAATGACCATATGTTTCTCCTGCATTTTGAGACTATGTGGCCTCCATCTGGTGGCTAATTGAACACCTGAAATTTCTTGTTACTTGAAAATTAATGATTCTTTGTAGACTAATCAATGTCTGATGGATAGAATGTGGGTTCAAATAAAGAGGAGAATGGCTTTTCAGTAAATGACTTACTATTTATGTGACTGTTCCATAGGAGGGACACAAATGCATGAGTGAATTCTTGCTGTTTAACTGATTTTTCAAGTGAAGTTAAGAGTGACATGGTGTTTGATAACAATAAAAGCATGCACAAATAATAAAAAAGTGAAATGCATATTGAAAGAATATCCTATAGATTTAGAGAAATATTCTGATTGCAGATGAAAAAATAATCTTTCATCAGTCCAGGTTATATAAACTGAAGGATGGTGTTAGATTTGGCCGGTTGTGGAATATGAACGTTTATGGAATTTCAGTCAGTAAATGAAAATGGATATTCCTATTTCTAATTTTGATCTTTTGTTCTCAAGTTTCAACTCAGTCTGACAGTAAAGCAGGAGTTAAATTTATTAACCTTCTTTATAATATGTTCAAAAGTGAATGATCTGTACTGATTTTATAGATTATATCAAAAGCCTGAGTAACTGTTTCTTTAAATGTATGTCTTACAGGAAAGCAGTAGGGAAACTAGATGTCTGCTACTGTGCTGTCTTTAAGCTGTAGAGTTCTGCATAAATCCTCAGATCAGTCAAAATCAGAAGCAGAAATTGATACATATAAATAATCCTCACTCAAATAGTAATACAGTGAAAATGACAAATTTCCTCTAAAATTTTAGTTAAGGGTTTTTTTGTTTTGTTTTGGCTTGTTTTTTTTTAAAATAATATAATTTTTTTTGTCATGGTTATTCAATATTTTATGAGAGGTCAGTTTTCATGTCCTTCAACTGTATTTTACAAAGGAACAAGAAAAGAAACTCAATATAAGATAATTTAAAAGTTTATTAGCAAAATCAGTAATGAAAAATAATAGCCAAGATATAATGTAGACATTCATTAAAGTGTAAAATATTAAATAAGTATAAAATAGACATTTGTTTTACAGTCTGGAGGTGTTTGTAGCTTTCAGGTGCTAGCCATCACCACATTATAGTTGTCAGCCTGATCTCGATTATGAGGAATATGCAAACCATTACAAAAAAGATCTTGTCAGTGTTTGTTAGCACAGCTGTCTCAGCAATACAGGAAAGAAAAGTGAAACTGAAGTCAGTACAGAGGAGGACACAATCATCAACTTCAGGTAACATTTACTGGAAATGTTCTGAGTGATCTATTTTACAGAGCAGCTTGTACCTTTGTCAGAAGTTTTCTGTTGCCAGGAATTTTTCTTTCACCAGCTAGCAGGAACAAGGCTTTATTTTACAGGTGTAATCTGTTGTCCAGGGCTGTACAGTTACTGCATGTGTTTTGTGTTAACTTCTGACGAGGAATGGAGATTGATCTCCTTCCAGTGGCCTAAGACTATAGCCTGCTTTATGGACAGTGTTCTTAATGAGATGGAAGGCTCTCTGAGGATGGTTCCTGTAGGGTTTTGGTTTTTTGGGGTTGAGGGCAAGAGGAGTTGTCTAAGAAAATAATTCAACTCAGAAACTAGAGATTTTTCTAGTCTCTCCTATTTCACTTGAAACAAAAAATTACTTTTAGAACAAAGTGAAAGCATGGGGGAATGACCATAATAGTCTGGTTACATCACTCACCTGGGTGGTAAGATACCCGCATTCTTTACTCAGAAGGATATTTATGGATATCTCTACAGCTTTGAATGATTTTAGGAAAGTTAATGCAGGATAATCTAAAGGAGCTGTGCTAAAATATTATTTTGGAGACTGGTGGCTAATATAAAATTATGTCTTTGCATATTTTAAAAGAATTTAATTTTTAGTCTGAAAAATAACTGATTGTGATGAGAATAATTTCTAAGAGTATTTTCCTTTTGGTTTTATCCTAACTAATTTTTATTATTTTTCAATTTGGATACCAAACTTTTAAGGTTTATACGCATGTATTGTTAACTGTGAACAGATATTTCTGTAAACAAGGTACAGTCCACAGTGGGTCTCTGTAGCAGAGGTACTCAAGGGACACATTCTTAAAGTGACAAATTCTGTATCTGTAAGGGCAAGTCTGAACCTATCAACAGAGGTGAGCTGCAAGAAGATGCCTAATGACATTAGAAGACTAATATATCTCACATACATGTATGGCCCCAAGAGATCAATTATTTATCAGCTTTGCCTTGCAAGTCTATTAGCGTGGCCATTGGACTGAGAGACAGCATTTCTGTCTTTTATCCCAGATGCATTACTGTTATCAACTTGACATTGAAGGCTTAAAAGTAAACCAACAGGTATCTTTAGAGTTTTTGTGCCCTTTGATGTGTTCAGCATCTCAACACTTCAAGTAGGCTTCTAGAAGTATTTAACAGTGAGTTAATTTGTATTCATACAGGCAAGCTGGTAATTGCAAACTTTTTTAGTAAAAAGATGTAGAATAGTGTTACTTTGATACAGGAATGGCAGCATGCATCAGAAGTCACGGATGGTTTATTCAGGTGTCTCCATGTAAGAATGCATGCATTTGTCCTCATTCAGCCTTCCCTCTGTCCCCCTTCTCTCAAATGGTTTTGAGAGCATGTATTATGCAACTGATTTGATTTTAGTCTTCTAAATGTCAACTATTGCTATAGAGATTCAATGAGACTTGAGAAAATATGGGACAACTCTAATGCAAATAATTCAATAAATAATAATAATAATAATGGCCCATCTTCGCGAACGAAGATTTGGGGAAAGGTCTTTTACCTTTCCAGCCTGCGCAATGGATTTTTTAGGTGAGACACAGCCTGCACTGAACTGAGCCCACCCTTTAATCCTAAGGTTCATCTGCTGGGGCCAAGCAAGCTTGGACAATGGCAGTGAGGTCCTCAGGATGTAGGTTTGTTTAGAGTGTCCTTCTCATAGATGGATGGCCACACAGGGCTAACGACCTCCATCAGGCCAGGAGACCGGGATTTGAACCCGTGGTCGCAGCAGTGAAAGTCCTGCACGCTAACCACTAGGCCACCAGGGGTCTCAATAATGGCCAGTCTTCGCGAACGAAGATTTGGGGAAAGGTCTTTTACCTTTCCAGCCTGCGCAATGGATTTTTTAGGTGAGACACAGCCTGCACTGAACTGAGCCCACCCTTTAATCCTAAGGTTCATCTGCCGGGGCCAAGCAAGCTTGGACAATGGCAGTGAGGTCCTCAGGACGTAGGTTTGTTTAGAGTGACCTTCTCATAGATGGATGGCCTCACAGGGCTAACGGGCTCCTTCTGCCCGGGGACACTGGGATTCGAACCTGGGTCGCAGCGGTGAGAGTCCCGCATGCTAACCACTAGGCCACCAGGGGTCCCTAATTCAATAAACTGAATACCTTATTTACATAGATGTCTTCTTCAGTCTTGGGTATAATAGGTCAGGCTCATTACTACATCCCCGAGTGGATGCTTAAAGAAAAAAAACCCAAAAGCTGACAAACCATTGAAATGGAATGGAAAACAGTTAATTTTGGATCTCTCCTTTCTGTAGTTCTTTAGCATAGTTAATGCTTTCTGAATACTAAAATTGTCCCTACTGAGAGTCAAATTGGTGGTAAATGTAGAACACATGATGTATTTTATTTCTTGTTTTCCGTCTTTATTGCATGCAATCACAAAACTGCATCAGATAAACCTGGCTTTATTACTGCACAGCAACAAAGGCACTAGTGGAAAATGTAAGTGAGAGGAAGTGTTTCATATACCCTGTTTATGAAGATGTATTTCACAATCATGGTTCTTAAATATTAAAAAATTAGTTTTTACATAATAAGGAAATAGGCACTTGAAAAGTGCATAAAACCACTGCAAATCAGCTATACTTAATTTAAGTATATCTGTCATGAAAACAGTGTCAATTTGTGCTGCTCCCCCAATGCTCAAATGAACCAGAGAATTTTTAAAGCCTTTTTGAAAGTGATGTAACTACCAGACACTTAACACTTTTTTTGGTGTCTAACTTGAACGCTCTCATAGAGCTGGTTTTGACAAGGTTGCTCAGCATTTTCTGAAGGCAAGATCCACTTAGACACTCTCAAAATGCTCACTGAATTGCTCAAAATGACTAGTCAGTTCTTAAATGTAATGGCCTTGGCCTTGCACTTTAATTGAAGTTAGGCCAAATACCAGTAGGAAGTGAATGAAGTTTTTCTGAACAAAGTATTTTGACTGATTTGCCAATTCGTCCTCCAGTCTATCAGAGGATAATGCTGTAAAACTATTGAAGCTTGAGGCTTTTTCATCTGGAAGTAGGCTTGAGTATTTAAAGCAAACATCATGCACTTCATGCATGGTAGGAAAAAATTCCATTAAAGAAGATTCAAGAAGCCTAGGAGAAGAATGAAATAAGAAAAAGAACTCAAATTTCTACTCAAATGTAGAGCACAGCAGAGAGGTGCTTAGCAACAGTTATCAAAAAAGCTTTCTGTTTTAAGTAGTCAGTGCAATGGGTGTTTCTAAGACTTCTCTTGGGAGAGAGGGGAAAAAATGAACCCAAAACATGAAAAAAACAAACCCCAAACACCAGGAGTGTAAATATCTTACAAGAGGTGAAAACCTGACACTGCTATGACTTCTCAGCTGAATGTAATTCTGAGAAAATTGATCTTCTTTAGCTCTTCTATCTTTCATGATGCTTACAGTAGCAGGAAAAAAAGAAAAGAGTTAAAAAAGTTACTAAGTATTAAAAATGCAGACTCCAGATGAATGTGGATAATAGTAGCATCAGATGTTTTGTTTCTGATCAACAGTCAGTTCTGATCTCTGTATTCTTTACTGCCTGTAGCTTTTACAGGTAATTTACACTTTAATTGTTCTGATCTTTAAATGGGACACACTAGCACTTTTCACATGAACAGCTGAAAAGGACTGTTAGAGGATAGATTTTTGTAAGAGTTACTTTACAGTTCCTTTTTTGTCTACTTAGCTGAACAGTGTTCAGTACTTTATGTTCCTGTCTTATGAGGCTGCATTTTGGAGGGTATTTTCCTTTCTCTTATTTCATTTCCTCTCATTCCCATCTTTTCCACTTAAATTACATTCTTGTTTCTGTTTTCCCATTGAAAAATAAGTTTTTAAAAATCAGACTTTTGCAAAGTCTGATCTCACTTTGCAAACCTTAAGCTTGCAATTAATGATCTGGACTTGTACAGATTAATTTAAGTAGACTGTATGAAATGTAACTGTAAATTGTATTCTGAATGCAGTGTATTGTGCTGGGTCATATGAGATGTTAGATGTAGTTGGAGCAGTATCTACTCATGTAGGCATCCAGGTTTGATTACTGAAATCTGTTTTAAAAACTGTATGTGTCATAAATTCTCTGCTGGTTTGAAAAAACCCAGCCATTTTGCTTGGTAGGACAGGGTTTTGTGAGCCACCTACATAGGTGTTCCTTTGCCCACCTTGTTCTCTCCACTGGATGGTTCTTCTTCTGGGCTTTTCAAGCGTTTCCTGAGGGTAATCTCCAGCTGGGTCAGGTGCAGATTCTTCTTCAGTAACTGTGACAGCCCTGGAGAACAGTGCTCCTCGGGAATGATATCCGCAGCTGTCAGAGTGTAAGAGGAAGGAGTTGTTGCAGACATTATATTTCTCTACTGGATTTTTCTAATGGATGAAATAAAAGGAACTGTTTCTTCTACCTGCTCCACAAAAATCTCAAGACCTCTTTGACTCCAGCTACTGTGTTCTGATTGCTATGTAACACTTTCTTTCTGACTTTATTCTCACGCTTTCAAGAGTTTTTGTGAAACATAAATTGCTAGTTTTACTCCTGTGGTATTTATACGAGTGTATACATATTTTTCTTAGGCTCCTTGGCTTGAGAATAAATAACAATAATTACATTATAGGCATGTTGTATTTGTCTCTCATCAGCACCAAGTTTCTTAGTGTACAGATCTAATAAATTTTAAAAGCAAACTTGAATATATTAAGGCAAACAAACTTCTCTACTCACGAATAGCAACCTTGTGTTGTGAAACAAAAAGTTTCAAGAATGAGGTAACTGATTTTTAATCATTCTGTGTTTTTCTTACATTTTAATTGCATAATGACACCACATATGTATTGGCAGAGGCATTACCACTATAAAATGGAAGCAAGTACGGAGGACTATACTTTATAAAATTGTTAACTGCTGAATCTTTTATGGGAATACCAGAATGCAGATACAGAATAGCCTGTGAGAATTATGGAACAGAGGACTCTACAACAGCTCAGAGATTAGGAGGAGGTGGCAGCCAGATCTTTCCACACAATATTAGCCAAAACTGGCATATTTCAGTATGCGCATGCACTGATATAATCACAACTGCAATAAAAAAAGGTTGCATGGACAAGAGGAAAGGTGTGAGACGAAGTGCACTCCTAGAGCACTTTTAAAGCACTTGAGTAAAGTGACATACACACTCTTTGCTGGGTTAAAAACTGACTAGACTGCCAGACCCAGAGAGTGGTGGTGAATAGTGCTACACCCAGACGGTGGCATAGGTGTTCCTGATTGAGGGACTCGAGTGCACCCTCAGTAAATTCGCAGATGAAAGTTGGGCAGGAGTGTTGATCTGCTGGAGGGTAGGAAGGCTCTGCAAAGCAATCTGAACAGGCTGGATCGATGGACCAAGTCCACTGGTATGAGGTTCAGTATGGTGAAGTGCTGGGTCCAGCACTTGGGTCATGACAACCCCAGGCTGCGGAGCAGAGTGCCTGGAAAGCTGTCCAGCAGAAAAGGATCCAGGGGTGCTGGTCAACATCCAGCTGAACATGAGCTGACAGTGCGCCCAGGTGCTCAAGAAGACCAATGGGAAGTGATAATCCCTCTGTACTCAGCGCTGGTGAGGCTGCACCTCACATCCTATGTCCAGTTCTGGGCCTCACACTTCCAGAAAGATATTGAGGTGCTTGTTCAGAGAAGAACAAAGGAATTGGTGAAGGTCTAGAGGGTAAATCAGATGAGGAGCCACTTAGGGAGCTGTGTTTGCTTAGCCAGGAGAAAAGGAGACTGAGGTTATCACTCTCTACAACTACCTGAAAGCAAGGTAGAGTTCCATCTCTTCTCCCAGGCAATTAGTGATAGGACAAGAAGAAATGGCCTCAGGCTACAACAGGGGAGATTCAGGTTGGACATCAGGAAGAATTTCTCCACTGTAAGGGTGGTTAAGCATCAGAAGGGGCTGGAGGTGGTAGAGTCACCATCCTTGGAAATGTTCAAGACATGACCGGATGTGGCACTTAGTGCTATGGCTTAGTTAATATGGTGGAGTTCAGTCAAAGGTTGGACTCGATGATCTTTTTCAACCTTAATGATTACATGATTCTGAAGAAATAATGCAGATTTCATGGTGAAATTTCTTACACTTTTAACAAACCAATCTTGAAAACACATAGCAGTCCCACTGAATGTTTGTAGATCAGAGCACCACAGGACTAAACTTTAATTATGAAATATGTGAAAGTTTGAATTGTCACATAATTGTGCAGCATTACTGGAATATATTTAAATATTCTGAGTTATGCCAGCTAAAGAATCTACCAGCATTCCAGAATATCAAGAGAAAATTTTCTTTACAGCATGGAGAGGATATTGTATGAAGAATTACTTTTTTCCAGGTAACATGTAGTAGGAGATAAATTACACTGGGACATTTGATATTTTTTGATGTTTGATATTTTTCTTAAAGGATATAAATATCCATTTATGCACAGTTAAATGTTCTTATTGTTGAAGTGCATGAATTATCTCTTCTGTATGCAAAGATGGGAAGAACAACTTTACATACTGAAATATTTTATTTTTGGAGGGATGTAGGTGAGAGAGGTGAGGATATGTCATTTTAGAATTTTTAGATCTCTAGATGTCACTGGTATGTTACAGCATGGGTGGAAGAATGAACCCATTGTGTATATTTGCTTTGCTGTCTCAGCATTCTGTAAAAGTTAATAATTCAGTGTATCTGACAAGTAGAAGGCACTCTCTTCAGACCCCACTGTGATTTAGACTTCAGATACAATCCAGAGTCTTAATTTTTGTGTTAGAAGAAAAGTAGGATTCTTGGCATTTTGGCTGCTCTCAGGTTTAATACTTGTTCAATATTGTATTTGCTCTTGGGATTGGCTTATGATTACAGCCAGGGAAATAAGTCATTCTTTCTCTCAGTACACACCACACTAGGGGTGCTTCTACCCTGACGACCAAGAGGTATGCTTTCCCCCCCTCCTCTCTCTTGAAAGTGTCATTCTTGGAGCACTATTAGTTGCTATCTTTCTTGCTTCTGAAAAATGTGTGAGTCTTCTGTTGTCCATAACTCTGAGACAAAAATACCAAACCTGAAATCATCCCAAACTTATTGTTGATAGGGAATTTTTTGAATAATTTGATGAAGTCCACATACAAAATTCTGTTTCCTCTTCTTTTTATTGTATCTGATTTTGACCAAAGCAGCTGTCACAAAGTGGGAATGGGAGAAAAACAGGACAATTTAAGTAGCGTTTTAAAGAAAATAGCATAAATTAAGACAATAGGATGCTGAGAGGATTTTTTTGAAACAATCGTATAGGTAAGGTCTTCAAAAAGCATGCCAGTTGTCAATTTTCATTATATTGTATGATAATTTTAATATTACTGTAAGTGAAAAGTTCTTGATTGCAGTCTATTTCCATTACATCTTTCAAATCTGCACTCAGTGTACTGTAGTGTGGTCAAAGTGAAATAAAAAATATTGCCAAATTGTTATAATACATATGATTGTATTTAGATGTTTCAGATTATGCTTTCATAATGGTTCTCATTCATAATGGTTTAAAAGAGCTATAAGTCATTTCAAAGATATTATATAGAGTGATTAGAGGTACAAATAAATTTCACGTTAATTCGCATCGACATGAGTTAAAGACAAAGTTTCAGAGCAGGAATACAGAATAATTTGTTGGTTCTTTGGGGTTTTTTTATGTTCAATCAGTTTGAGGATAATTAATTGAGAGGGATATAGTTACTCATATCAACTAGAGAAAAAAATACTAAAGATATATAACATGTTTAATGTAGAGTAACCTTAAGATTTCTGTGTTTTTTTATTTTTTTTAAGGCAAAGTCTTTAACTCTTGGGTTAGGAACCAAGTAGTAATGCATCATATCCTTAATGAATACTGTTAGGTATGTTAAAAAGCTCTCAAATGCTTGGTTTGTTTCAGGATTGCCCAAACCACATATGTACCCTGCCTGAGACCTTGATCTAAGTGGTATGACAAGTTTTCTCAAACATGACTGTTGAGTGGTGTCATTGGATATTAAAAACATGTTTCCTCTTCGATGCTCTGACTCCAGCTTTGGAATCTATGCATGTCAGAACTCATTTTATTCTGTTCCCACTGTCAGTAATGATGTCTTAAGGTCCATCTGGTTTTTTGATTTTCCTAATTTTTATAAGCTTTATAAGTAGTTATATAGTAGAAGTAGATTTAGAAGCAGCAGCACTTATTCCCTTACCATTAGCATAGTAACTATAACCCTCTTACCCTGATTCCCCACATCAATATCCCCTGAATTCCAGTAGAAATGTTTAGTCTCTCTTTAAGATAGGCCTCTTCTGTTTGAGGACATCTAATCCTGGCCTGAAGTTCAAAAATACAGTCAAGAACTGGGTGAATATATGCCCCTTGTACTCCGAAGAAGATGATGATTGATGAAAAGAGGGTCTTGAAAAGCCCCTAGCCCCAATTCCCAAGGGGCGGACCGAGGGTGGATCAGGGCAAAAGCCACAGGGTGGGAAAACTTTGGATTGGACAGGCAGTATTATAAATTGTAACATCTGAGGCACGGGGGGTATGCGCGCATCTTGTAATCTTATGCCTAGGCACAAATTAAAAACCCTTTCCTTATCTCACCTCCAAAACTAATTTGCCTCAGAGTTTTTTTCTCCCTGAGTTTTCTTTTAGGCAACAGTAATAACTGGGCATGCTGTGTGTAGTGCAGGATGAGTAGGTAGGGAAATGAAAGTGGGAGTGAGGAAACTAGTGCTATATTGTCTCTGAAATTTCCCTGTCCTGTATGAAATTTGAGCCAATGTAAATATTAAAATAGCATCGATCCCACTTATAGGCAATGAATAATGTTATATTTCAATACAACTTCTTCACATCATGTCATTTTCTCTGTCACATGTTGCTAAGTAAAGATTACAGGAGAGAAGTCCCTTGAGGTAATGCATGGGTTTAATCTCAATTTGAAAAAGATTTGCATTGGGTCCATTGACCCTTCCACATTTAAAATGCCTTATGAAGTTGCCTGTGCTTGCAGGGGCCTTGACTAGATGTTTTTTTTTAGTCCTATGTTCAAATACATAAGTACTGTTGTTTTAAACTATGATGGCCCAACTATCCTTTAATTGTTTATAAGGAGAATCAGTTGTCTCTTCTTCTTTCAAACAAATGTTCCTTATATAACAAAAGAAATAGAACCACATCAGGTAAGTTCTTCACAAAGTCACATTAAGTTGTAATACAAAATACATGACTCTTGGAAGAATAGAAAGTTTAATTTACACAACGTTATACAATGAACAAAACTCATTTTTTACAAAATACCAAGCTGTTACGATGAATGCAGAAAGTTAAGCCAAGTGCTAGATAAATTTCAAACAAAGAAATGATAAATGACTGTAGTATGAAAGCAGGAGAGCTAAGATAAGAAAAACAAAAGGGACAGAGTTGGTGGACAAAGTAATTTTTTCTATTTTGTAAGATTATATTTATGAATAAATGTCTCCCATTCTTCCCAGGAAGAACATTAAATACCGGTGCAAAATATGAAATTAAGATGTCTTTGTGGACTATCTTTGGAAGTTTGATGTCACCCTCCAAATTTTATATACTTTTTTAATTCTAATCTATAGTACAAATTAGAAGTGAAGTGAAAGATAAATTTAAATAACACTTATTGGGCCAAAAATATTTCTGATCCATTGATTGCAGCTCTATAGTGCTTATACAGCTTTCAGTTTGGCAAATCTCCTTCTAACATGACAACTTTCTTAAGAACATCACAAGCTAAATTGTCACAACTCATTATTGCAGGGGATTAGACATAGTTTATTAATTACTTTATTTTACTGATGTATTTATTAAATAATTTAATTTTTTTTCTGATCAACTGGGAGTTTGCTCTCTGCTGCCTCTCTGAAGTATTGTTATTACTGGGAATAATTAGGAATTCTTTAGCTGGTAACACCAGTGAAACTAATTTTGCTTTTCAGTGCTTTGCACTTTGACATTCACTTCAACCAGCTTTGAATATCTGTTGCCTGATTAGATAGTAATTTTAATCTACTTTGCTAAGAGAGACACTTTGCACAAATAATTGAATAACAAGAGTTTGGTGTAGACAAAAGGTACATAATGAAAGGAAATGTCTAATGGAAATGCACAGCACACAGCATCTCAGTGAAGTATGTGTCTGAATGCATGAAAAATATTGTTAAGGTGAAACATACTTGTGTAAGGTTTTTTTAGTTACAGCAGTCACAGTTCTGACCTACACAGGAAATTTTAAGAAAATTATCTTTATAATTCTGTCTTTGATCTTCTTATTTTAAATCTAGTATTTTGTATTGTCTTGCTCCCAAGGAGAATGCATATATGAAACCTGAAATTAGGTGCTTTAACAGGCTTTGAATTACAGTACTCTTGAAAATCCATTAGATATGCATGCACGTGTGTGTGTGATTACATTTGGCAGACCAAATCTTATGTACATAGGAGTTAAACCTGGTAATGGATTTGCAGTTAAATTTGCAGAGTAGCATTCGTGTAAGCTCTGCTTTTAGTCAAAGTGAAAAGAACCAATATATTCTTGAATTCTATCATCACAGCTTTTTGTTGAAAATAGTGGTTCCAAGTGACCTTCTGAGAACAGTAGTGTATGATAGTTTATTCTAATATTTTTAAAGTGTTACAAAGTTTTTATGGCCTTTTGTAATGTTAAATAGGATAAGTTATTCTTGAACCTTAAAATAATTATTTACTTCAGCTTACTAGTAAGTTTTGAAAGTATATTTGGTCCATATGCATCAGTAGCCTAGTTAAAGCCAAACAGGCTTTGGCAGACAGTCATAGTAAGTCATTATAATTAGTTAAATCGCAATCTACGGTATTATTGAATGGATAGGAGTATATTTTTGAGTCTGACATGTTTACAGCCTGCAGAAGTTTAATACCAGTGTCACACTCTGTGAGTAACATCTTGTGTTTCTCTAAATGAAACTTACAATTTATGCTTTATTGCATATGGCATCCTGACTTGACTAATTTTCTTAGGGGATAGTGTATAAACTGGACAAGAACCCAGGATGATTTAAAGATAGCATTGTAAATCAGCACTTGCTCTGAATTCTATAATTACTCACCGATTGACCAAATAATTTCAAAACTTTGGAGGTGCAAAATTTTTCCTGTAGTTTGTATGGATGTTTTTATTAGTTATGTGAAATTATTAGTGCTAAAAAGACCAAGCAGAAGAGAGATATTAATTTTAGATGCATTTTTCTGCTAGTAGTTCACTTCTTCAAAGCATTGCAGACAACCTATAGCACAGATTTTAGTGAAGGAATAAGTCTCGTAAAATGAGTCCACCACAATTTACTTTTAATTTACTGAATTCGGTGGCATAGTCTGAGACTCAAAGTCACACAAGACAGTGCATCTTGTGTTGTTCTCATTTTGATAAGAAACCGTCTGACATTTTGAGAAATGACCTACTCTGTAATCATGATCAGAATATAAAAAAAGCTCTGTGATGCAAAATTGTTTTCTTATTCAAACTGGACTCCTGTTCATAAGCTATTAACTGAGTTGTGAATTTCAGCTGATAAAGTCAGGCTGAGGTTTTTTCACAAACTTGTCTTGAGGTATTGTAGAGAACCATATTGGCAGGATACTCAGGTGCACAGAATATGAATTCTTTTGGGAAAATGTGAACAAAATGAATAGCATTGTTATCCCTGTAAGAACTGGTTTCCAAGGGTGATTCCAAGGTTTTCTTCGGCGGTGGTGTTTAATATTGATGTTTTCTTAGAAACAACATATCACCGAAAAATATAGTTACAGCATATCTGTGCATATCAGTCAATGTAAACAAAGAGCGTATTAGTGAGCTTGCAGAAAAGTGAAAGAAAATTCAGTGTCTGCTATAAAGTTGAGATCTGAACTTACATCTATTTGATGCAGTCTAAGTAATTCGTTCCCAACTTCAGCAAAATCAGCTGCTTGCTTCCCCAAATATTTTGACAATGTAAAAAGTTTTACCATAATCCAGTGCAGTGGCCACGTTACAGATTTGAAGGTCAGTGTAACACCAGGAAATGTTAGTGGATGCTGCATAATAATAAAGGTGCTGGTGCTCTTTTGGCTTCCTGAAAATGATTGAGAGTATAAGACAACACTCTGTCCCCAGGAGATCTCTGTGCTAGATGGTAGTCACTCTGTGTTCATTCCTGATCTCCACAATCCTTTTAGACATGTCATGTTTCTGATTCTTTTGATAGAATCCTTTTGTTTTATAGAAATGTGAGAAATTTGTCTTTATTGTTCACTCTTCCATGGGCACATTTGCACTCAGGAATCGCTCTTCTATGTATACAGATTCTTTATGTCAACATCATATTATGTTATAACTTTCTAATGCCTTTCCATTTTTTTGTATTCATGTCATGATGTGAAACATTAGCAGATTGTTGTAGTTGTGAGCAAAGTCACCAGAGGAATTTTGGCAATGAACAAATTATTCAAGAAAGTAATTCTTAGTAATATATTTATTCTATCCAGTTACCTAAGCGTTAACTTTAGCATTATGAAACTATTTTGTCTGATGAGACTCACTTAAAAGTGGTACTAAAACTGCAAATCTGTATCAGCTGATTGAAGGAGTCAATCTTCCATCAGTATATTGCTGATTTGACAGAAAATAATGCTGAATAGGTAGTGTAAGCAAGACCATTTATGACTGAGAAGGACAGTTATGCAATTTATATGACCTAAATAAAAGAAATGTGATGGCTCCTTGAGGTGGAAAATTGCTTTAGAGTCAGTGTGTGAACTTCACTTGTTAAATATATGTAACCATTCTGGTTTTGGAAGATCTAGTCTAATTTCAATGTCTGTTAAAAAATGTTTCATATTTATAATACATAATAAAATGAAAATATTTTCAAAGAAATCAGATGGAAGCTTGTCTTTTATATTATGTCTTTCTTTAAAACATAGTTCAAATAGCTATTCTCCAGTTTTCTTTGAAGGCATAGAGTAGCGTCTATGTCTGTCTGTAGGTAGGGTCTTGCAACAGCTATGCAAAGATGAGATTAAAAAAATGAAAATGGTTATAGATTCCTGTAAGAGATTTTGCTTTTAATAACTTCAACTTTTTAATGTAGAAAATTCCTCCTCCTTTCTTCTCCATAAGAGTAAACTGATCAAACTGCTGTACTTGAACAAGATTGCTCTTCTCTTCTTATATCTGGGACACAGTTGTGAACCTCTGTACTGTTTTCTTTTATCTGGCATTTATCGGATTAACATTTGTAGCTGATGATTTGCTGAATTATTTTGTACCTATTATTCAATTTTTTTAATTTGGAAAACATTAATATTTAATCTGTTACACATACTCTTACTAAATAATTCTTCAAGAGGTATCTAAGTATTTTATATCTTCCTTTCTACATAGTAGGTCTGTAGAAACCTCTTCTAAATTATGTCAGGGCTCTTCTATGTCAACAGTTTGTTAAGAGCTTATCGAAACTCAATTAAGATGTTTTATTTCCTTGTTTGTCTGAAGATGATAATTGGAAGAATTTCTGTGCATGATATTGTTCTTGTTAAAATAGGGGTTTTTTTATTCTACGGACTACAAACACAGATAGAGTATACTGCCTGTTTTCCCCTGTAATTTTCATTATTTCTGGGAAATGGATGTGATTGTTGTTTTTGGATTATCTTGGAAACTAGAGATGTAGAATATTAATTAACTGGTGAGAGTAACAGTGTATCACTATTTCACTCTTATTTCTGCAACAGTTTTAACAATGTTGTGCGAAAATTTTCAAAAAATACTGCTGAATTAAAGTTATTTCAAATTACTCTTTATCTAGAACAAGACTAGGGAAACATTATCTCTTAATTAGTAGTGAATATGTTTATTACACATCAAGTAGAGATTTATGAAGCAGAAAGGGAAAATCTAGACAAAATATAATTTTGAAATTCTTTAAGAAGATGACTTTGACTGTTGAAAGGAGAATTGCATGCTTACCATTGAAAAATTTTGTGAAGAGGCCCTCCTAATCTATTGGATGCTCCAATTTTTGAGAGTGAAATTAAAAATAAAACCTGTGAAGAACAAAAAAAAGAATTGCAAAAAGGGATATTAGATGGAAATTAATTTAAATAGAGTTTGCTGTAAGAAATTATTATGGACAACCAAAGTTGATGGGAGCATAAAAGGAAAAAAAAGTAAAAGAGGACATCTTAGTACATGAACTAAAAAAACCCCCAACAAACCAGAACAAAAAAAAATGCCAAAACTTAAACCCTTGTTACCTTATCAATAATTGTTCATGCTGCTCATCTAATATTAATAGTTTAACTGTAAATATAGTTATAAAAATTAATAGTACCAAGCAAGTATTCTGCTTTTATAGTGGTCGTATTTTTATTGGTGAGGATGACGGATTTTTCTTCCTATTTTCAGCCAAAAGATATGCAGAAAAAATATAGAAAACGATTCCTAAATAATTCAAAATTCTGAAGAGTATGGTTTTACAGTGTAAGAAAAGCATCTCCATAGAGATACATTTCTTCCAATATAAAGGGAATATTGAGTTTTAAAGGACTATTTAGTCCACTGTTGAAAGATGTCCCTAGAATGAATGGGTATTAGTGGGTGAACCTCCCAAAATTATGGTTGACACTGTTTATTCAAGAAAGATTTAGCAGCAGAAAAACCTATCAAGTATAATATTGGGCTTTACATTGGATGTATTCCAATCAACCCCAGTTTTTTTTCTGGAATGTCAGTCAGCTGAGAACAAGTCATACTTCAGTTAAATACAGATTACTGATTTCAGTAGCTGATGCAATCATGCAAGATTCTTGAGTTTCAAGGTTTGTTATCTTTTATAGCTTTTGTATATCTGCGAAAAGTTGAAAAATACTTAGTTTGATGTATTCAGTCCTCATGTGTTTTTATTCAACCTTTGTATTTTCTCCACTTTTAAGTACATTTTAAAAGATGATTTAAACACATTTACTGACACATCTCTTAGGTTTATTTTTCTCCAGTACAGCCATGTCTTCCTTGTGTTTTACAAGCAGCTCTAGGTAAAGCATAGAACAGACAAGCATTCTGTGACTCTCTAACCATGTCGAATGTCCTGCAGTTTTTATACAGGGCAGCACAATAGTTTAAGGTGCAATTCAGACATGTTTTTTCTGGGCCTCCCTAGAATCAGAGCTTCAGGATTGATTAATGTCCCTAATTTTGATGCAGCTGTTATCCAATTACACATTCAAACCCACAGTATTTCTTTTAAAATAATGCATTGATTATATTTGACATTCACTGATGTTGTAGGTACTAATAAAACTGCTGTTCTGCTCATGCTCATGCGAATGACCTAGCACTACTTCCAGGTCATTAAGCAAGCCCACCAAACAAGAAAAAAAAACTTGTTCTCTTTTCATAGTCTTTGGATCAGCGTGAAAATCCACACAGTAACATGAAAAGAGGTCAAACTCAACAAGACCTCGCATTTAACACTTTCACACTAGACTTTACAGTATTTATCTGAAAACTTTTAATTATAACTACTGGTGTGATATTGCCTGAGGCTTTTAAAGCATTGTTTAGTTTGGAAGAAATCTAAAGTTCACACACCATAAAGTAGGAGGAAAACAAATGGTTCTCCCCTGTGTTTCTTCAATTCTGCACAAGCTGTCTAACCAACAATGCATCATTTGTCCTTGGTGTGAATTTAAGAAAAAACCCAATTGCAGATCCTTAGGAAAGCTCATCAATTAGAGTTTCAGAGAGTAGTCCAATGTACTTCTGCAGTTTGACAAAGTAAGGGAGTACTTTCTGTTTTCGCTTATCTGAACAGTCCTTATCCCCATAGTAATGTCAGTTCATTCAATGAATTGTGGAGCCAACTGCTGTGCTAGTAAGGAAGTATTATATGGTTAAAGGGTCAGGAAAAAGTGTCTCTAACTGGGGGATTGAAACTGTTAGGTCATGAGCAAAAGCTCCTACTTGCTGCAGAATACATTAGCAACAAATAAGGTTGGAGGATGTCATTATTTTGGTTCCTTTCTGTCATGAGCTGTTGGAGAATTTTGTTTTATGTTGCCAGTGTTTTGAAATTGTAGCAGATGATTATCATTACAGTGCATCCTAAACCATGTGTTACTGAATGTCTTTAAATTTCTGTTCTAGTATATTCCTCTCACTGCCATTATGGTTGCAAAGATCTTAGTGTCAATTCAGCTAATTGTAGAAGCTGAATGATGTTGTCTAACTTCCAGTGATGCAGAAGAAAATATGCACTTTCATTCTGCTATTATGCAAATTGAATTTTCAAACTGAACACTAAAAAGTCTTTAGTTCACAGCATATTTTAGACATAAATTTAAACAAGGTGCCAAACGGTGACATTCAGAATAAAGAATTATATAAGTAGGTTGCTGAGCTTGTTATCTGTAATGCACTGGGCATTCTGAGGCTATAAAGCGATATAATACTACAACTAACCCTTTTGTAGTATCAGAAAGATAGTTTATTTTCTTACCTTGCAACATTAGCCACCTGTGTCAGTTTTCATTCTATTCTCTATGTGCACTGAAGGAATCAAAAGTAACTGTCAGATGTAATCTCTTATATTTGTGATGATTTCTTACAGTCAGGTTTTATCAAAACTGTGTGAGAAAATAAAATCCTTCCTTTAAATCTGTCACCTCTAGGATAACTTTAAGGATGTGGTAAGTGTTACTCTCCTTTTGGTTAAATCCAGACCTTGCTAATGCTACTTTTGAATTACTGATCTCATAAACCAGCACCTCCTGGACCCCATTTGACTGTTGCATATGAAATCCTGCTTTCCTCAGGTTTTTCTCTTGTGGTTGATAGTCTTCTATGAACAGGGACTTTAAAAATGCCAAAACATGCTTCCTACATTCACTTTCCTTTTTGACAGTGACCTGCCAGTAGGTGCTACTTTTGACTAGATCAGAAGACAGAAATAATTATTTGTGTGTTTGTAAAGAGAATACCTGAGGAAGTGGCTATACCTATACTAAGATACACATACTTTGAGAATTTGCATTGTCTGAGAGTAAACGTTGATCTAACGCAGTTCAAATATGGTTTAGATTACTTCATTCTTCTTTAAAAATAAAGAGTAAATAGTAATTTCTGGGTAGTAAACATTGTTTATGATTTGGTAGAATAGTTTTCAGGAGTTAAATATAAGCAGTAAAATGAAAGTGCTATTTTAAAAGTTAGCTACAAATCCATGAAATTTCCTGATTTTTTTTCTTCTTAATATTAGTACACTTACCAGTTTTGTTGTGGTTTAACCTCAGCTGGAAGCTAAGGCTCAGACAGCTGCTCGCACTCTCCCCCTGGTGGGATGGGGGAGACAATCAGAAGAATAAAGAAAGAGAAAACTCTTGGGTTGAGATAAAGACATTTAATAGCTAAAGAAAAAATCATTCACTTAAGCAAAGCAAAGCGAAGAATTCATTCACTATTCTTCCCATCCAGAGGCAGGTCTTCAGCCATCTCCAGGAAAGCAGGGCTCCATCACATGTACTAGTGACTTGGCAAGACAAATGCCATGACTTTGAACATCTTCCCCTTCCTACTTCTTCCCTCAGCTTTATATGCTGACCGTAATGCCATATGGTGTGAAATATCCCTTGGGGATATTTCATATATATATGTGGATATAAAATTTGGGTCAGCTGTCCCCTCCCAACTCCTCGTGCACCCCCAGCCTCCTCGCTGGTGGAGGGGGTGAGGACCAGGAAAGTTCTTGGCTCTGTGTAAGCCCTGGTCAGCAATAATGAAAATATCCCTGTGTCATCAACACTGTTTCCAACACAAACAGAACACAGCCCCATATCAGCTACTTTAAAGAAAATTAACTCTACCCCAGCCCAAACCAGCACAAGTTTTTACAGCTGATAAAAGTTTTGACTGCCAGTGCAAAGGCAAGAGTTCCTTGAGGCAAGCACTGCCATGTTCATCTTGTACATAGCATATGCATTTTTTTATGTTTAGTGAGACATTTTGTTAGGTTTTGTGACATAGTAGTAAGATGTTCTTACTGGCTCTGACACCTTCAGAAGGCTGCCTTCATGCTTTTGAATAATGTAACCAATTTTTGGATGGAGTAAACTCAACTAGTGTGCTTTGGTACACTGAGTGATTTTGCACTATTACCTCTACAACATTCTTCACTGTCACAGCTGTGATTCAAAAAACATGTTAAACCCAAAATTTCCTCTTTGTGTAACACAGAGTGATTTTGAGAGGCCATTCTCCTTTGAAGCAGTTTGTGACTCTTTTCCATCATCTGTCAGAGATGGAATTTGCAAACCTTCAAGGTATTCTGTATAGCTCACCATCTTGGACGTGTTTGTGGAGAAGATAAAGGTTGTAACAACACTTTTTCTCGTGATTTAATTGTTCATTAATTTGGGTTGTGAAGGATGATAGTTTCAAGTAATTCACTATAACTGATAGCTACTGCATTTTTAAAAATCATTGCTGGAGTCATAGAACAGTACTAATTTTCCTAAGTAAAATGTACTTCATTACTGAAGCAAATGAACATGTGCATGTTGTGCCGCGGCCCCAGGCACCCCCAGGCGCATGCATGTGGCGTGGCCCGGCCCTGGCTGCTCGGAAGTGGAAAGGAGCGAGAGAAAGGGAGCTTCGCCAGTGCGGACTGTGCCACCGTGGGAGATGAGAGGGGGAGCCTGGAACACACAGAAGAGAAGGACAACTCTAAACCTGGGCAGATGGAGCTCGTTCAGCCCTGTAAGGTCATCCATCTAAGAGAAGGTCACACTAATTAAACCTACGTCCTGAGGACCTCGCTGCCACTGTCCAAGCTCGCTCGGCCCTGGCAGATGAACCTTGGGATTAAAGGGTGGGTTCAGTTCCATGCTCACTGCTTCTCGCCTAAAAAATCCATTGCGCAGGCTTGAAGGCCTTACTCACATTTGCAAAGCCCTGTATCGACATCCTCTACAAATGCAGTCACACAAAGATCAAAAGACAATGGCATATGCACCTGCCTCCAAAGGTGTACCCAAATTAACTCTGGCATGCTGGAACATCAGAACCATGCTCGATTCTGTGGATAGTGGACGTCCTGAGCGATGTTCTGCCCTGATTGCCCATGAACTGTCACGTCTCAACATTGACATTGCTGCTCTCAGCGAAGTTCACCTTCACGAGGAAGGCAGCCTCAGACTGTGCCGGTTACACATTCTTTTGGTCACGTAAACCCAGAACTGAAAAGCATATCTCAGGTCTCGGCTTCATGATCAAAAACTCTATTATTCCTAAACTCGAAAATCTGCTGACAGGTCACTCTGACCGCATTATCTCCCTACGCCTTCCACTACACAACAACCAACACGTTGTCCTCTTTAGTATATATGCCCCAACTCTCCAAGCTGACCCTGCTGAAAAAGATAAATTTTACACCGACCTGCGCCGCCTTACCCAGAAAGTTCCTGCAGATGATAAGATCATTATCCTTGGTGATTTCAATGCCAGAGTAGGAAAGAACTTTGAAGCCTGGAAAGGAATATTAGGCAAGCGTGGTGTTGGAAGCTGCAACAATAATGATCGAATTCTAATTCTGTGTGGAGCAACAGCTCACCATCACTAACATTATCTTTCAGCAGAAAAGTAGTCTGAAGACAACATGGATGCATCCCAGATCCAAACATTGGCACCTCATCGATTATGTCTTGATGCAACGGAGAGATGTTTGCGATGTCCACCACACCCGTGTCATGCCCAGTGCAGAATGCCAAACAGATCATCAACTGGTGTGCTGTAAACTTAAACCTCAATCTTAAATTCAAACCTAAAAGGGGCAGTATCCCAAGGAGGAGACTCCAAGTTAACAATCTTCAGTCAACCACAGTGAGAAACAAATTCCAGACTAATCTTCAAACTATGCTTGATAACCTTTCCACGGATTCTACAGATACCTCTCCTGAAACACTCTGGCACCAACTTAAAAACAGCATCCTGCTGTTTTCTCTGAAGAAACCTTAGGGTTCTTCCTCAAGAAGAACAAAGACTGGTTCGATGAAAACAATCAAAGACTGGTTCAATGAAAACAATCAAGAGATCCAGGAATTGTTGAGGAAGAAGAGAACCGCCCGTCAAGCACACCTTGCACTGCCATCCTGTCAAGTAAGCAAAACAGCCTTTCGCATTACATGCAGCAAGCTCCAACAGAAACTCCGTGACATCCAGAACAAGTGGTGGATCAGTCTAGCTGAAAAAACACAATTATGCACAGACACTGGTGATCACAGAGGATTCTATGAAGCCCTGAAAACAGCATATGGGCCTACATACCAAGCTCAAAGTCCTTTACTCTGATGGTCAAACGCTTCTGACAGATAAAACCTCCATTCTGAATCGATGGTCTGAACACTTTCAGACCCTTTTCAGTACTAGCCATGTAGTCCAAGACAGAGCCATTTAGTCCATCACACAACAACCGGTGAAGTATGAATTGGATACTGTCCCCACTTTAGGTGAAACCCTTAAGGCCATTCAGCAGGTGAAAATCGACAAGGCAGCTGGGGTTGATGGAATTCCACCTGAAGTCTGGAAACATGGGGCCCTCGCACTCCATGCTAAATTTCACGAGTTCGTACTACGCTGTTGGGAACTAGGCGAACTACCATCAGACCTTTGAGATGCAGTCATCATCACCCTATATAAGAAGAAAGGAATTAAATCAGACGTCGATGATCAGGACGGTATCTACATTCGATATTGTACTGATGGAAGCCTTTTCAACCTAAGGTGACTGAAGGCCCACACTAAGACCTTAAACCATCTTGTCCGGGAACTGCTCTATGCTGATGATGCCACCCTTGTCGCTCACACAGAAGCAGCTCTGCAGCGTTTAACATCCTGCTTTGCAGATGCTGCTGAGCTCTTTGGGCTGGAAGTCAGTTTAAAGAAGACAGAAGTTCTCTATCAACCAGCACCTCAGCAAGTCTTCCATCATCCCCATTTCACCATTGGCCAATCAGAGCTCAAATCAGTCCAGCAGTTTAATTACCTAGGTAGCCTCATCTCCTCGGATGGTAAGATTGGCGGAGAGATAGACAACAGGTTAGCGAAGGCATATAGTGCTTTTGGAAAACTCCATAAATGAGTTTGGCATAATAAACACTTGAAGAAAAGTACCAAGATCAGTGTTTACAGAGCCATTGTGCTGTCTACTCTTTTATCTGGATCCGAATCATGGGTCATCTTCCGCCACCACCTGCGTCTCTTAGAACACTTCCATCAACGCTGTCTCCGTACAATCCTAAACATCCACTGGTCAGATTATGTGACCAATACATCTGTTCTAGAATAAGCAGCAGTCACAAGTATTGAGGCCATGTTGCTGAGAACACAGCTGTGCTGGGCAGGGCACATCTCAAGGATGAAGGACCACTGCCTCCCTAAGATCATGCTTTATGGTGAACTTGCCACTGGCTGCCGCATGAGAGGAGCCCCAAAGAAAAGATAAAAGGACTCCCTGAAACAACATCTCAGCCTTGGCCATATTGATCCCCATAACTGGTCTACTCTGGTCTCAAATCGGGAGGCCTGGAGACACACCATCTATAACGCTGCTGCTTCCTTTGAGAATGCACGCAGGATCACTCTCGAGCAGAAAAGACAATGCAGAAAGAACCGTGTCTTGCAGAATATACCACCTAAGGAGTCTTTCTGCTGTGCCTTTTGCAATCGGACATGTCTGTCTCGTATTGCCACCAGTGTGCTGTGTAACAAACGTGGATAGAGCCTTTCCCAAATCTTCATTCGCGAAGCCTAGCCATGATGATGATTGAAGCAAATGCAAAAAAAAATTAAAAAATTCCCCAACCCATTATGGGAGTGCAGGGTACACATATCTTAAGGGCATAGAGACCAAGGACAGATTTTATATCTTAACCAAAATTATCATGGAAATTCCCCCATATGTCAGTTGTGTGCAGATATGATCTGATTCACATGTAAAGTTATGGTACAGACACTGTAAGGTTATCTGTGTATGGTAACAAAACGTCTACTACTATGTTCTCTAGTTTACACTGGAGAAGTAGCTGCCAGGTTGGTACTACCTCTGAAGTAATTTATACCATGTGTAAATTGTGCATAAGTTATGCAGTGTAATGAAGTAATGTTATGGCTCCAGAATCAGCTGGAGCTTTTCACTTTTATTCCTTTGTTATAATCCCAATAATCACTATGGAAAGAAACTGCTTCAAAAGAATGATGTGAGTTGGCCTCTGTTAATTTCTTATCTATGCTTTTTTTTTTCCTTTAGAAAAGAAAGAGCCCTGAAATGTCTCTAAAAGGAAATTAACTAGTCACACTTTCTACCAGCTGGCAGTTTATCTTCAGAAAGATTGTTCTTTGATGTTGTATTTAATGTAACACCCCTGGTGGCCTAGTGGTTAGCATGCGGGACTCTCACCGCTGCGACCCAGGTTCGAATCCCAGTCCCCCCGGGCAGATGGAGGTCGTTAGCCCTGTGAGGCCATCCATCTATGAGAAGGTCACTCTAAACAAACCTACGTCCTGAGGACCTCACTGCCATTGTCCAAGCTTGCTTGGCCCCGGCAGATGAACCTTAGGATTAAAGGGTGGGCTCAGTTCAGCGCAGGCTGTGTCTCACCTAAAAAATCCATTGCGCAGGCTGGAAAGGTAAAAGACCTTTCCCCAAATCTTCGTTCGCGAAGACTGGCCATTATTAATGTAACACATTGCCCAAATGCTGCCTCCTTAGTGATGGACAGATGAAATGCATCATACTGCTGTAATACATCAAAGCCTTCCTCACTTTGACCACAGAACCATAGTATGGCTTGGGTTGGAAGAGACCTTAGAGATCATCTTGTTCCAACTCCCCTGCCATGGACAGGGACACCCTTCATTAGACCAGGTTGTTCAGAACGCCATCCAACCTGACCTTAAACACATACAGGGATGCAGAATCTACTTCTCTGGGCAACCTGCTCCAGTGCCTCACTACCCTCACAGTAAAGAATTTTTTCTTAACATTTAATCTAAATCTACTCTCTTTCAGTTTAAAACCATTCCCCTTGTCCTGTCACTACATGCCCTTGTAAATAGTTCTCTCCATCATTCTTGTATGTTCCCTGAAGGTGCTGGGAGGCTGCAATTAAGTTACCCTGAGCTGGATGTACTCCAGGTGGGGTCTTACAAGAGCAGAGTAGAAGGGCAGAATCACCTCCCTTAACCTACTGGCCATGCTGCTTTTGATGCAGCCCAGGACATGATTGGCTTTCTGGGCTGTGAGTATGCATTGATGGCTCATGTCCAACCTGTCACCCACGGGACCTCCAAGTCCTTCTCAGCAGGGCAGCTCTCTATCTGTCCGTCTCCCAGCCTGTATTGATACCAGTGGTGGCCCTGGCCCAGGAGCAGCACCTTGCACTTGGTCTTGTTAAACTGCCTGAGATTCCATGGACACACTTCTTGAGCTTGTCACAGTTCCTTTGGATGGCATCCCATCCTTCAGGAGTGTCGACGGCACCACTCAACTTGGTGTCATCTGCAGATTTCCTGAGGGTGCACTTGATCCTTTAGTTTATGTTGTGATGTTGTCCTATAACCACCTACTCCTTTATTAATACTGCAGTTTTCTGCTAATTTCTGTTTGCCACAGATCTGGCTTAGATGCATTGGGCTGTGCCAGTTTGTATTTTTTCAGATACTTTGTTCTAGCATACTCTGTATTCTAGTGAGAAAGCTGTACTTACCTTAAAGTGAGAATATTGTATCTTTTACACTTTCTTCTGTGCTCGTACACCAATCATAACTGCATAATTGCTGCTTCTTAGACATAGTGTTGTAAGATATGTAATCACATCAAATCTTTTGAGTGATTCTGTAATTATGTTTCATTTATTGTCTTTGCTGAGATGTAGTATGAATATGCATAATCTCGCTCTCCTTGATTAGCTGTTTGACAAATGCTGTTTTAGAATCAACAGCTAAAATGAGAAGAATTGAAAAATTTTAAAACTCAATGGACAATACATTCTTCTTGTGAAAATCAGTATTCCAGTGGGGTAGTAGAGGAAAATAGGATTTCAGGTTTGTAATGAGCAGCTGGGTACATATTGCTGTGCAGCTAAAGAAAAAAAAAGTGAAAATATAGGATAGGACAAAGAACTTAAAACACAAAGTTGCTAAAGCCATCTACCATCACAGCATGGTTTCTAAAAAAAACCCACAATGGTAATAAAAAACCCTAAACAAACCCAACATACGTGTATATGAGGGAAAGTAAGAAGAGCAGAGAAAAAAAGTAACTCCTCACAACTCATCTCTGTGTTTCTGTCAGAAGCTTGAGTCTGGATTTTGTAAAGTTCTTCAGTTGTTTAGAAGTTCCTAAAGTACTCTTTCTGTACTGCTGAAGTGTTTGGTGTGAAGTTTATCAGAAATAGCAACTGAAAAGACATTTTCTGACAGGCTTTGGTGTTCTCTTTCTATTGGGTCTATGCTAACCTACCTCCACTGACATGAGGAACCTGAATTAGAAAGAGTAAGATAGTATTTTAAGATAGTGTTAATGTAAGAAGGGATAGACTTCAGTTGCATGACTGGCTGTTTTGGGTTTAAAATTCAGTGTGGTGTACTCTAATAATATTGCCTATTAGCAAATCAAATTTTTGGTGCTTGGAACACCCTCCATACATACACAGAAACCTGTATATGGAAATAAAAAGTAGGTAAAATAGCTATACATTTGTATTCTAGTTTGCACATTACAGAGATATCCCCTGTTTGCTGTCTATACAAGACAATATTCTTTGTCTACCAAGATTCTTTTGGTAATTTTTTTCTAATGACTCTCCTGCTTTGTTTCAGATTTATGATATGATGTTGGCTATTATTTATAAAACAATATATTTAGTCATATTTAGTCTTGCTTCTAAGGCTTTTTTTTCTAGATTTATGTCCAAAATAATTAACTTGAATTCAGACTATTTCTATGAGATCTAAAGTAGTCCTTAATCTAATATAGTGACATTTGAAACAGTGCAGAATTCTTTTACAAAGCAGCTTACAATATTATTAAATATGTTTACCACGTGTAGCCAATTCCAAAAACCTCCCTGTAAGTTGCTGCCAAATTCTATAAAAGGATCATTAAATGAACCATGGAATGGACACTTGTTTTAGTGTTCTGTTTACACTAAAAGGAAAAAGAAAATAAAATGGCTGAGGGCAATAATGGCTCTTTTAACTGGCCTTAAATTCATTCAGATTAGAAACATTATTATAGTTGCATGGCAGTGTTCCTGTGTATGACTGTATTCCTCATCCCTCCACTAAGTACCTGAGACCGTGATTTGTGTCCAATTAAACTTGCTCTCTAACACCCGAAGATGCTAGATCTTTGCTGGAATTAACATGTATTTAAACTATCCTACTTTGAGACCTTATCAAGGTTTTAGCAGTGAGGAGAAAAGAGGAAATGGATTCCTCCTGTGGTAACTATCATCTTTCTTCCTCTTTCACTCACTGAAGATAGTATTAAATTTTTTATATTTCCTGTTTAAGTTTTCCGGTGAATATGGAATACAAGAATTAATTTAATTTGTCTTCTAAGCCTTGTTCCTATGTATAAATTTCTATCATCAGCTTCTTATGGTTCAGCTGCTTTCCTTGTTGATCTCTTCCACTTCAAGTATTTAAATAATCTTGTATTGTTTACATTCACTTCCAGAACAATACTATACTCACTGACAGTTTTATGTTTCTAATGGATTTTAGAACATTTCTGCTTGGCTTCATCTTTGTCTCTTTAAAATTATGTGTACTCAGTCTGTCATTTACTAACTTTTTTGTAACAGAAAATATAGTATATCCTGGTAGGACTTCAGTGTTTACAACGTCTGATTGATCTTAAATAGTTTGATGCTTTTAAATACCTAGATGCATCCTGAAACTGAATGTGTATTCTCTGGTAAATCCCCAATTTGCAGCAAAATCCATATTAGTAGTTTCATTATCTTAACCAATTCTTTTCATTAAAGTCAATATCTTTCTGATATTTCCTCTCAGAAATTCAAGTGTTCTCATTTTTTTCCTCCTGAAACAAAAGATATATTTATTTCGCTATAAAACTTAGTAGTGTTCCTGAGTTCTAGTCGCTGGAAAATGAAAGATAGTTAATGGACAGTGTAAAAATACCAAGCTCAAGTACTGTTACAATAAAGGTTGCATTGTGGAACAGTTATCTGCAAGCCAGTGAGATATTAAAATCATATTTAATAGTAAGATCAGATCACATGGAGAATAGTCAGGGCATCACATACAGCTTCTGAAAGCTGTGCAGTTTTAACCTTGAAATCGAAGGCAGAAAAACAAATAGCCGTTGTGCTTGATGTCTTTTATTCAAAAGCAGAAATGTTGAAAGAAAACTTCATTACAATTTCTTCATCATATAAGTGATTAATGATGATAAAACCTGAAGCAGTTTTCTAATAAGTGGAGTGCACTTATATGGTGTCTACAGTAGTCTCTGCACTGCTTTTAAAGATTCTATTCTCCCACCTCCCCCTTAACACAATTTTCAAAAACTTCCTTATTTTCCATGGTTTTCCTTTTTGAAATTTAATGCAATTGGTCTTTGTCCCTGGAATCTGCTGCATATAAGATTTTGTGACCTCTGTTAAAAAACTGGCACTTTTGAAAGAGATTTGAAAGTGCTATGAGATTTTTTAACCAAATCTCAAACATCACATAGATCCAAGTCAAGGCTTGTTAGCCAGCTCTTCTTTTATATGATTCGCAATAACATTTGCAAGTTTTACCTCTATATGATGGTGTTCTGACATGACATTTGTCCAGATTTACAGAACAGTGGAAATTATCTGGCAGAAATTATTTGCCTCCCTTGGTGTCTCACTGATTTTTCTAAGCACACTGTGTGTGTGCATGGCTCGTTGATGATATAAAATTCAAATAATATTTTTCAAATTTAGGCTTGGAGTTTTATAGCATTCAGATTTTTCTTAATTGACAGGTTGGTTAATTTGTTAATTTGATTTGATACTTTATTTAAGACAGAGGATTACAGTTCATATAACTCAGATTACTCTGCCTTTCCTGTATATTTTGTGTTCTGTTCTCATACAATTACATGGATTGTCTGACTTCCGTGAGCTTCCTACATGTCTGGTATATTAATATATTATTTTGGATCACACATTCCAATTTCTCCATCTTATTTCTTAGGCTTCCAACATTTACAAAGTGGTAGACATGCTATTGATTAATTGCATTTCTCAGCACTCTTTTAAAATGGCAAACTCTTTGCTTTCTATTTCTAGATTTGATTATTTCTATTCCTTGACCCATCCTCTTGAGAATACAGAACTTTTGTGCCTTCATCTTCACAAGTGTTATCTTAAACCCTGTGTACTTCTTGTGCCTGTCAGCTTTCCCTCACTCCTCAGTGTAAAGTTCACTGCCAACTCTGTTCATCAGCACCTTGGTTACAGCTGAGATCAGGTCGTTTCCTTATGTCCAGAGTGCCCTCAATACCTTAAAAATTGAATGGTTCACCCTTTACAGCATGTTCTGAAACTGCATGTACACTGCTGTTCCTGGGCATGTGTGGGTACTAACTACACTTCAGAGATGCTATCAGAGACCCTGGTTGTCTTTTCTAGAACTCTGTATTTTATGTCTGAAATTTTTTCTTGCCTATTTCATTAATATACATGGAGAAAACAATTAAAAGACTCTACCCAGTGTTTCCAAGCTGTTTCCTTCTTTTATGGCTGTACCTTCTTGTCTGGTAGGTATATTTTCCTCTCTAGGGCTCAGAAACGCAGAAACCTACATTTTTATGTCGTTTAGTTGGTTTTTTTTAAATTTATTTTTCTATCAAGAATAGATGAAAGAATAAGATTAATAAGGACTCTTTCAGAAAGCAAATATGTTTTCATATTTCAAATATTGTGTAGAAAGCAAAGTATGTTTTCATAGCTGAGGAATTTTATGCAAATATTGATGAATGCTCATCCTGTATATAGGATAGAGAGGGACACTGCTTGATGCCCTAAGTAATTTCCAGCATCTGACTGACGGAACTGAGCACCATAAGAAAGTGCGTTATCCTTCTTGATTAGGATGTGCAAATTGAATGCAGTTACAATGTATCCTCATTCTTTTTAGTCTGTTTCACTAGCACTGGAAGGCAGTTTACTTTCAGTGTCATTCATTGGGTCCATCTTTTGAATGTATGCACTTCATCTATTGTCTGGTGATGTCCTTTTCAATATCTGTTGCAGTATAAAATATACGCAGGGTTACTGATCATCCAAAGTTGAATTCAGAATGACCTTTCTAATGGCATTTCGAATTTCAGCAAACTTCAGTAAACATTAGCTTTTAACAACTACAGTTGGAAACTCACCAAGCTGATGTAGAAGACAAACTACATATTGAATTGCATATCCAGTGATAAAACCATTGATTTCACAGCTGAACCAACTCGGATATTTGGACATATCAATTTTTTCAAAAGCAAATTGCTGAAAATTTTTAAATTAATACCTTTGTCAGTGTTCTCTGTGCTAGGTTTTATGAAGGCTTCTGATACACATGTAAAAGTTACATCTGCAAAAGAACTCACAGGCTGTAATCAGTCATTTCTATTTTCTGCTCCTTTTCCTGTCAGCATTGTCATACGTATGCCAGTAATTAAAGTTACGTGGAGCTATTTGGAAGAGAATATGAAACAAATTCTTGACATGTCTGATGATCAGCACTTAGCATTAGCAGCACCACTTTTGCATCCTTTTGGTTGCTTCATTCGTCTGCAAAATCTGAAAGTTAAAAAGCAGCATGGAAAGATTAAAACCTTCCAACTGGGATTTCTTTTTGTGAAAGAAATTTCTTTCCACAAACCTTACTATTTAATGAACACATCTATGAAAGAGGCTTCGACCATGAACATGTCTAATGAAATACAGTAATCTTAATTATCCCAAGGACCATTTGTAACAGCAAAGAGATGGTGAGACTTCCTAAAGGGATAGAAATGGAACTGACATTTGGGGTGGTGGAGAAAGAAAGGAGAAAGAGGGTTTGAAACTTCCTGACGCACCCAATTCCCAATTGCTTTTTAGACACAGTTTATGATATTTTCAGGTGCTCTAAATTAATCAGCACTTGCAGAAGTTAGAACTCAATACTCCAAATGAAATCTTAAAAAAAAATGAAACAATTAGCATGTTAAACCTGACTGCTGGGTAACGTCCTGTTGCTGCATGGTTTGGATGTTGCAGAGCCCTTTATACAATTCACTTTACAAGACACTGTGAAAGATAAGAGGGGAAAAAATCAGCTGACAAAACCAGCAGGAATTTATTGAAGATATTTAACATTTTATACTCATTTAAAATTTTGTTTAATAGGAACTGGCTTAATTTGCTAATAGGAACTACCTAAGACTATTGTTTAAGTTATAATAAAAGTGGCTTGTATTCCGAAGCAAAGGAAAAGCTCCAATGAGCTGTGTTTCTTTTTAAATGAAATTGTCTTTATCTTGTAGTTGCAGTCTGGTAGGCTGTGAATTTCATTTGACAAAGCAAGACAAGAAAAGAGTGACTGAGTTTAGTTTTATTCCAAGTTTATTCTAACTTGGTCCTTGCTGATGCTCAGTCTCTCCCCAGTTTAGGAGAACACTTGCTATAGTAACTTTCCCTTTAGGAAAGGGTCTTGTGTGGGAACACAACAGTTCACTAGTACTTGTTTCTCACATAGGGATTGATTTTTCAATGCATTTAATAAAAAAAATATAGATTTACAGGGAAAAATATTTTTTGTCATTCTGCTAGTTAGCAGTACTAACTAGCAGTACATTAGCAGTACTTCTATCAAGTTAGAAGTTGCTAGTGATGTTTATTAGCACTTTCATGTGTGTATATAAACAGAGGTAGAAAAAGATTCTTCCAAGAAAAAAATTGGAACTTAATTTAGAATTTCAGGTATTTGTGTAGAATATGTGTATTCCCTTTGCAATTTTCCTGATATTGCATGTGTATTTTCCTGTATGACTGAAATTCAGTTCCAGAAATGCAAACTCTGCTGTTTTAATCTATCATCTTCCTGCTGAAGCTTCTGAATGTCCCTCTCCCTCTTGTGCTTCTTTAGATCTCTTCAGTTATTTATCTTGTTATTTATCCAGTGGAAGTCTGGGTACACTCAGTGACTTCTTGTTTGTATTGCCCTCCCTCGTACTTTAGTCCAGTGAATTATTAAGCCACCACAAGGGAATGAGTACAATTTTTCCTCACCAAAAGGAAGTTTTTAATGGCAAAAAAACCCCAAACCCAAACAAAAAAAACCCCAAACAAATGTTGGTGGCATTTATTTTGGGTGTCCTTTCTATTCCACTTTAGGCTGGGTAGAAGAACATGTGGGATAGCAGTGGAAAGTGGGTGGAGGTCTGACCACTGCCTGCCTGCTTTAGCAGATGCTTTGAAGGACTGCTTGTGGACAATTCAAATTACACTGGAGGTTGTTGAGCCCTCGCTGTGCCCTAGCTCTTGAAATAAAAACCTGTGTTCCACAGCCTTCTCCGCGTAGCCCTTTTTTCTGCCCCTGCAGCCTTCTTCCAAGTATTGCTATTTCAAATGTTATCATTTCCATGTTATTTATTTGTCTATTTGGTCGTCTGTTGGAAAACACTGCCTGAAGGTATGTGTAATACTTTCAAGACAAGCCAAGAATTTTTATTGTTTTGGATTCATTCAAGCTTTCTGTGTCATGACAACAGAGGAGTGAGGGGAAGCTGTAACTTAAAACAGCTGATACAAATTACTTGAAATGAAAATAAATTTGAACCAGATTCTCATGTGTTGTTATGAACTTGGACCTCATTTTGTCAGAGAGAAAAAGCAGGAACATGTCCATGGAAGACTGGTTGTGGAGTCCCCATTCCTGGAGATGTTCAAGGCCAGGCTGGATGGGGCCTTGAGGAATCTGATCTAGTGGGTCACATTGCTGTCATGGCAGGAAGTTTAGAAATAGATTATCTTTAAGGTTCCTTCAAGCTCTAACCATTCTATGATTCTATGTTAATTCAGAAAGCTGAAATACTTCATTTTTATTTGAAAAAATCTGAATTTTGCAGGGCTATGCAATTTAGAAGGGAAGGCTAAGGTATCTGTACCAGTAAACACGTAACATGGTATAACATGAAGTTTGTTTTCTATTTCATTCTCTAAAAAAGTTTTAAAACATAAAGTGACCAAAGGAAGACTTCATCTGCAGATAAATGTTGGGGGAAATTGTGTTTTATGTCACATTCAGGAATAAAAATGATTTTAATAGGTTTATTATTTTACTTGCAGTCTTAGCCTTCACACTCATAACTTTGGAGAAATGTGATGCATATCTGCTTTTCCTTCAAATAGAACTGTGCCTTTTCAAAAAGGGAGGGGAAAATATTATAATAAAAATAAACTAAAAAGGAAGAAAAAATAAAAAAAAAGTCTGAAATTATTTGGCTAGGTTGTATCAAAAACCCATTTCTTAATCCAGAGACTACTGACTTCAGGAAGTGTCTTTACCTTTCCCAGGCCTATGTATCAAGGCTTCCAGGAGGTTGCTTCTCTGCAGACTTCTAAAAGCACCACAGGAAAGGGCTACAGGTAGCAACCTGTGGTAAGTTACTTTCTAGAAGTAAAATAAAGTAGAAACTCATTCACTTGGATATTAGATCATTAAATGGATTAAATCCTCTTTGCTCAGAGAAGGCAACCCACTGTAGGAAACATATTGCATTGTCTTTTATTACCTAATTACATTGCAGAAACCATTTTGAAGAAGACATATTTTATTTTATTGATTTTTTTTTTCTTTTGACATACTTTCCTTGTTCTTTGTCATGTTCTTTATCTTACTTCATAAGAATGATTTTTACAGGTTTTTTTTCCTCCCACTCATGACTTTGAAACATAGAACTGTATTTGGCTTTTCAAAAATTGTTTCCAAATGTCTACTGCTTTGGGAGCTTTTTTATTTTTTTTGTTGTTGTTGGTTTTGTTTGTTTTTTTTTTTGGTTGGTTGGTTTTGGTTGGTTGGTTTTTTGTTTGTTTTTGTGGTTTTGGTTTTTGGGGATTTTTTTTGTGTTTTGTTTGTTTTTTTTTTTAAATAGCCAAACTCCATAGCGTGTAATAATTTCATTTTAATAAGAGAATAAATGCAGTGAGATACAAGAAATCAAGAAAGGTGGAAAAATTAGTCAGGCAAACATTTTCTCTATTTGAGTGTTGCAATATAATGCTACAATCTAGATATAGATTAACATAATCTTTACTTCTACTAGTCAATAGTTTCTTCTATTTTCGGAAATAGTTTCTTAATATCAGCCTAAAAGAGATGCTATTGTCTGAACTATAGCTTAGTTAGATTTATTCATAATCTTTCAGTTTTAGGATGTAGGCTATACACTGGCTTTATAAACCTTTACATCCAGAAAGAAAATCATTCAGTATAAAATCCATTATAAAGAAATTACTTTATTCAGAAAATGAATCTATCCCTCATTCATGATTTCCACAAGGCTAATGGGCAGAATACTTAATTCAGATGTCCTCAGGTCAATTTCTTTCTTTAATACTAACCTGCAGCTATGAACATGTATTATTAGAGAAATGATGTAATGGAAAATCACCCTGATGTGAAAGCATATTAGAAATCACAAGTGAATAGGCTTGCTTGGGGCATTTGAATAACAAAGCAATGCATGACTGAAAGTTGGCAACCATTCAGCTCCTTTAAGGCTCATAGATTATGTGGATTTTATTCAATTCATGGTGTCCAACTAAATAGGTTTCACTTTCTATTGCTGCTGAGATTTGTCACCACATAATGAGTTGCAAACATGGTTGTGAATTTATAGAATGTCTTACCCAGAAGAAGATGAACAGTAGAACTAGGAAGATCTTATTAATTTTTTAGTAATTTTACTTGTTATGCTAAGTTTAATTTTAAATCTATATAAACTGATTTGAATAACTAATCAAAGTTAATATGCTATCCTTTAGCATATGAATGATTTTCATGAGGAAATGTATTTAAGAAATAAATCTTGGAGTAGTCTAAGAACTGTTTGGAAGTTTAAATGCATTTTAAGTGCTTCTGTATATCTTGTCACTTACTGGATCCACAATAACATGAAAACCTATCACTTTTTTAGAGTGTAATTGTACAAACTATCCTAGTTTTCTTCATCATCTGAAAAAGATATCTGCTCATCTTGAAAGGTGCTGGCAAAAAAGATAAGAACAAATTATTTGCCACAGAAATGTCTGCAAAAAATCAGCTCAGTAATAAAGAAAATTTGGTGAACTATAGATAAAAAAAATCCCAACAATTTTCAGTCAAATTACAACTCAAAATGTTGTATTAAAGTGACAATGTTACATGAAAATTATAACTAACATAAATAAATTGTATTAACTTTGTTGACCACTGCTTTTATGGTATTTAATAAATGAATTGTATAACATTATGTATATTCTTGCAAAAGAACTAAATTAAAAACAGTCACCTGACATTATAGCTTCTCATCCAATGGCTTTGAGACACTTGGAAAATGCAGTGTAAAGAAAGTTACATACAGAAAACTTTGTAGTCATATTGAACATAGAATTGGAGAAACATATTTTACCTGCTTAGAAAATGAGTTTTCTGAGACTTATTTAAGAAATTTTGCCAAATTGGGTGAAATGAAGGCACTCATGACAGTTGATAATGATCTAAAACTGCAGTTTCACGTAACATCATTCCAAAGCAAGGCAATGGAAACCTTTTAATTATTAACAGTGATATTGTTAAAATTATTAGCTAGAATAAATCATGCTGTCTTCTAACATATTTTGCCAAACTGGGACAAATGAGGTTGGTTTTCTGCTTCGGCTTCATCTATGCTCAAGATCCAAAGGCACAAAACTTTGCAATGATTCAGCGATACACCTCAACTCAAACTGAACATTTTTAAGGAGGACAAAACTGAAACATCAGTCCTCACTATCCTACTCCAATGGGAAAAGTGAGATGTGAGAAGGAGATATGGGATATTGTTCAACGCGCCACACAAAATCATCCTTCTGTTTCTTTATTTGGCACTCTCCCTTACAATGTTTCCCTAGTTTCCCAGTAAGCCTCTTACAGGTGAAGGATCTGATACTCAACTATTAAAATCAATGGGTGTTTTGACTTCTGCATCAGTGAGAGTGGGATCAAGTTAAAAATGATTACAGAAATCATGCAGTGAACCTCTAAAAGCAGTCAGTGGCTGCTCTCAAAAACAAATCAATTGCTGGGGAGAAAAGATGAGTTAATGGGCACAGCAGAGTCCTGCTGAAGACAAACCAGCTGGAAAGCAAAAAACATCATGGGCAGAAATGCAGCATATTGGTATTCCTCTAATATTTTGGGGTATGAAATGGTCTTAGCACAATTATGGAAACAAAGTCCCTTTATGACCTAAGGAAAGTGAGGCTGACAGAAGAGATCATAAATTTTAAAATTCTGATTGTGGGTGAATCAAGGACTGGCAGCTGCGACTACAGCCATGTGAATAGTTCATTTTCAGGCAAATTCTAGGCAATTTCCAGATTCCTATATCTCATGAATCATTCTTCAACAGCAAAAAAGAAACCCAAACCCCTCTTCTGCTTGACTTATGAAGTGAAATAGGAAGTGAAATAGCTACTGAAATTGCTGTCATTTTTGTAAAATAGCTGCCAAAATTGCTGTTGTTTCTAAACAACATAATCTTAAACCCAGAAAAATTAAAGAGGGGAACTGTTAAATCACTTTCCAGTTCTATATGACTGTTGATGGGAATAAGCCCCTTGATTACTGTGAAGGAAAATAGAGTGAGAAATGTTCTTTTGTGTTTAAATTTTATGTTTCTGGAACAAGTCTCTAAACCAAACCATTTTTGAAAGCCACACAGAGAACCAAAACCACTTGTTTTAGTATTCTTGAGAATATTTTAGGCCACAAGGTAGGATAGTTTTGTCTATGTTTTGAGTTGGATTGCATATACCATAATTTAAGGACAATTAAATTAATCTGTTCAAGAGTTACTTTATGTAATCTTTACCTTTGTGTGCTTTGCACAAATTGGAAGAATAGTTATACAGACTAAATGTTAGGTAAATTGTTAAGACATTTTGAAAAGCTGAAAATTTGGTTCTGATCTTTGGAAAGTTTAGCTTTATTCTACTGGTTTTTTTTTCCCCTGCTTTTATCAAACAATTTTGTGAGGCCAGGATAGTATAATAATTTTTTCAGCTTTCATTATAATATGTTATATTGTTAAAGAAATATTGAAGGGCCTATAAAGCAGGCATTGTAATATTTTGCACTATTCTCTTGATTGTCATATCACTATTACATCAGATTACATTGTACCAGGTTTATTTTGGAAATGGGTTGTATATTCCATAATTATTATTGTTGTACATGTTTCTAGAGCTTTTCTTCAACATTTTAGAACTGAATATATTAATCACTTGATCATTGTGCAGCTAATTTCTGCTCTTGGCTGTGTGATCTAAACCCAGAGTAGCTTCATTTGCTACTTTCTGACCAGAAAATAGCACACTAATATTTTTGTTAAAATGTTCAGAGTACTGTAAGATTCATTTGATCTGCCATAATAGCTCTTTTATAGTAATATCTTTGTGTTTCCAGCAAATGATGTCCTCATTTAAATGCAGGAGATCATAGAAAAGACCTTAATGATCCTGTGCAGCTTCTAGAACATTAAGAATGTCCTTGAAATACTTGGGAAGCTCATGCAAATTGTGGCTCTGTGCCTCTCCATTTCAATACATGAGATTTGAGAATGTGGCAATGAAAATGTCCTGGCTTATAAAGTTGTGACTTTGTTCCTTCAGAGATAGCCTTAAAGAAATATGCAATTCTGTTTGAATCTCAAATGTATATTTACGGTAGTTAATTTGGTTAATTTTTCTTTTTCTGTTTATCTCCTGAGCAGACCTGAAGCATAATATTGTTGTAAACATTGTAATGTTTGGACACTGATATTCATTTAGATCTGTAAAACAAACTATATCACTAAAAGAGCACAAACTGCTTATCACAAGAATAGAGCTCTAGCTCAGCTTTTCCAGAAATCAGAGTTTGTAAGAGGAAGGAGAAGGGTGTGTTTGTAATTGATTTAAAAAAAAAAATATTTCTCCAGGTCTGAAAACAGTTGAAGACCATTTCAGTATCTAATCTCATCTAGGCAAGTCTCAAAGAACAGAAGACAGGGCTGTGGTGTTCACTGTTATCTGCTTCTAAAGATAGTATTGTATTAGCTTGAGATTTGACAGTTTAATGTGTGTTAATGTGTTTGTAGCATATATTTCCTTATTGCTATAAGCAGGGAAGCTGGTAGAAACTGAAGCTCTACTGAATGAGTTGAGAGACCATGTTACCTGTTGCCTGCCATTCTCTTGTGCTAAGAAAGTGCTGTCTTGTTTTCAGATTACGGGAAATAGTAATGGCAGGACATGGGAGCATGCTCAGTAAGAATCCAAGATGAAGGGAAGGAATATCAGGAAAAACTACCTAAACTATGGCAAAACAACTGTTATGGGGAACAGTATCACATCTCCTCAGATACTTTTACAGTCTGTTCTACCTTCAGGAATTGCTGGTTTGGCATTGTGTGAGCAAGATGGCTCCTAGACCCTAGGCATATGCATTTAGGACAATGAAATTATTATATTAACCTTTTTTTCCTATTTTAAACATTATTTTCAATTCTAACCAAACAAATTAACAACTCTTGTTATGTTGTTATGCACTAAGTCTCAAATTAGTCATCAGTTTCAGTCTCCTCTGAAAAATCAGCCTTTCTCTGGTTTTACTGCTTTGCTGTGGCAAATGATTCATGAATGGTTTCCCAAATGTCATTAAAATGTGGGAGGAACTGCAAGGTTACTTTGCATCCTAGAAAAGAGAAAGCCTGTTATGAGGCATTAAAGGATACCTCTTTTGCCATCTGTGCAGCCTGACACTTCTGTACAGTCTGAAGCTTTACACAGCTAATTTTTCTGCAGTGAAGTATGTAAACAGTTGACTTTAATTCCTTTCAATGCTTGGGCTTCTATTGCATGTGATGTTATTTCTCCATCAGATTAACTGTGTCCTTTTTAGGTTGTATAAGTCACAGTTTATCAGAAAGGACAATGGAAAGACATTTTGTACAGAGGGAATTTGGTATGCAGAAATAATCTTCTGTAGACTAAAAGCTGCATAATGCAAATTATATGTTTAGTCACAGAATGTTCTTGATTCAGATGAACAGAATGTAATGTACTTATCATGCCAAACAACTGGCAGACATTATAGACATTCTTTGAGGTGCAGAGTGAAAAGGAAAGTATGTGAGATGGGAAGGTGGAAAAATAATTGATAGACACCAACCCTTAGCAGAGAGACTGACACAAGGAATATCTCCTCCAAAGGCTATCTAAAGAGACTAAGTCAAGGTAAGAATGATTTCTTAAAGAGCTATAAGTTGGCTTGTAAGAATTTTGGTAAGAATAGAACAAGTTTGTAACATGTAAGGCTAAGCTTTTTATGTGATACTGGAACATCTCACACACTCATCTCTGTGGAAAAGCACAGTCTTCTGTGGCATCAAGTTTGTGGGCTTCAAAAAAACCCTCTACACTACTTCTCATAGGTGCATATTTTGAATATAAACTATATTCCACACCTAGCAATATTTTCAAATAAGTCCTGGGATGCGTACTGACTGCCTTAAGGGAGCAATACTGAAAATCTACAAAAACCAATAAAAACAAAGAGAAAAGTGAAAAGGTAGAAAATTCCATGCATAGTTTATTTCAGTTAATACCAGGAAGTTTTAGGAAAAGTACAAACAAACAGTAGGAATGTGAAAAGACAGAGTACAAAGTGTCCACAGGCTTACAGGCTTACTTTGCTTTTCCCAACTTCTTTTTTTTTTCTTTTCTTTTTTCTTTAGATGAAGAGATTCTGAAAGAATAAAACTATTGCTAGTGTTTTTTCAGGAACTTATACTTTAGACCTGGATGACTGACTAAGATTTGGGCTGCTGGATTCTTTGGGTCTGGGAATGGAAATGGATGCTTCTATCTTTGACAATTTTCTAATTTTTGTTTTAAGAATGAAGTTGTTTCCCTGAAGAATTGACAAAAAAAAGTCTTTCCCACTGACTTAATTTCCAAATATTCTCTAACCAGTACATATTTGACTGGTACTTAGATATATCTTTTTTTCTCTTTTTGACTTCCATTTTCTTCTAGAACACATTGTGGCACTTGGTTACTATGCAGGTTTTTTTGACTTTCTCTCACCTCCATCCAGCAGCACCAAGGAACATCTCTCTGTTTACTGGTCCCATTTGAAGTGAATGCTGCTACAGTTTGCATTGCCTGCTTCTATAAAGAGTTGAACTATTATAAATGCCCTGAAAATAGGGTTGCTGTCCACTGAATTGCAGTATCAGTGCTAATCTATATCAGGCTCAGGTATATTATTCCTAAAAAAAAATTACCTTTGGAGATTTCATATGTTGGCCATCTTTTTTTAAATCCACCAAGCATGAGGCATAGCCAATGATGTCCTTGTTATTTTTGTTAGAAAACGAGAGTTTTTCTCCCCTGAAGTGTTCTTATTCCATTTATTTGTAAGCTTTCTGCAGGAAACTTCTCTAAGACCAATTGATTCTCCTCCAAGGCCATTTATAATGGTTTGAGGGGCCTCCAGGTTATCATGCACAGAGTGCTGTAAATCCTCACTTTTGCAGGAATCAGAGAGTTTGCAACACTTGCCATATATAAGAAATCTCCCAACTTTGTTGAAGCTTTGAGATTAAATATCTGGTTTTCATCATGTTAAGACAGAAGATATGAGTGGAGAAAGAAGTTGGAATAAATAGGTTTTTTGCCTCTGTTAACAGACAGCATGGATTTCAGTCTTGGCTGACTACTGGGTCCTTTACTTTTTCTGATCACAGGTTATTGGCAAATGTGTCTCTGTATGTCTACAGTTAGTACTTATTTAAAGTTGTTTCTTATTTAAATTTTATATTTGAAAGAGTCAGGGGGAACAAAATTTCTGAAATAGAAACAATGCAATGTGGAGTGATTGCTCTAAGCAGCCCCGTGGTGCAGCAAGTAGAGTGTACATTATTTATTTGGAATAGCAAGGAAAGATAATATTTTTTCATGGTAGACCTTGCATGGGCATCTTGTGGACTAGGAGTTTGCAATAACCTTACCGATGGCACTTGAGTGAAAGCCAAAATGAGGTAGTTTAAGTAAATTTCATTAATCTGTTTTATCCAAGAGGAGATGAAGTATTTGTCATAAGTTCTCTACTAATTTTCACTGTAATATTTCAAGTTAATCAGAAGCTAATGGAAAAGAATGACAACTCCTACATTTGACAGATAAATAGCATGCTACTTTACTCCTGGAAGTTCATAAAAGTTTGCCGTCATGCTGAAAATAAATTCTTCAGGTTTATTTTAATCAGGATTTTAGAAACTGTTGGCAGAGACTGTCAAAGTGACATCTTCAGTTACAACAGTCTTTCTAAATGATGGGTGTTCTGGAGGTCACCTTGCTTAACCTAAGGTTTTATAAATTATTTTTGTCTAAATAGGAAAAGCTATTTCTTTGAGACTGAATGAAAAACGTGCTGGGGGAAAACAATTGGTTTTTGATGAATCTCTTGATTCAGTGTCTTACAGGAATTATACATGGAAAAGAATAGTAGAAAACTCCATGAAATTATTGTGACAGCTGAAATCAAAACAGCAATAGCTTCAAAAAATACTATTTTTGAAAAATAATTTTTCTTTTCGGAGCTGAGTGAACATGGCGAATGAAAATGAGGTTTCGTAATTTTCAGAGTGTAATCAATGAATTATTTTAATTCAGTGCCCTTCTTATTTGCAAAGAGAATACCACTAATTAGAGACAGTCTAATTAAACAGCTTAAGTAGCATTAAGGTTTCAGCAAAGATTGAATGGTTTTTATAATGTGCTTCTTTTTGCCAAGCCACAGCTTTTTATTTTTCCTTTATGGTCCTAACGTTATGAGCAAAACCACTAGAAATCTCTAAGAAAACAAGAGAGGGAAAATACACCATTTTTAGCCCTTCTGGAAACCAGGGGTTTGCATTACAGTGCAGCCCAAGATGCGAACTGCAGATTTATGAAGATGAGATTTTTCCTCTGAACTCAAAACTGTTTTCTCTGGTGATGGGTTCTGTTTCAGGCTCCTAAGAGGAAGTATCTCACTCATGAGACAACAGATTTCCCTCTGAACTTCCACGAATTTTGAACCAGTCACACACCTCCATGTGCCCAGAGAGCTTTCCAAGGCAGAAGAAATACTAATAAGAAGCTCAGATCCTCTTTCTCCTTGCCTGTGGGAGATGTCAAAATTGCTCTCTGGGACATGAGGAGCCTCCTGCCTCGAGGTGCTCAGGCAGCAGCAACAGTATGTAGGTCTCCCACCTGGTCAAAATCTAGGGCCTGGGGTTGCTGTGCATGCCCCCATGCTCTGGTAAGATTTACAAGGATATTTTGACTATACTGGCCCCAGTGTTTCACTGTGCTACAGCAGGTAACAGGCACTTATGTGACAAGGAACCTTATTTCACTCTGCTTAGGTGTTTCTAAATCACCCCAGACAAAGCCAGCAGCTTTGAATGCTGAGCTGAGGGTTTTTTCCCCCAAATCTTCATAACTATCTCCATCATCAGTACTGAAAAAAAGAGTAAGAACAATCTGCTGAAACAATGCTATTCCTGACAGTAGGGGGTTATTTTGCATCCTTATTTGCAAAATGACTAAGAGCATTGTTATGTTTTACTGATAAAAAGCGGCCTGAAGCACATTCATCTGATTTGCTTAGCATTATGGACTACTGAGAGTTTGGAATGAATGGTGAGTTTGTGAATGTTCAGACCTTCATATGGAATTACTTTGGTACAGGGAAAAGAAAAATATTATGCCAGGTACTGATCCTGCTTTATATTTGAACACAGAATAAAGTCCTTTTGTTTAAGCATAGAGTACAAATGTTTTCCTTGGAGCCTTGTATAATTTTAATTAAAGCACAAAGTCATGCCTTTGAATCTCTACCTCTGACTCATATAAACCAAATCTCAAAATTAAAATTTCAGTGAATAGTAGTTTGTTTTGCTCTATTGCTAATCTTAATAAACACACTGCAGGTTAGTCCCGTTTATAGTTTTCTGTTTGATCTTCTTAAAACTTATTCTGTGATCAGTTTTGGTCATGTTTCAGCACCTAGCTAATTCTGATTAGCATTACAATCCACTACAATAAAAGCAATTTAATCAGAAATTGCAAATGAACCTCAACCAAATCTGGTATAATCAGCTATTTTGCTGACATTGCTTCAGCAGCAGGATTGTCAGCACAGAATGAATTAGCTATATGTATGAATGGCTTTAGGACATGTTTGATACTGATTTAGAGGAGAATTTGCATAAACAGCAGTTAAAACTTAATTAAAAGTAAAAATCCTGTCGTATGCTTCTAAGGTTGAGCAATTTTTGCTAAATTTAATGATGAGGATGTCTGTCCTCAACTAATCCTTTCCACTTTCTCAATCTGTCATAAGCACAACCTCTTGCATTGATTATGTAGACAGTTGCTATAGGTTCTAAGTATCACAATAATTTACATTAAGTCTAAGTACTAAATGTCCCTAGTTCAGGACTTCATGATTTTTATTTTTTTTTTAATTTTAGGACTGACAAGTTTACTTTGATGTAGAGCATCTTCTCCTAGTTAAAAATTACTTAGTACTGATGACCCATTACAAGAATCATATGTTTATGATGTTCAGGAGGCTGGATGAGGCACAGTAGGCAGAAATTTTAATTTATTTACCTTAGCAGACTTAAAAACAAAGAAACAGAATGCTAAACATTAAAGTAACCTAACAAACTGGAATTATAGATTAGTTTGAAAAACATTCAATAATGAGTCTAGATAAAAAATTGTTTTCAAATAATATGACCAAAGATTTGACTAAGAGGCTAGTCTATTATAATAATTTTCCTTACCTTTCTCCTTTCTGATCTAAAGAAAAAAATAAATTAATTTTTAATATTAATTTTTAAATTCTATTTATTAATGCATCCATCTGGAGTCTTGCATTTGGTTTGTCAGAGCAAAATATCTGAAAGTAAAATGCTGTCTGTGATATATACATGACAAAATTTCTGGGGTCTTTAGTAAATCCAGATGCAGGTTAACCTTCAGCTAAATATACAGGCAAGAATCCTTTTCAGAGTGTTATATTCTTCATAGAGTTGGAAGAGAGGAGGAAGCAGAATGCCTACTGAGCAATAGGACACATATATTTGTATAAAACATTAATGAAAGTCAATACAACTTGGACCAAGCTTTCTCATTCAAATGCTCATTTCCCTTCAAACCCCATTGCACTGTCATTATCATTCAAAAAAGTCTCACCATAAAAACACTGAAAATAGAGCTTTAATATTGAAATTTTAATGACATGAGATAAAAAATATTTTAAATTGAGATTATTTTCCGTACAGCTAAGAAACTTAATAAATAGACATTTTAATAAAAATTCTAAAATTCTAAAACACAATAATATTCAGTAATAAGCAGTCTTTTTTTGAAAGAGAAGGTGGTTTAATTATTTTTATAACACAATTTATACCTAATGTATTCTACATACGTTTAAGCAGAAAATGTTTCAGCTGTGCAGGTGGATTTCAAAATTTACAAAAAAGTGTAATACAGAATTAAACAGAAGAGCTGTATTTGGATGATATAACCAAATTATTAAACAATTTCAGGATTAAATAGAGTCCAGAAAAAAATAACTTACTTCTCCAGATCTGCAAGCTTATAACATCAAGTACTGTCCTAACTAAAGGATAAAAAGATAAAAGAAATGGGAATAATGAGGCGTTTATTGGAATGGTAGTAAGTCCTTTAATTTTTTTATTCTGGTTTCTTGTTCTTGATGTGGAAACAAGTCAGAGCATTGGGATTTCTTCTGTTGGTTCTTTTCACTCCCTTTTTTAGTTTTGGGAGATAGAAACACCAAGTAATTTGGCACCAAGAAAAATGTCTATGGAGAAATTGGATAGCTATATTTTTTTCCTGTATTATTCTAAATATAGCCTGTGTCACTAGTTCACAAGCATCAATATCTCTGCAATATAAATTGCAGTCTTGTAGGTACTTTTGGCAGCAAGTTTAATATAGCTGTGCATTATTATTCTTCAGTCTTTGCCATTGCATTTGATCTCTTAGGCAAAGAAGACTAGAAAAGCACAGATACTAAAATTTTTTCTCCTATATGGTAAAAAAATAAAAAAATACCTGGAAAAAAATCCTCTGCTTGAATCATCTACATGTATCAAGACTAAGAGAAAACAAAGGCTCTATATAAGTAGAGTAGAACCTATTTTGACCATTTACGGTAGGTATATGAACAGTTTGAAAATTGCACTTACTTGCATCAGGAATTTTGTTTGACTTGCAAGACTTACTGTGTGATTCTTCTAGCAGTTCTTGCCTTTCATCCTTCTACTACCAGAAAGTTTGATTAATTATGTATTTTGTGTCCCTGTGCTGCAATCTAAAATTTTTGACTCAAATAAATTCAGTATTCTGTTGGTCTTGAAAATACATCTGACACAGCACCTTAGTACTCACTACACTTTTCATTTTAAAGCAGGAAAATAGCCTGAATTGCACATCCAGTCTTTTTGGATGTTGAAGTCTTTGTTGTTTTATTTTGTTTTTGTGGTAAGATATCTAAGAGTCTAATCCTTCAGTGCTTATCCTCACTTTCTCTAAGCTTTTTCTCATTGTCTATAACATCAGACTTTTAGTATTTGTATCTAGAATTTTCTTGGTGCTTTCTCTCAGCTTTTTTCATTCTTCTTTTTCTTACAAATCTTCGAGTGAAAGACCTACATGGGCATGCACTCTTGTCGTGCTTTTAAGCCAAAAAACTTGATAAATGCTTTTTTTTTCTAAAGCAGGCTATAGACTTTTCTGATGGGAGTGGGGTGGGAAGGGGGAATAGAAAGAAAGCAGATAATCTTGTTGTGCCACCTACCAATGTTACTGACGCCTAAAAGAAAATTCAGGGAGAAAAAACTCAGAGGCAAATTAGTTTTGAAGGTGAGATAACAAAAGGGTTTTAATTTTGTGCCTAGGCATAAGTTTACAAGACGCACGCGTACCCCTCATGTACAGACGGTACAATTTATAATACTGCTTGTCCAATTCCAGGTTTTGTCCACCCACTGGCTTTTGCCCTGGACCACCCTCGATCACACCCCCTGGGAATTGAGGCGAGGGTCTTTTCAGGACCCTCTCTTCGTCTCTCTAGTCTTCCTCGGAGCACAAAGGGTACACGGTCACCCAGAGTTTGACTGTACTCTGTGGTTTAGGCCAAAGTACAAGCATTCTCCAAACAGAACAGGCCTATCTAAGAGTGAGACTAAACATTTCTACTGGAATTTAGGGGGTAGAACTGATATGGGGAGCATGGAATGGAGTAATAGGGTTGGGGAATGTGTGTAGTTTCTGAGCTAAGGGTAAGGGAATAAGTGCTGCTGCTTCTAAATTTACTTCCGCTATATAACTACTTATAAAGCTTATAAAAATCAGAAAAATCAAAAAACCAGATGGACGTTAAGGCATCAATACCAAAAAAAGAATAATTCCTTCTTTTTTATACTGAGTAAACAACGTAGCCTCCTGCTTTCCACGTGCACATTTTCAATGAAGTTTGACACAATCAAAAACAATATCAGGTGCTGGTATACTATTAACATAAAACAGTACAAATCATAATGTTGAAATGCAGTACAGCAAAAAAAGACAGTAATTGGATACTGATTTACTCACTCACTTAAGCTCTTAAAATTTCTGTGAATTTTTTCGCCATCTTTTAATTTCATTCTGTTACAAAATGGAACTTCGGACTTCATTCCTTTTTTGTTATATAAAGCAGTCCAATCTCTAAGGTTTAAAGCATTTCCTACTAATAAAAGTGAATAGATACTTTTCCTCTTTGTATCTTTAGTATTTATAACCGAATGTTTTAATCTCAGTCTGAATCTTTCTGTCAGGCCTGAACTAAAACAGAAAAACTGCTATATTTTTGATAATATATAAGACTTGAGATACTTGGAGAGCAGTTTTGGTCACATGGATTGATTTATTTTTTTTTTTAAAGCATGCAAAAACTCTCTAAAGGTGGTATAGCTAGATACTGTTCTTAATAGATAATTTATTTAAAAGTCTGAATAAAAACATTTAAGTGCTGTCTTATGCAACAAATAATTTTTTCTTATCTACTTCTGACCAATAAAGTTAGAAACTATAATTATTAATTTTAAAGTATTTGAGAATACAGTGTGTTACTTGTTCATAACATGAAAAGTATATGTAAAAGTCATCTTTTGTTTCTCTCCTACAGGTTTATGATGTCATAATAAATAATATAATAATAATAATAATAATAATGGCCAGTCTTCGCGAACGAAGATTTGGGGAAAGGTCTTTTACCTTTCCAGCCTGCGCAATGGATTTTTTAGGTGAGACACAGCCTGCGCTGAACTGAGCCCACCCTTTAATCCTAAGGTTCATCTGCCGGGGCCAAGCAAGCTTGGACAATGGCAGTGAGGTCCTCAGGACGTAGGTTTGTTTAGAGTGACCTTCTCATAGATGGATGGCCTCACAGGGCTAATGGACTCCATCTGCCTGGGGGACTGGCTGGATTTGAACCTGGGTCGCAGAGGTGAGAGTCCTGCATGCTAACCACTAGGCCACGAGGGGTCCCCTCATAATAAATATATGTACTCATAAATATCAAAAGGGGTGCTTGAGGGAGATTAGTATGTTATTCCAAGCTTGCCATTCTGAAGGAAAAATACAAATTTTTTTTTTTTTTTTAATTAATTCCAAGCTTGCCATTCTGAAGGAAAAATACAAATGTTTTTTTTAATTAAATTTAGTTTTGATTATCCATATTAATGTGGACATTCTGAAGTAGTTTGAATTTGTTAAATAAGATCCACTGAGGAAAGAGCCTTTAAAAAACTCTGAATTGTCTAAACAGATAATTTATATCACTGTAATTGTTTTGGACTGACCATGTAAACCCAGAGGAAAATAGAAAGAGATAATAACTTTTGACCGTCTAATTGTTTTGTTATAAATTGACTGCCCATTTATGCAGAGATCTGAGTGTAAAACCACATTTAAGAACTGTTTATTGAGGCTAATGTTATTAACTGAACTCTTTCTCAGATTTTTAATTTAAAAAGACTCCTGATAAAAAAAAGCTGTATGTGATTAGATAATCTCTGCATATTTTAATTTAATTGATCATCTAAAAGTAGTAATTTGAAGCTCAGAACAGGGTTTTGCTGTTAATCTAATCAGTCAGTGAGTAAAGGCACTGAGTTCATAAAATTCCTTGAAAGGTGGTTATTATTGCAGTAGACTGATTTATTTATGGGAAATGGAGCATCTGATGAATATACCTGGGTTTTTATAGGTTTGGTTTTTTTTCCATTTCTTTTTTTTTTTTTCATTTGCAAGCAGATACTGTCAGTGAGAAGGGCATGTCATGTCAGTGAGGGCGTGGCATGGCAGTTTGCAGGGCAGTTCAAGCAGGCAGAGTGAGCAGGAAGGGCTCTTCTCTAGTCAGCCGTGAGCAGCCAATAGCGGCAGCAAACAGGCTTACAGGCTGGAAAGGAAGAGCAAAGAGATCCTTTCAGCCCCAGTCCTTTTAGCGTATTAGTTTAAGCTTCCTCAGTTATGGTGTGACTCGCCGCAAAGCTCGATCCCCTGTAGCTGCGGGAGTCACTGTGCCAACCATGTCAAAGGCCTGTGGACAGACAGACCTGCTGATGGCAGACACAGCTCTCCAAGTCACAGGTTGCCAGGAGTGCCTGATGCCTCTTTGCGAGGCTGGGGCTGACAAACTGTTATTCTTCAGAAGGTGTGCTGTGGTTGAAAAGCTGTGTCTTCAGGTAAAGGAGCTATGAGAAGTGAACAGATTGCATAGTATTGAAGCGAAGGAGCAATAAAGAGACCAGTTATTTTCAGAGACACTACACTCTCAAGACTCTTGGGAGTCTTGAACTTCCGTTGTAGTGGAGAAGCAGATGAACTTGAACCCTACAGGGTAACTAGTCAAAGGAATTTTAATCAAGGGTCTGTTAAAAATGAAGGCTGGAAGAAGGTCATTGCATGTACCAGGAGGAAGGTTCCACCTCCTTCTCAAAATTTGATCCACCTAGTTGATCAAGGGAAGCCAACTGATGTCACCTTTTTGGATTTCTGTAAAGCTTTTGATACTGTCACAGGATCCTCCTGGACAAAATGTCCAGCACACAGCTGGATTAACACATCATGCAGTGGGTGAGCAATTAGCTCACAGGTCGAGCACAGAGGGTAATAGTGGACGGGGTCATATCAGACTGGAGACCTGTCACTAGTGGGGTTCCACAGGGCTCCATCTTAGGCCCTGTGCTCTTCCACATCTTCATAAATGACTTGGATGCAGGACTGGCACTCAGAGGACCTGTTAACTCCCTCTAAAGCAGAGAGGCTCTGCAGAGAGACCTCGACAAATTAGAGGACTGAGCAATCACCAACCACATGAAGTTTAACAAGGGGAAGTGCCAGATTCTGCACCTGGGATGGGGCAACTCCGGATGTATGTACAGACTGGGGAATGAGATGCTGGAAAGCAGTGCCAATGAAAGGGACCTGGGGGTGCTGGGTGATGGCAGCTTGAATGTGAGCCCTGGCAGCCAGGAGGCCCAACCGTGTCCTGGGGGGGCATCAGGCAAAGTATCACCAGATGGTCGAGGGAGGGGATTGTCCTGCTCTCCTCTGCACTGGGGTGGCCTCACCTTGAATATTATGTGTAGTTTTGGGTGCCACAATATGAGAAAGGTATTAAGCTATAAGAGAGTGTCCAAAGAAGGGCAACCAAGATGATGAAGGGCCTTGAGGGGAAGCCATATGAAGAGTGGCTGAGGTCACTTGGTCTGTTCAGCCTGGAGAAGAAGAGACTGAGGGAGACCTCATTGCAGTCTACAACTTCCTTGTGAGGGGAAGAGGAGGGGCAGGCACTGATCTCTTCTCTGTGATGACCCATGACAGGACCTGATGGAATGGCCTGAAGTTATGTCAGGGGCAGCTTAGGTTGGATATTAGAAAGAGGTTTTTCACCCGGAGCGTGGTTGGCTGCTGGAACAGGCTCTCCAGGCAGGTAGTCACAGCACCAAACCTGATGGCGGTCAAGAGGTGTGTGGATCATACTCTCAGGCACATGATGTGACTCCTTGGGGATGGTCCTGTGCAGGGCTGTTTCCCATCATACATAGTACTTGAGCAGAAGGATACTGTCGAGTTACTAACACAGTGTACAGCAAAAGGCTTCCTAGGGCAAGTTCAGCTCACGCTTACTTTTGACTAAAATCTTTTATGTGAATGATTTTTTTTTCTTACCTCATTTTGCCTCTCCAAATTTGTTATCATCTCCTTACTGCAGCAGTAGAAGTTGCTTTATCTATCTAGGACTTAATACCTCAATTTGATATATTTTGTATAAATATAATTGTTTTCTTTGCATACTAATTTAATTCACCATGTAAGAGAACATGAACTCTCATCCTTTCATTTGCATCATGGCCTTACCTGAATTTTTAGCTGTTCCTCCAGAACACATGACTATATTAACTCTGGCAATCTTGGGTGCACAAAGGACATACAATTATTAGCAGCACCAAAATATGGAGCAGAGGAGTTTGAGATGTGCAACTTCATTGTTTTGTGGGACAAAATGGGAATGGGGTTAAATGATACAAGTTTATGAAGATAACTGTAGAAGTTTTTACAAAGCAAAGCTGTGCTGGACTTTACACTGTCATGTTTCTCAAAAATCCTAAAGCATATTAGCAAAACGGAGACAATTTTTGTGAAATTAGTCTCACTAAGATGGTCCACAATTGTGCCCTTAAAGAATGAGGGTTGTCCACCATCCCTCCAAGCAGGATACAGAGGAGCTTCCACACCACTGCTTTTTATCTGACTGAGCATATATGCACCTTCAGCAGAACTAAACTCTCAGTACAGTTGGTGAAGGTAACACACTCAGCACTATTTCAGATGATGGGGACTATAATAAATTCAATAACCTCCTAATTAAGAATTTATTAGGAAACAATGAAATTGATAATCTCTGTGTTTACCGTCTCATATATTGTTTTGGCTAATAAATAATCTTTTATTGTGAGTAATTTTGCTGCCAGAAAAAGAAGTATTTTGTTTAAAAAACAGCTCACACAACATACAGGAATAAGAGGTTTTTAAACATGGAGATTGACAGATGTTAAAGGGTTAATGCTTTAACAGAATTTTTAAAAAAATCTTGATGTTGAAAGCAGCTGGCATAAGAAAAATGGAGCTTTTAAATGCAAACAAATGCTTTGGAAGAAACCAAAGGAAACAAAAAAATACAGTCAGTTTTACAGTAAAGAAGTGCTGACAGCTAAACAGAAAAACTATCTTTGTAAAGAATTCTTGCCTTTAGACTTGAACTTTCATTACTGAATTTATATTTCTGAAATATTGAAAATGATTTAATGAATTTCATTTGAACCTAGTCTTTGACTAAAATTATTTAATGTACTATTTTGATGATATTATAGCAGATACTGATGATACTATAGTACAAAGGTACTATTTTGGTGATACTACTGGTGTAACTTGAATATATCTTCAATATGACAGTTATTTTAATACTGGAATTGAATAATTTGAGAGGAAAAGGCTAGATATATATGTGGGTTTGCATTTATTTAAATACTATTTACCTTGCATTATGGTCATTAATTGTGGATAACATAACCATAACATTTTTGTACACCTATTCCTAGCTTGGTACTATGTTACAGTGTTTCACGCATTCAACTCCACTAAGTTTAGGAAACTATGCTTGAATACGTTATCCTTTTCAAAGACTGTAAATTTAACTCTTTCAGGACACTGATACTTATTATGATGTTATTTCTTAACTAGTACCATGGTGTCAAAAGGATGACTTGTATACAGAAAAGGACCTGTCCTCAAAGATTTTAAACTTGAGATCTGGAATTTAGGATTAGATACAAATATTTTTTGCATCTTACTCTGTCATTTAAATTATTGCATGAACCTTAATGTTCAAGCACATTTTTCTAAATGTGTATGTTTTCAATAATTAATATAATTTTGCTAACTTTTTTTTTTCACTTCAAAATATTAGTTTCTTCCTGTACTGGGTAGCCAGTACAGCATCTGTAGCTCCTATATAGCCTAGTACAAAGTGCACAGAAACAGCATTATGTTTCCTTTTATTAGAGTCTATCCATCTACACATTCGCAGTAATGTTTTGTTTGCCTTTTTTACAGTGGCTGTACTTTGTGTTTGTGGTTAAAATGATTTTCCATAATAACCTTCAAATTGTTTTCCTGATCAGTATACTAAATTGTTGGGCCATTTGCCACATATTGTATAGCTTGTTTTCTTCCTCCAAACCTAATTATTTTGCATCTTTCTGTACAACAAAATGCCTTTACCATCTGCTATGTTGTTCATGTAAACAATCAAAATCTTAGTTTCCACCATTCAACCTTATTGTTTCAGCTTCTAATTCTTGTATCATCTGCAATCTTGTTCATAAATGGCCTTATTTCCATGTATCTCTGGAACAGATTCAGGCACACAAGAGCAACAGAGTCCTACAACCAGACTGCCACTTTTATGTTTCGTTGTTACAATTAGGAAGGAGGTGTCCAGGTTGATTAATTTTTACTTCTATTATTTTATTTTATTTTTTTTTACTTCTTGTCCTTTCAGAACCAGGTTTCCAATCTTTGCCATAATGTATTTATACCATAAACCTTAATGTGAACTACTTCTCCTATTCCTCTCTGGATTCAAATCCTAGCAAATATGCTTTGTATATCTGAATGTATGTTTTACTTTATTTGTCATGATAATAATATCATAATGGCTGGACTTATTAGCAGACCTTTAAAGTAGATTTGGTGGAGGAAAAGGGATATTCTTCCCAACATCAGAGAGGAACAAGGAAACAACAACATTTCGGGAAACAGCAGGGAATTGTCCCTGTCTCTAAATTGTCCCAAAGGAATAGATAGGTGAAGAGGTTAGCCCAGCTGAAGTGCATCTACACCAATGCATGCAGCATGGACAACAAGCAAGAGGAGTTGGAAACCATGATGCAGTTAGAAATCTGTGACCTAATTGCTATCACAGAAACATAGTGGGATGAGTTATACAACTGTAATTGTGTTACAACTGAGGACTACAAACTTTTTAGAAGAGATAGGCTGGGAAGCAGGGGAAGGGCTATTGGTCTCTGTGTTAAGGAACGGATAGATTTTGAAGAGCTGCCTTGGAGTAACAGCTGTGAACAGGCTGAGAGCTTGTGGGTAAAAATCAAGGAGAGGACCAACAAAGGACACGGTAGTTGGGGTCTACTGTAGTTGCCTGACTAGGGGGAGCCTGTTGATGAGGCTTCTTGCTTCAGATACAGGAAGCATCACACTTGCAAACTCTCATCCCAATGGTGTGTTTCAACCATCTGGGTGTCTGCTGGAAAAGCAATACAGCTGGCTGCAAGCAATCCAGAAGGCTCCCAGAGAAATCTTGGATGTCCTATTTCTGGAAGTCTTCAAAGCCAGGTTGGAGGGGGCTTTCAGCAACCTGGTCTAGTGGGTGGTGTCCTGTTGTAGACGACGGGAAAAGAATACATGACCACAGAATTTGATCACGACTTATCCACTTTATTGCTGCAGGCTTTGTGCTTATAAAGGTTAATAATTAGCTTCATACATATTACAAGCGCTAGCTCATCATTGGCTTCTGATTACCTAAGTTATATTTGCGCAAATGCTGTTTCTTTCTCATTCTTATGGTTACTTATTTGCTACTTGTTCCGCTTTCCCACCCTATTATTCTATCCTTCTGTCACGTACACAGTTTCACAAACACAGTGACCTTCTAATAGTTTTTTCCTTACCGTGGGACTAAAGCTACAGCATCTTTCTCATGTCCTCTCTCTATCAACCACGTTTCTGTAATACTTTCCACAGTGTCCTTGCCCGCGGCAGGGGAGGTTTGGAACTAGGTGATCTTTAAGGTCTCTTTTAACCCAAACTGTTCTATGGTTCTAGGATCATCAAAGGTCAGTGTAAGGCAATTATGAATGTCTCCTTCTGACATCCTTTTTCTCTCCAGTATTTTGCATCACGAAAGTAAAGGTTAAAACTATTTACCTGTCTTGCCTGCATGTTTGCCCATGTGTGTCTTACACGTAATGGTGTTAAGATAGCTTGAGATGAGTCCATGCCCAACTACACTTGCTCAATGGATTGTATTTTAAATACTTTATTAAATTTATCTGTGTTAATGATACTATTTATTCAATGTCATGCAGGCATCGCAGACATAAGGAATATTTAAAATGTTTATTCTTCAAACCATTTACAATACAAACTCTATCTTGTACTACCCTGAGCTTTCCAAGTACCGTTTCAGATATTAGAGTAAGCAGTTCAGTATAGTTATGAGTAGACGGTAACACTTTTACATTAAAGAACCAAATTTTACATTCTCATGCAAATACACTGGAGAAGAGCAATGCCATAATACCATCCTGTGATGCTTATAGGTGAAGAGGAAATCGTTACCATTACACTTAATCTGTCACCATGTTATGTTTCTTTATACCTGTTCTGCTGTTCCAGTAAGGCAAAAAGTCTCTGCTTTTTCTTTGTGATAGATGTAGGCTTATAGTTCACCTTGCTTGAGAAAGGAAAGCCCAAGATCATGTGGGTTTGGTAACTAAAATTTCATGTTAGGCCATCAGATAACCCTTGCTTCAATTCGGTGCACTAGGTCTGCCTGTTCTGTAAGCCGTAGCAGTAGTTTACTGTTCCATATTTAAAATGAGTTAAGAATTGAGGATTTGTTACCTACTGACTAAGTTGTACTTGAAGTTGTTATATAAGGATATAGAAATTCTTACTATTTATCACAAAATTATTTTATCCATTGCTTAGCTTTGTTTTTAACTCTATTGAAAACAGGTAATTTTGTATTGTTCATCAACATATCTAATGCACTGTGACTGACATAATTAGTTCCCCTTCTGGTTCATATTTCCCTTCCTTCCTCTGAATTATGTGTTGTTTTTATATGATGACAAATGTAGTTGCTTATGTTTTTTATATTTAAAGTGAAACAAAAAAGCAATAATACTTGTAACTGCCGTCGACAGATACAGAAGTCGATAAACTGTGAAGGATGTCAAGTTGAAGAGAGAAGACAAGTAGTTATGATGTCAAACTCAATGAATCTAGTACAAAAAGAAGTTGCTATCTACTTGTGCAGTGCCACTGAAAAAAGGCAAATTACTCTTAACCAATATAATGAAAAACTTAGCATGCTCAGACAGAGATAAGACAACACAGATGAAAATTCATGGGTAAGAGGGATTATGCTTTATAGGATGATAAGCCATCTACTTAAAGTTATAGATGTGTGGCAAGAAAGAGAATGAGGTGAGCAAAAAATACAGAGAATTAACATTTATAGAAAAAAGATTCTATCCAGATACCAATCCTGCAATCTTCTGCCACCGACAGATGACAAAGAAATACTATTTCATTTTCACTTCATTCAAGGCATATGGAGAATGGATCACTTAAGGCATTAACCATAGGTCCTAAAAGGAGAGCTGCAGAATTCTTTGGCAAATTAGCCAAGCACATCTTTATTTTAAGCATGGAAAAGTCTAATAAAGATAGAATATTATTGTGCCTAACAGTAAGAACGTGCCTGAGCGCTTTACAGGTTTGTGGGGTAAGTCAACATCTTACTAGGAAAAACCCTATGTATTTAAGTCTCCCCTTTTTAATTTTTTTCATAAATTGCAGCGCTCCACAGAATGAAATGCCATAACGGGAAACAAAAATCTCAAAGAAGCTTACACTGTTTTTAAGAATAAAGACTTATTTTCCTGGAGCAGGAGAGAACAATCTTTTTATACATTGTCATTGGTTTGTAGATTACAGGGCTTTTGGATCTAGGTGCTCCTTTATGTATATTAATCCTTAATGCTAAATCCTGTTCATGGTTGTGTTCCATGCATCCTAAATATTTACTCAGGATGATAATGGTATAAAATAGAAACTTATTTGTTTCAGTTTTAACAAAATGTTGTTTGAACTCCATGGCAATACTCAAATTATTATTTGTAGTATTAGTATACACTCTTGCTAAGATTACTAATGTAATTGCAAGGGTGATTTTCTGTTAGATATATTTAATTGACTTTTAATATTGATTCTTTGGCAAAGTTTTTGACTTATGTGAAGCCATGGTTTTGCTCATGTTTACCTGTGGGTTCAAAATATCACTGAGGGATCTATTTGTGAACATTGACAGCTCTATATGAGCTACCAGCCACTTCTGCACATCCTCAACAGGGCAACATAAAGCCATTTACAAAGTAGCATGACTCTTGCAGAAGGAATTCCTGGGGGTTTCTTTCTGTGGCACAGTATTTTGAAAAAAGACCTGCTTTTTAATAAATACCTGAGGCAGAAACATATTATTCAGAAAATCAAGAGGAGTTATTACACTACTTCTCCTTACATCCTGTGCTTTTCCCTTGATATTTGGATGGATTAACCCTTCTGTGTGGCAGGAAATCCTACCTAAATCTTTCTTTTTTTTTCTCCCATCTTAGGGATGGAACTTTATACAAGGCTACGTTAGGTGTGATAGGAAATGTTCCTTTCTTTATCTTTTGATACCTAGCCAAAATAATAAAAGGTGGTTTCTGAAAAAATACACATATATATGAATTGGCTGGGATTTTATCAGCATGCTTCTCTGCTACTTCAGAGGACAAACTCCCTCAGACTACAGAAATAGGGAAAGGATCCCCAAACAATTCTCTGAATGCCTCAACATTTCTCAAAAACACTCTTTTAAACACTCTCAATGTCCCTCAGCCTTCAAGAACTATACAGACCAAATGTTGAAGGGACTAATAGCAATTAAATATTTAACGCTACATTGATGGGAATTAGTTATCTGTCTGCATTCTGCACTTGAACATTTAACTCTCATGTAGGAATTTCCTGGATGTGATCTCTACTTCTTTGCATTTTCGATCCCTTCACTTTTGCCCCTATTTTTGGATTTTTAATACGAACTGCTCATAAAATGTTTTTCAAATATGCTCCAGAAGTATCTTTGATAGAACTTAATGTTGCTTGAAAATTGATGTAGAGAGGCTGAGATCTTTTTCAGATCACACCTCAGGTTTTTAAGGTACCTTGGGATGCAAGGTGCTATTGATTCAGGCAAGTGGAGAAATGCACATGGTAGCAAATAGCTGCTATTTCTTGGTTGAAAAGGGATAAATTTATGCTTTTAAATTTAAGAATGAAGAACAAACACAAATTTAAGTTGTTGGTCACATTTTGAAGCTCAAATGCATTAGTGTGACTCACCAAAGACAGTGTTACTGGTGTTACATTGAAGTCTTCATGTCAAAATAAAAATAATGGTGCTTCTAAAATTAGAATTCTCTATAGTTAAAAGAAATCTAGTTAGATATTAGCCAGTGTTTTAAGGTTTTAATTTTTTTGCAGTGAAAATACCAAAAACTGTCTAAATCATGTATGATAACTAAAAGATAAGGGAATCGCTACATACAAAAAACAAAATGCCAAATAGTGTATAGGACCATTCAACAATGTTCACAGCTTTGTGAGAAAACTGAAAACAAAATTCTTGCACAGAGGTATTTCAGAATAAGATAGTGAAGTATTTGTCTTTTGAAACCAGTCAAGGACATAAGAGAGATTGCTTCATAGTAGTTCAAAGCATATCCCATAACTTTGAAGCAGGAAAAGCAAAAGCCATTTTATGAAAATTGTTAGGTAACCTGTGCAATCTGTTTAGGTCAGGGCCACTTCTGATTTCCTGGAAGTAAATGCTTTTGTGAATAGTGAGCCCTCTACAGAAATTTGAGAAAATTTATAAAGTATTAAAAGAGTGAAACAGCAACCTTCGATGTCTGCTGGTCCAGAAGAGTCACTTTAACAAATCACAGCGTGCAAGTGATATGTGCTGGAATTGCATTTTGATTCTACTGTAGTATCAAGATAAAATACACCACCAGAGATGAGGCAAAGTGTAAGTGCCACATACGTAAAGCAGAAAACAACCTGGAGTTTCTAGAATATATGACCTGTCAGTTTCCACACAACTTTAGTCTGAAGGTTCAACTTCAAAAGTGACTTGAGGAACTGCAAAATATTTTGTCCTTTTATTTTCTTTACTGTGTTTGAGTGGGTAATTCCGTATCATCTTGGATGTTCTTTGCCTGTTTAGAGACTCTCTTCAGTAAGTCTCTCAGCAGATGTAGACCTTGGGACCTGATCAAAAAAATCAGTATTCTTCTGTCTCTGAAGCACAGATTTCTCCAAAATGCTTAATCTTTCTTACTACTTTGGGAACTGTTTATGGCAGATCATTGCCTTCAGTTTCTGAGCCCCTTTTTGGAGCCCTTTTGGTCCTAAACTTATACTCAGAGCAGTGATCACATTTCATCAGATTGTCTTCCAGATTTGTGTGAGGGGTCACCAGTTCTCCCCACTGACCTATGCTTACTGTAGTGCTTGAGACCATTTGAGATAGTGCACTGTGAGAAAAGGAGAAAGTCTTGAGCAAATTGGCCAAAATATCCCAGAATAGGGAAATAGCTAAGTCAGGCATTGCTAGGGATTTTCAAATGTCAGGCCTAGGACTGTGGTGATATCCTGAGAACGTCCCCAGGAGGAGTATGCTTTGATAATCATCTCTCTTTTTTCACTTTTAGTTTGATTAATTATTATTTTTTAAAAATCAGTATTATAGTATTAGAACTGTTAGCAGTTTCCTCTATATTGAGAAAGCTTACTTAGTAGGATAAAAATATTGCTGCTATTCACTCTCTGAAATGTAGAAGCTCATAATTTTAATTAGATATATGATGAAAGCCTCAATTTTTATTTTATTTTTTTTTAATTTCAATTTATTTCATCCAGTTCTGATTTCCTAGATTTGGCATGAATTTCCCAAATATATTTACCCTGATAATACAGCACTCACAAGTTTCTGTTTTCATAACACCAACTCATACTTCAAGATTTAAAATTATACAGTGGTACAGTGCAGGATCACATTAACACGTTAGACTTTTAAGTAAATTTGTTTTATTTAAATGCAGACTATCATGGGTGACACTGTTGTAGGTGTTTGCTACAGCCACCTGATTAGGTGGAGGCCTTCCAAAGGCAGCTGGAAGTACCCTCACAGTCACAGGCCCTGGTACTCATGGGGGACTTCAACTACCCTTACAACCACTGGCACAAGCAGTCCAGAGGGCTCCTGGAAAGCACTGATAACTTTCTGGTACAGGTGATGGTGGAGCCAAGTGGAAAAGGTGTGCTGCTGGACCTTATGATCAGAAACAAGGAAGGTCTGGTTGGAGATGTGAAAGTTGGGGGCAGCCTTGGCTACAGTGACCATGAGTTTGGTATTCTGCAAGGGGAAAGCAAGGCAGTGAGTAAGATTGCAACGCTGGACTACAGGGCAGCTAACTTTGGCCTCTTCGGGGAACTTCCTGGAAGAATTCACTCCCTCCAGGCTCAGGAATGGTGCATCCCTCTGGGCAAGAAACTGCAAAAATGGGGCAGGAGACCTACATGAATGAACAAGGAACTTCTGTCAGCAGATACACATGAAGCAGGGACAGGATACCTGGGATGAATATAATGATGTCAGAGGATTCAGAAATGCAAGAAGGAAGGCCAAGACCCACTTGGAATGAAATCTGGCTAAGGATGTTGAGGATAACTAGAAGGGCTTCTTCAAATACATTAATAACAAAAAGAATACTAGGGAAAATGTGAGCCCGCTATTGAATGGAACAGTGACTGTTGCAACAGAGGCTGCAGAGAAGTCTGAGATACTGAATACTTTCTTTACTTCAGTCTTCACTGCCAAGGCCAGCCCTCAGGAATCAGTGACCCAAGAGACTAGGGATGAAGTCTGGAGAAAAGAAGACTTTACCTGGATCAAGGAGGATTGGGTTAGAGACCATTTAGTCAAACCTGACATCCACAGATCCAGGGGCCTTGATGGGATATACCCATGAGTGCCAAAGAAACTGGCAAACATCAGTGCTAGGCTACTTTCCATCTTTGGAAATTCATGGTAGTCAGAAGAGGTGCCTGAGGACGGGAAGAATGCAAATGTCACCCCAGTCTTGAAAAAAGGACAGGAAGAAGGACATAGGGAACTACAGGCCAGTCAGACTCACCTCAATCCCTGGAAAGGTGATGGAACAGCTCATCCTAGGGGCCATCTCTAAACACATGGAAGACAAGAAGGTGATCAGAAGTAGTCAGCATGGATTCACCAAAGGGGAACCATACTTAACCAACCTTATTACCTTCTATGATGAGAGAACTGGTTGGATAGATGAGCAGTGGATGCTGTCTACCTACATTTCAGCAAGGTTTTGGACATTGACTCCCACGATAGAATTTCAAGCTGGATGAGTGGAGAGTGAGATGGATTGAGAACTGGCTGAATGAAAGGTCTCACAGAGTTATGGTCAGTGGCGCAGAGTCTAGTTGGAGGCTTGTCACTAGTAGTGTCCCCCAAAGGTACAATACTGGGCCTGGAGTGCTGTGTCCAGTTCGGGGCTCCTCAGAACAAGAGAGAAGTGGAGCTCTTGGAGTGAATCCAGAGGAGGGCAACAAAGATGATTAGAGGACTGGACCACCTCACTTATGAGGAAAAGCTGAGAGAGTTGGGCCTGTTCAGCCTTGAGAAGAGACAACTGAGAGGGGACCTCATCAATGTCTATATGTATCTGAAGGGAGGGTGTCAAGAAGATGGAACCAGGCTCTTCTTGGTGGTGCCAAGCAATAGGACAAGAGGCAATGGGCAGAAACTTGGACACAGGAATTTCCACCTAAATATGAGGCAGAACTTCTTTGCTGTGAGAGTGATTGAGCAGTGGAACAGGTTTCCCAGAAAAGGTTGTGGAGTCTCCTTCTCTGGAGATATTCAAAACCTATTTGGACATAATTCTGAATAATATGCTTTAAGTGACCCTGCTTGAGCAGGGAGGTGAGACTACATGACCTCCACTGGTTCCTTCCAACCTTCCCCATTCTGTGATTCTATGATATAAAAGGTCCATTGTCAGATGCAAGAATGGCATTTCCTTTCTCAAAACTACATTTAGATTTTCAGAAGAAAACCTCTCTCTCTTGAAAATTAATGACACTAACTGATCTGAGGCTAAGCTCCATAGAGATAAATCTGGAAGTGCCTTAGATATCTCCATGGTCACTATAAATTTATCACACAGAGAACGAACTACTGAGCACTTCCATTATTCATGGTTATCCTTGTTCTTTACATACCCAGAGGGAAAAGGGGACACCATGTTTTTCTAGTGGACATGTTATGTTACTTTGATGAAAAATGATTTTGTAAACTTTTTTCTGCTACTCTCACTATATTTAAAATATTTATGTCAGTGTTCTCCAGTGAAGGACAAAGACACTCCAAAAGATCTGTGTTATCAGCATGCAAAATTATAATTTTTTAACTACTCTGGCTTCTGATTCAGTGAAATTAAATTCCCTCTTAGGCCATAAAAGAGTGCTGCACTGTATTTTAGATAAGCACAATGTAAAGAAAAAATCAGATTCATAAATACTACAGAAGCAAAAGAACTGTTGCTTACTAAGGGGAAATTTTTTAAAGTCTTACACGCAAAGTGGAAATTACTCCCTTTTCAACTACCCCACATTCTGCAGATTGATCTTTGTATGTGGCTTTAAAAATATGAAATAATCTCTTTTTAATTCAAAGATGACTTTCTGTCTCCTACCAAAATAAATGTTCTACCGCAGTTGTTTCAAAGCACTATGCTTTCCATATTATAGGTCACTTTAAGGAAGAAATACACATGTGCTACTTTCAAATGTGCACACAGGAGAATGAGAAATAAGAGTGATGCCACAGTTTTTATAAGAATTTTTACAGTTATGCTGACATTTACAAAGAAATATATTCATGGTGACTCTGCTTGGCAAACTTTTCAATTTATTCTAGTCATACTTTGCAATAATAAGCTTTTTTTGTTTTAGTACTGAGAGGAAAATAAACTGCTTTGCAATTTACATGAAAGGCAAGTTTAATATATGACAGAGTAGAATTTATATTGGTATGTGCACTTTTGTGGTATCAGATGTTTCCTGACAACATTCTAAAACTTTAGGAACTTCTTTTCTCTGAGCCAAGAAACAAAATGGCAGGTTTGCTTCTGAAGATAAAAATTGAATTATGCCATATAAGCTTAATAATTAAGGTATTCTGTATACTAGCTGCTTAGAATAATTCAAATGCTATTCAAGTGATTTTTGTTACAACTGAATGAGTCAGCAATATGTACCTTGTCAGTAACACGCAGAACCTTCTGATATATAGAACTGCTTTTTGCTCAGCCATATTTTAGGTTTACATAGCCCCAGTGGTAAAATAAACATGAAAAAACATCTGGTCAAATAAACTCAGGATCACTAAATGACTTACTCTCAAATTGCACCAGAAAGAAGGCTCATGGGAAAATGTGAATAAACAGTAATGTTGCATCACAGATTCTCTAACTTTGTCTCAGCAGGTATGCCACAAAGCAAGCGGTCTGCTAGTTTCATTAAATTATCTTGAAATTGCTTTGCATTATGCACTAGGGTACATCTTCAGAAAATATTATTTTGTTGTTAAAGTTGAAAGCTATTTTTATTGATTCGGTCAGTTTACAATGCCTTACTTTTAGGGAATGGTGAGCTATGAGAAACACTGGAATTCCTGCATGTTGCTAACCTGACTCCATCAATGCTTCCACACAAATGATGAGCACTGATGAGCACAAATGTTGAGCAGCTGTGACTTTAAAAGCTTCCTTTGCAATGAAAAAATAAATGCTGAGAAGAGTAATGGAAAATTGTAAATTTAAGGAAAAAATAGAGGCTGTTAATTGTATGGATGGAAATTCTAAAACCAGGCTTCCATTTTTCTTTAAGACTTTGTATTACTACAAGGCCTTTCATTTCTTATGCTCTCAATATGAATATTTAAATAATTCATTCCTCTTTTTATCAGATGTTATTCTTGATCTCAGACCGGCAATTACGGATCTCTGATGTCTTCTAATGTCTGTTGGATTTACACAGTAGTTCATAATTCATTTCAGTAGGTCTTTGTATCCTGCATCATTTTACTGAAATGGCTTAGTCCTTCTGAGTGTGTCTTTCAAACTCACTTCACTTCTGAGCTATTCAGAAGCTCTGAAATCCCCTGATTATGAATGGAAAAGATGTTTTGACTTTTTCAAAGGTTTAGACTTCTCTAAAAACACAAGTATGATGTAAAAAACAGAAGAAATCACAACTAGAACTAATTTTCTAGCTCTTATAATTTCCTACATAATCAGATTTCCATAGAGCCAATTTTCAGTTAAAGTGATTCTTGTGTCAAGCAAACTTCAGTTCCTGTTCTGTGTCTTCTTCTGGTAAGTGTCTTGCTTTCAAGATAAGATGGATAATAGGACTTGCCAAATCTTCTTGATGAACATGTTGAAAATTCCTTGTAGAACTATTAAATTGGGGTCATCTATGTTAGACAAATCACATATGCCAGTGCAAGCAGCTTCTCAACCTCATTACTCTAAGAGGTGTGTACTGTATAAGACACGCAGTGCATCATCCTCAGGAGCACTTCAGTTGGGTGTTAAAGTACAAGTCTGACATGTGATGACAGAGTCAGAGTTTCTTGAACTATCGAACTTACCAACTAGTCTCTGCTCAACTTCGGCCATAGCTGGGGTAGTACCTTACCGAAGAGGTAGTACTCTCATGCACTCTTAGTGGTCTTGAATTGTAAAGGTACAGAAAATATGAATTTTATTGTTTCATTAATTGTTGACATCAAATTGACTTTCATTATAGCTTAGAAATTGCAAACAAATGTAAAGACTCAAAAATACTTCAAGATGTTTCTATCACAAAAGGTTAATAATGAAATCCATCTATGGTTGTCAGCTTTAGTAGCATGAGCATGTGTATCATACAAACAGACTTGCCTTTTCCTGCAGGTATGAACAGCAAAAATAACAAATCCAACCCCGTTCTTGGATAGATCCAAAACTCCCACTAATAGCATTGTATGGAATGGACTTCCCAGCTTCAGCCTTGCCAGCTTCTCAAACTTGGCTGCACAACAATTGAGGCTTTCTTTGCAGGTTGAAACTGCCCTGTCACATATGAGGAACTGGTTTGTGTTCATACGTTTTTCAACCTCTGTTGTTTTGAATCTTTATTGTAGCTAACAATTTAGTGCTGTATTTTTTAACTTGGGTTAGTTCGACTGCTTTGATTACTGACTTAGCCTTATAATAAAGCATAATCTGTTCAGCTATGGCAATCTCATTTCCTCTGTTCATAAAAGGCAAAGATGTGTTTGTATTTTCATTATAACCAAGAACTCATTTGTCTATCATTTTCAACTGTGATGACTATTAAAACCATTTCTTTGATCTGCATTAGTTTGGGCTGCTATACTTTTTTTGGATCATTTGTCATGACAATTTCTGGACAGTCACAAGCCACTTTCTAAAGCCTAATAGATTGCTCTGTATATTGCAAGGTTGTATATTGACTTGTTTTCATTTGAAAGCAAGTAAGAGAGGCATGAAAAGAATGTGAGAAAATATACTTTGGAGGAATGAAAGAAAAGAAGTTAGCGTAACATCTTCATAAACCTTAGACTTCCCAAATTTGAATTACATCACCTGCTGCAAAAAAGAAAATGTATTATTGGCATTTTATGTCTTGTAAAATGACATGATTGGTTTTTTTTCATACCTTCTCTCTATAAATAAAAATAAATAAAATGAAGGAGTAAACTGTCTTAGGTAGTCACAGCTAATTTTACCATAAATTAAACAATACTCCCTTATCACAAATTCACATTTTAAAATTCACATTTTAAAATAATATTTTCCTCTAAGAAGTATTTGTTGGGTTTTTTTTAATTTGAACAGTAACATACCTATTACCCCAAATCAGTCACTTATATTTCCTTTCATAACCTAAATGATCAAACATTGCACTCAGGTTATTTGACCACATTCCACAAGTAGTTGAAAAAAGCAGCACCAGTACCTTAGAAGAAAGCAAACAAGATAATTTTTGTATATTCAAAAATTTGTGTTTTGCCTGTCTTTATAGTGAGTCTTGAATAATCTAGTATGAAAGTTGTGTTTTAAGAAAGAGATGCATTAAAAGTCCAGAAGGGTCCTTGTGCTGGGGATTATCAGAACTATCTCCAGTGTTACTCTGTACTGTTAGACTGTCAGACTTGTCTTGCTTCTATGCAGGTTATCACCAATTTTAATTTGTTACTGAGGTGGTATTAGAGCTGTGACTTAACTAAATTGAGGAGTAAAAATGGGGAAATTAGTGGAGTTAAATTCTGTAGGTGAAACTAGGATAAGATATTAGTAGTGCTTACTGCTTGAACATCAGATTATGTGACAAAGGATATCTCGTGCTTTCTATTACTATTTAATTAAGAAATTGCAACCTTTTGTTTAGCATCCATGGTGACATCCTATAGTCAGGTGTTTGTGGTAAAGAGTTCTGAAAGCAGCTTATGGTGATGTTTTAAAATAGAGACTAGTTTGCAAATAAAAAGGAAAGGAAGGTCTTTCTCTTTCTGATGGAGAATACTATTCAGCACTTTGGGTATGACATGTTCCTTAGGCAGAATAGCTATGTCTCTTAACAGGTGTGCATGCAATACAGTTGTCTCGAGGCTGAAAGCAGGAGAGGTACATCTGGAATCACAGCTTGGGAATAGCCACCGAGTTAGTCTTTCCATCTTGGAACTAGAAATTGATTTTTGAGTATTTCCTCACGTGAGACTGTTCTCTATGTTTGCATTACTGGGCTGGGATGTTGCTAAGTTGCTACAGGGGATGTTTGAATTTCTGAAAACCTCTTTTCCTTCTAGAATGAATAGTTTCCAAAAGACAGGTAGATGCTTTTGTTACAAAACCCTTCTTGATAACCCATCAGAGATTAATACATCAGAGATTAATATGTATACTACACAGTGCTGTAGATTACTGTTATTTCTAACACTAGAGCAGTGTGAGCAACTGCGTCTTCCCCCTAATGAAAAGCAAGATACTGGGTAATCAGGTTATTAATTTCTGATGTTTTATGTATTTGTAACCCTCGATGTGTGGTGAAATTAATGGCTGCATGTTCTTTCTGGTTCTATTCTCTCTACTGCAAGGCCATCTATTACTGTTATCTGTCTGATTTGCATGGATAGCTACTCAGAGGTAAGGATCCACATGTTGTCATCCTGTCTTTTTTTGTGGGAGAGAATAGGGTAGAGGAGAAGATATACAACTCATCTGGCTTATGTTAGATGCTAAGACAGCTGGCTTGAAACATAGACTTCACTTTGAAGCTCAAACTAGCTAGTCACTCAAGTCACTTCTTGGTGGCATATGAATAGGGAGAAACTCTTGCCAAGATGGCACTGAAGGATCTTTGGGTTCCTTATTATTACAGTAAAGGATGTATTCCAGATACTACAAGTCCTATTTCCCTGCTGCCAAGAGAACAGAAAACTTGAATTCTTTACTTCCAATTGCTGTTGTGGTCTTCTTTCTTTCAGATTGCACAAAGTGGACAACCAATTGTTTCAACCATATGTGGCTGTGTCTTCTGCAGTCAGTGCCTTCTGTAATACCCTTGAGAATGCCAACTCTTGCCTAACCTGCAGGAAGAATTTCACTCACAGACAATACCATCCCATTTATATACCAGGACTTCTATTTCTCAGAAGAGACTCAGATGGATTTCAGAAAAACAATGAATCTTTAAAGATATATATTTGAGTTCCAGTGATGTTTCACATGGGCAAAAACTGACAGGTGATATAAAAATATTTTTCCTTGTATAAATGTTTGTCTTGTTGGTTATACTTCAATTTTCGCTGCATTTAATTGTGTTCAAGTCTGACTATTTGACTCTGCTGGTAGACAAGCTGTTCTTCTATTAGCTGGAAATAAACCTGTTGTTTTTTATCAGTCAGAAGCACTTGTTATTTTTGTCACACTGTAGTCATTGATTTTGTTGGAAAAAAATCCTGAAGGTCCAAGCCTTTTAGTTTTTGTGGGCAGTGTGTGTTGTATGAGGAAAAGGGAAAAGGCTCAGCCTGGGGCAGGAGGAATGTGGAGATGAGAGGGTGCAGTCCTTCTCCAGGTTGGGGGATTGGAAGGATGCAGAGGTGACCTGGTGAGTGCAGGGAGCCCGGGACCCTGCAAGACAGAGGGCTCACTGGAAAGGCTGGGAGCTTGTTGGGCTATTTCCTTGCTCCTAAGCTGTTAACAACCCCCCACCCCTCCAGGCCTGTTTGTTGCATTAAGAGTACAGAAATTTAGCATAAATTGAGGCTCTTCTGTGCCTCACTGAAACAACATGGGGCCGTGAGGCCTTTGCTTCATTGCAGACACCCTTCAGTCATTGGGCCTTTCTTGAGCTCAGTGCAAGATGAGGGAGTGGCTCAGGCCATGTTCTTCTCAACCAGCCTTGCCAATTCTGCACCAAATAACAGAAACACTGTACAATTTTGACCATTTGCCGCATTACCGCAGGCAGATGCAGACTGATGTGAAGCATCTCTCCAACCTGTTGAGATCCCTCGGAATGGCTGGACAGCGCTTGGGGGGATCCACTACCGTTCCAGCTTTGTATCATCAGTGAATTTTCTGAGAAGGCACTCTACTGCTTCATCCAAGTTGATCATCATTGATTGATAATCTAAACAATACTAAACCCAGTATAGACCCTAGGGGAAAACCACTAGTGACAGGCCTCCAACTAGACTCTGTGCTGTGGATCACAACCCTCTGAGACCTGCCATTCAGCCATTTATTTGTTTATAAGCAATTTATAGAGCACGTCCACCAGGATTTTTTGCATATGCAAAGGCACTACATCAGAGGTTTACCTGAAATATTATTGATTCTTCAAATAAGTTTTCTTATTTTCCAAATACAGAATTACTGTAAGCCCTGAGTTGATCGTAACTTTAATTAGCACTGAAATAGCAGCTTTGAACAAAAAGAAAGAACTAAAGAAGAAAGGGATTCATGGTTGTACTATTCAGTTTCATTATCTAGTCTAAAACACTCCAAATTGCATAATGAGTAGTATTAACAAGCATGGGGGTTTTTTTCTACTTCAGTTGTTAAAAAAAGTTACAGATATAAAGAAGTTAGCCCTTTCCACCTTTCAGACCTTGTTCTCACTCTATCATTTGAGACTTATTATTGTGTTGTCAGCTACTTACTTAGAATGTAATCTATTCTGTTCTCTGAATGAAGCAAGAACATGTGAAAAATGCCTGCAATGAAAGTTGTAGCTTAATGCTTACACAGGAACAAACTTTCCTTTTTGGATTCCATGTAATTTTTATTGATTAGTGCTTGATTATTATTGCATGGACACTGGAGCTGCAGAGATAATCATTGCATGTGGTTTCTGATATTTAAAAAGCAAATGAGTTCTTTACCATTTGGATGTTACAGACCAGGCAAAAAATATATCTCCTTTTATCTTCGGCAATATAAGTCCTTTTCTATTTTACCTTAACTCAGGAGGAAGGTGATCAAAATTCTAAGGAGACACTGCTTCAAGTATTTTTATAATTTCCAAGTACTGTTCTTAAAAAGACTCCTTTTATAGAAACCACTTTTCAGTGGTGAGATTTATTTAATATAGACAAAAAGATTGGAACAGTTTGGCATCAAACTTGGATAAAAAAAATTAAAAAACCTCAAAATAGTCCAAGATCTGTAGAGAATTTTTCTTGACAAGCAAAGATGTAAGACTTTGAGATTTGACATAACAAAGTCTAGTTAAAGAAACAATAAATTTATTTACTTACATTCACTTGATTGTTTTCTTGTTGCTGATAGTAGGGTATTGGTTTCAATTATGGAGTAGTGCCTCTTTTATCAATTGTTGTTTTTGTAGAGCAAAGCCATTGACATATAAAAGACATTTTATGCAACTCTGAAATATTATTGAAAATGCAACAAAATATATTATGTTATTTTGAATTATTAGAGGAATGACATTTAAAATGTTAGAATAATATTTTTATTACAGGAACTTCTTCCTTAGGGGTCACATAAGAGTTCTTCTTAGTATCTGCAACACATGAATAATACAGCAGTTTTAATTAGTTATTACAGAGAAGGAGGTTAGGTCATACATTTTAATATTAAGTAAGTTAGAAGAAGCCCATTTAAAGCTGGGGTCACTTTCATATGGTAAGAAAATTATTTTTTTTAGGGTAGATGTCAAAATTTTAGCAGAATATTATTATTTTTGGTCATTACTGGAGAGCTTCATGAATATTTTTTTTCACTGCTTACATTAATATTCTGAAAATTGATGAATTCTCACATAATGTGGAAAGAGATAACTACCGTGGATGCTAGATTATATGAAGCCAGATTTAAGTTTTCAAATAGATGCTTAGGTGTGGAGTAGCATTTGTAGAAAAAAAAATTGTTACATAAAATCTCTCATTTTGCTGAGGCACTGCTTTGGTAACACTTTACAAATATTTTGTTACACTTTACTGGATGATACCTCATTTTTAAATAAAGTAAGACATTTAAGTAGCTATGAGTAATCCTCTCGTGAATTGAAAAACAATAGACTTTCAAATCTTATAAAGTATACAGCAAAAAAATCCGCAGTGGTCTGTAGAAGAAAATAGCTGCCTTGAAATTTCAGTTTGTAATGATGGAAATGTCTGAAGATTCATCAATTTGTTTTCTTTCTCATATTCAGAAAAAAAAAGAGTCATTAACAGCCCTCCAAGTGTAAGACAGCAATTTTATTTGCAGAAGGAAAGGATCACAAGACCCAGTAACTAGTCCTGCTTCCTTCCTAGCCATCTTCAGAGATGAGGAAATAATGCAAGATTCTGCTAACCAGGCAGATCTCATCTACATGTATCAGAATTGATTTTTTGTGAAATGAGTATTATAATGAGAGATGGAGAATTTTTTCCTTCTTTTTTTTTTTGGCATCCAAATGTTAGGTACTGATATCTGAAAATCTTTAGTCTGAATTATCTTTCTCTTTATATCTTTATAAAAGAAGATACAGTCAAGAGATATCCATTTTGCAACTGTAAATATGTACAATTTTATCTATGTTTAGCGTTGTGTGTTTTTTGCTTTGGTTTGGTTTGTTTGTTTGTTTGCTTGTTTTTTAATTTGGAAGGGGGCTTAGAATTACCAATGTTTGGGAAAATATCCCTGGTCAAGTCTGAATGTGAGTATTCACTTGACTTTAGCTGTATTACTCAGAATAGGGAAATCACATTCCTGAACTTTGTCCTACTGTAAAATAGGAGTAGATGTAATCAGGATTGCCTGATGTGAGAAGTAAATCTGTACATTAGGATAGGTCTGTGATACTTGTTATAACTATTAATCACTCCAAAAGATTTTAATTGACTAAGTGAAAGAACTATCAAGAACGTGATTTCAACCATCCGATGTGTTTTCTCTGCTAAGTTACAAATGTCTAGATATTGGGTACCTGAATCACTAACTAAACCTTTGAAAAGTATTAAGGTCAATGATGTAGTTGAATATCTTTCTTTTTGTGAAAAATGAAATACTTTCAACTGAAAATGATTGCTCTGGAGTACGAAAGCTTGTAGGTACAGGGCAAGGGCAAATTAAATGAAAATGGAAATATAAGCTTTGTCCAGCAGAAGCCAAAGGATTTTAGAGGTGATATGAAGGATGCATCAACATCTCAGGGGATTGATGATTCAGTCTTGAGGTGCGTTCTATCTGTAGCCATTATACTGGGGTTATGCTTTTGAAGTTCCAGTCAAATAGTACAGGATAATTCCTAATATAATTATGTTTTATGATTAGATTTACCAGTTTTTCAGCATTTCTCTGAAGTAAAAGTAACTTACCTTCGGCAGCTATTTTTTTTATCTTCTAATGGTTGATTTCAGCCTTTAATTAAAGCACTTTTTTCTTTCTTTTATTAACTGCTAAACACCTCAGATTCTCCTATCTGCGCTATTTCTTATGTACTGCTCTTGAATCATGATTTTGCATCTTAATTAAGGAGAAGAAAGACATAATTCTTTAATATACTAAAAAATAATAAATTTATTTTATGTTATTAAATATTACTTTCCTTTTATATTATTGAATGTTACTTTTCTTTCCTCTTAAAAGAGTGATTTTAGGGAATACGTATTTTAGCTCCAAAGCAATAATACATCAGCGTCAAAAGAAAGGCTTTCATTTACTTTGCCATCTATACTTTTGAAGAGTATTTCATAAATTGTTCCTATAATTTATAACCTGAACTCTTCTTAAATGTATGTAGTAAAAGTGCCATAATTCCCCTTTGTGCTATAGGCTGCACGATCATTCAATTGCTTACACTGCTAATAACTTTTTGCTAATATCTGTCTAAACTCTTCTTAGCCCCAAGATATTGTTCTTTGTCTGCCATTTCTTGAAACTGTGACCGAGATTTTTATCATGTAAACTGTCACTGTGAGGGCATTTTTAGACTGCTGAAAACATAATATCCCCTTAGTATTCACCATTCTAAATTACATACATTCAACTTGCTCAGTCTCTATTACAGGATTTATCCTCTAGCCTTTGTGTCAGCCTCATTTCCGTTGTAATTTCTCTTTTTTTTTTCTATTTTCCTAGTATCTTTTGGGAGTAGAAGTGTAACCAAAGAGATGAGTAACCTGTAGCTTGGCCAGACAGAAAAACACTAGTACTACATTAAGGCGGTAAATAAATGCTCACATATTCATACGGACATTTTCCCATGTTGTTTTTCATCAGTCTAATAATGTCTAGATCATGGGACCTTACTTACATTTCTTTCTTTTAATGTTTTGTCTTGAAATGTTGTTTCAGTTTTATAAAAGCTTCACAGAAATTTGAAAGTACATTTGATGATGCTGAAGTAGTTCTTCATCAAATTAAATACCTCTTCAACCTTAATAGTAATTGAAATCACTTTCTGATTATTCCACTGCTGGGAAGTTGAATTGGTCTGATATATTGCATCTTTGATGTTTCACCAATGGTTTCCAAAGTGCATCACAAGAGTGTGTAGGCTTCTGCATTTTCTATAAGAAAATACAAAACTAAGAAAAACAACTGTTTAGGTTTTTTAAAGTCCTTCAGCTTTAAACAAAATATAGTGGTTATGTATTATTGAGGTTTGGCAAATTTTATACTGCTCCTTCAAATAAGATGGGACCTTTTGGATTTTGAATTCCTTTTGAGTTTCTGATGTTAACTGTGTTTTGCCTCTATCCACTTTAGTCTCAAACACAATCTATTCAAAACCTCCAAAATGCAAAAATTAATGTTCTGAGACACATACAAAAGCACAGAAACAAGCATACAATAGAGATTGAGAAAGAAACTGAGTAATATTTATTGTAGAAGTGTAATCTTAGAAACATATTTGCAGACTAGTATTGATTCATAGAGTCAACAGTAACATCCTTGAGTACCCACCAAATATGTTTATGCAGCGAAAAACAAATGTGTACACTATTACTATTGTATCTGCTGAATATAGTACTTTGAGTGCCTGGTTATAAGTGCAAATTTCTAAAAACATTACTTTGGGAAAGAAATAAAAAAGAAACCCAACATCTTTGGGCATGATTTCATCTGAGAGTGTAGAAGCAGTTCAGAGCCAGTCCTGGGAGAGCTACCAAGGTAACTTTAGTGTTAGATGCTTAAGCACACCTTGGCTGTGCTCCACTACAGCAGGATAGTTGGCATCCAGTGCATAGGAGAAAGGAAACAGAAGCTTCTGGAATAACCTCTGACTGCTGAGGTCGATAGATATTAAGAATGAAAGTGTTGCTAGATCAAATAGATCAAACCTGCCTGCCCATGGGAAGCAGAGAATTAATTCCTTGTTTTGCTTTGCTTGTGTGTGCAGCTTTCCCTATTAGACTGTCTCTATCTCAGTCCACTAGTTTTCTTGCTTTTACCCTTCTGATTCTCTCCTCTATCCTACTGGTGAGGGAGTGAGCGAATGGCTATGTGGGGCTTAGTTGCTGGCTGGGGTTAAACCATGACACCCTTACACATTTCTTTTGTTTTATTGCCAATCTGAATGTTGTTAGTTTCTGGATACAGATGCTGGATTTTATTGCAACTTCCTTCCACCTTCCCTCCTCCCCATCCCTCATTAACTATTGTGCTAAACAAATTGCACTGTTTCCATATGTTGGCATAATTTTCGTTATCTCTGATAATTTTTACTGCTTGTCTCTGAAAAAACTTATATGCTATGTGAAGGCATTGTTTGAAGCATAGTTTAGTTCCTCTTTGAGAGGTGACAAATCTGGAAGCATTAGGGGCAATACCACTGTCCTCATCGTGTAAAATTTGATTGGATTTGTTTGTTTCTCTGATAGACAGAAGTTTGAGCATTTTGCAATGTCATCATTACAGAAATTTTCAGCCTGTCTCTTTTCTGAACAACTCTTTACTCACAAGCAAATGACTTGAGCATCACCAGGTTTTCAAGGGGCGCCATAAGAGTTCCACACAGCCATGCTACTGGTATTTAGGATAGACAGTCATACACTGAGTGGATGGACTGGATGTACTTTAGGATGTATGGTTATTTCAGAATAAGTTTATATTCTTGACTCTTTAGGTCCTTAGAAACAGTTTAATTGAGACACATTATTGTTTTACATGTACTGTTCTGTAGTAGAGAAAGTTAACTATCCTGATTATAATACTGTGTCATTATATTAGCATCTGGGTACCTAAAATACGTTAGACTGGCATTTGACAATTCCTCTGCGCCTTCATGGAGACACCATGTTCTCTTCCCTCTTGATTGTAGAGAACTCTGGATTAGTTTTCAGTCCGTGTTGTCAGCATAGCTGTCCTTTTTAAAGTTACCATATATTCTCATGGATTTTATTTTTTTCATAACTACATAATAAAATTTATGCACAAAAGAGAAACTAGTGAATACAACATTGGAAGTGATAAACTATTTCAATTACTTCCCATTAAAATTCAGGAGGCAATGTAATTAATTTTCTGTGAGTAAGAACTTATATCTACTGACATTAGGCTAGATCTGGATTTGTATGCAGATGCTCCTACCACGCTAATGGCAATGATTTCTCAGTCTGCCAGGAGCTTTAATTTTGTACAGAAATTGGTTTGATGCTCATGACATTTCCTCCTATATTATTCCCATGTAGTTAAAAACACATAACTGCTTCTATCCTAACCTGTTTTCAACCACAGATAGAATTCTACTTAATGTACAATTAAAAGCACTTAAAATATCAAGAACATGAAAGGCTAAAAGTTTGATTTTTCCATCTGAAACAATTTTGAGATTGTTTATCATAAGGACTCAAATCAAAAAAACAGTGTTAAAAATCCAAGTATAGCCCTGCATTACAGAAAACCCCTTAAATAAATTGTATGGATTCTCATGATCAAACTAACCTAACATAGAGTTTAACATAGATTAACAATTCTACATATATGTTATAGCAAGACACAAAAATAACAGGTTTTTTGTTGCTGTGTTACTCTTATTAACTCTCTTCTTTCAGTTTTCTTGCATTTTCATACATCACTGCCACAGAAAGGACACACATAAGGCTTTTATATAAGAATTAGTCCTCTTTCTTTGGGGAAGCATCTGTGCATTTAAGCTTAACAAAACCAATAAAAATAAAAATATTATTAAACCATTAGAATCCATATGGCAGAGATTTGATAAGTAGAGGCATTCAAGAGGAAAAAAAAAAACCCTGAAGATTTTAATGATGAGAATCTGGTGGAATTAAATTTTTATGTCTGTGAATGTCAAAACTCTGTGAAAAGACAAAGTTTTGGTAAGGATAAGCCTAATCATGTCTATTCTCATGATTGTTGTATGGTAGAGACATAGCAGAGACAGAAGAAAACCATTTTGTCTTCCTGTTGATATTTTAGTTTGCATCCCCTAAGTATTGAAGCCTACATGTGTCAAGCAGCTGGTATCTGCGAGTTTCCCTCTGGTTCTTAAGCCCACTCCTAATACCACACACACAGGCTGTTAAAGAATGCTCTTTCATTAATAAATCCCACTGTGTCCAGTTTCTGTCACCATTTTTGTACTGTAAGTAAAGGTAACACACATATAGTTTGTGAATATTCCCTAAGAAATATATAAATGGATATGTAAGTCATGAGCAAAGTATTAGAGATGTTTAAACTTTGAATGTGTTCTTCCTGACCCCAACTAATATTATAGGTAAAACTGAAACTGTTTCACAAGTTTCCAGGAACTCCTGTTTTTAAGTGTTAGGTATAAAAAATAAAAGTCCAAAAAAGTGGTTTGAAATGCATTTGGAAAAATTCAGAACCAGTTCCTTTTTAAATAGCCATGTATTATAACTTGTTATTGCATAATATGGGCAGAGGGTCTCTGAGTGGTACCTGAGCAACTCAGCAATTACAATAAGGTATTAAATAAATAAAAGTTTACCTGAGCTTTGATATTTATTTATGTAGATGCCAGTGTTCTGGCCTTTTTCAAGACAAAATTACTTGGGGTGAATGACAGTACAGGAATAGGAGGTTCAGTGAATATATGTCTTTGTGTACATCAATTTGCCTGTTACTAGTTTAATACTTCAACAGTACCAATAGATGGTTCAATTGGTATAGAAATTAACTACTGGACTGGGTGGTAAAAGTAGTTAACATTAAAATGCATCATATCTTTACCAAGGATTTGTTCTGCAACTAATTTTCTTTTTGAAACTATTGGAGATGGAAATAAAAATATTTTGAGATATTGTTTAAAAGAGTGTATACCATGTCACTGGAGTGTCTGAATTGTTTCCTTAGTCATTAAAAAAATTAAACTGAACCAGCTGAAGGACAAAGAGAACTCTTTCTAACGGATCCACCTGCAAAAATGAGGGCAACAGTTTATGTACAAAGACCCAGTACAAAGTTGTAGATAGCTTATACTTAAAGGACTATTTGCAAATACCTCTGTTCAGAGAAATGCTCTATTTGCACTGCTACCTGCTGATCAAAGCACTGACCTCAAGCACAGTTCTAGGGAATAGCTTTCATTTAACGATATCTGAATGACCCTCAAGCAATCTGTGTAACACTCGTGAATGTAATGGGTAAAGACCAACAACTATCATTCATAGTACTTTTCTAACTTGTCTTCTTCCAGCACTTGAAAATATTCAGACATATTCAAATTAATTGAAGGGTCAAAACATGAATGACTTTCCAGGATCTCTTTCAGTCATTTCACTGGATGCAGATTCAGATCATATAATGATACAGAGATTTTATATTCTGTGTTAACCTGAATGTTAGCCTGGAAAATAAATAAACTTTTGAGTTGATGATGATCTTCTCTGTTTCCTCGCTGTAATCCAATGTGAGCATGCAAGGTTCCTAACATTTTGATTTCAGAAAAAAGCATTAAATATTAAACAAAAATTTTAAATAAAATATAGGGTACAAGTAGAAATAAGAAGTTGCTTTACTCCCTAAAATGAGAACAGCTGATCTTGCTTGCTTGAGGAATAAAGATAATAGCATGTACTTGTCAATTCACAAAATATTGATTTATCAGTCTCTGTATCTTTCCTCCTAATTGCTTTTGGATCATCAGCTTGTTTACATTTACTGTATGCAGTCAGTGAACCTCATGATTTGCAGCCAGCAGAAAGTAAGTAGATGTAGGATTGTCCTTCAGACCAAGGGAAAAGCATATTTTACTTGTCAAAAATACACATATAGGTCTTAAAAATATCAGTTTATGGCCTAAAATCTGTTCAAATATTTGCTTCCATAATCTGTTTCCTAAAAAGCCTGGAACAAGTAGATTCATGATAAGATTTACTGATTAGAAGTGAGAAAAGACCATGGAAAAAGCTTTATGAGCTTAGATTACATTTGAATTGCTAACAGTTTTTATTTTTATAAAAATATGAACTTACACATAGCCTGTGAAATTGCTCTTGTACCAGTGTAAATGACATCTGCATCAAACTTGCTCTGAACTGGTCACTAAATCTTCCTTATGGGTCTCGTGGGAAGTTACATTTATTGGTTCCCTAAATCTAGATTACTTTGCAATACCAAATGGTTCTTCAAACCTTTTACAGTTCCTACACCATCTTGAGAACTATTTTCATTTTATGGTTTCACTTTGAGAATCAACTGCCACAGAATATAACATATGGTATTGAGTTATTGACATTTCAGTGATTCCTTACGTAGCCTGTGCAAAAGATTCAGGTTTCACCAAAACAAAGGAAGTCCTTTAATCTTCGTGGTTAAGAGACTTGATGTACATCTTGGTAATTTGACTTGATTTTCTCTTATGTAAAATAATGCCTACCTACCTGTTTGAAAAAAAAGCAGGATATCAAGTAAAGATAATAATAATTTAAAAAGGTGCATCTCAAAACTTTCATCAACAAAATACAAACCTGATGCAATTCGTTCACTTGTGGTTTAAAAACACTGTTCTGTCCAAATTATATTTTAATTGTTTACTAATATTACAGATATAGTTGTGCCTGAATTATCATTTTGATGGTGGAGTCTGGTCATAGATTCTATAATTCTATGTTTATTGATATTACTCAGCAAATTAGATGGTATTCTTTTGTCTTTTCTACCTTAAATTTTAAGTCTTCTTCAAGGAGAAGCAAGGAAAATGCTGACTTAGTTTAGGCCCTGTCTGGCTTTGAAAAGCTGTCATTGTGGAGATCTGTTATGGAAACTGCTATATAGCTAAAAAGAATGTTGGCAGGAGGTAGTAGAGTTTCCTGCTGAGGTTGTAGGATGGAGGAATTTACGTAGTGCTTGAGAAAAATCAGAGGAAAGATGTGTCTCAAGAAGGAGACATAGGTGACAATAAGTCTTAAGCTGAATAGGATAAAATAGAAAGGAATGTTTATAACACATATTTTATTGAAAAATAAACCTGTAAGAACTAGTTAGAAAACAGCAATTTTTCTTCAGTAAAACAAAAGACCTGTATTTTGACAGGAGTGTTACTGAAAATACACAATCATAGAATCATAGAATGGTTTGAGTTGGAAGGGACCTTAAAGAGCTTCTAGTTTCAACCCTCCTGCCAAGGACAGGGATGCCACTTACTAGATCAAATTATTCAGGAGTGCATCCAACCCAGCGTTGAACATTCCCAAGGATAGGGCACCCGCAACCTCTCTGGGCAGCCCTTCCCAGTGCTTCCCCACCCTCTGAATAAAGAACTTTCTCCTAACATCTAATCTAAAATATATCTATTTACTTGACCTACTTTCCATTATCTGATCTTGCAAAAGAACATATTTATGTTTTTACCTGTAATGCAACTTCACAAACTTACAGTAAAGTCTACAATAATGTGACAACTGACTCTTAGTGCACACAATTGTATTTTTGTGCAGTTTTGGGTAAAGCTCTTGTCATTGAGAAACTCATGATTTTCCTTGGTGGGCACCTGAATATGTAAATATAGGCCACAAAAGTGATTGAGTGGTGTAAAATGAAATAATTTATTTTACATTTTGTTACCTTGTTTTTTGTTAGGATGGATACAGAGCATTTAAAGCGATATCTTGTAAAACATTTGTCAGAAAAGTTGATTCTTTGGATTGAAAGATCTAATCATCTACTTAGCTGAACTTATCTTTCCTTTACCATAAAACTACTTAATATGATATTCTTTTTCTATACAACAGTTAAAATTACCTAAGTGAGGGAATGGGGATATTACACTGCGTGGTAACTGGACTGATCTGGGATTTTTTTGACCAAATTTTGCATTTTTGTTTCTTTAAATAAAAAAAAAAATCATTTATATTTATATATCTATCTTAAATCTTATATATATCACACTATATATATATATCTTATATGTATCACACTAATTTCCACAAAGATTTTATTGAGAAAACAATATCATAATTATCAATCTAAAAAAAAAAATAAAAAATTAATTCTTGGATGTCTAAGAACATCCCCAGAGGAAGGATAAAACAGACAAAATTGAGATTGGAAAAATTTAAGTTGTAACCCCCTGCTTCCTGATATTGTCAAAGGTATGTGTACAAGACCCCTACCCCACAGCCAGCTTGTTTCCTTTGAGCAGATGCTCCTACTGCACTAAGCACCATCCCTCACAATGAGTGACTCCATAAATGTTCTGATGTATTGCAAAGCATAGTCGTGGAGGTTTTGTTCACAGAATCATACCATATGCTGAGTTGGAAGGGACCCACAAGGATCACCAAGTCCAGTCCTTAGCCCTGCACAGGACCATCCCCAAGAGTCACACCATGTGTCTGAGAGTATCATCCAAATGCTTCTTGAACTCTGTCAGACTTGGTGCTGTGACCACTGCCCTGGGGAGCCTGTTCCAGTGCCCAATGACCCTCTGGGTGAAGACCTTTTTTCTAACACCCTAAACCTCCCCTGACACAGCATCAGGCCATTCTATCGGGTCCTGTCAGTGGTCACCACAGGGAAGAGATCAGTGTCTGACCCTCCTCTTCCCCTCCCGAGGAAGTCATAGACTGCAATGAGATCTCCCCTCAGTCTCCTCCAAGCTGAACAAATCAGGTGACCTCAGCCAGTTCTCATGTGGCTTCCGCTGTAGACCCTTCACCATCTTCACTGCCCTCCTTTGGACGCTCTCTGATAGCTTTATGTCTTTCTTACATTGTGGTGCCCAAAACTGCTCAAAATATTCAAGGTGAGGCCACCCCAGTGGAGAGCAGAGCAGGACAATCACTTCCCTCGACTGGCTGGTGATGCTTTCTGATGGTTCCTGGTTTTTGACTGATGCTGAAGGGGAAAAAACTATTCAAAGGCAGTAAATTTGTTCTTTGTGGAAATTATCCCCTGATCACTGAGAAAGCCTGAAATCATAGCATGTATTGTGTCACCTTTAATCATTCTCCATTGAGGACTGGAACATTAGAGATGGTCAGAAATGGTTGTCTCCTCAGAGGCTTTGTGCTTACAATTCAATCAGATGCAGCCCCTGTGATGACATTGGAGCCAAACCTAATTGCCTTATGAAAAGTAGGTGACTGAACTGGGCACGTGTGGACAATAAGGCATAAACATGTTTTGTCTCAAACGTTCTGACTATTGCAACAGGAAAGTGGTGATTGGAAGAGAGGGTCCCGTGGAGGTGGGTCAGCACTGTTCTGAGCTGACTTCCTTTTATGCCTTGAGACTTATGCTCAGTGAGCCTGTGTCAGCTTCCCTGCCCCACCCATCCCAAACTCACTTCCAGAAGGGCTCAAAAGGGCTGGCTGCACATGTGTGGACAGAATGGAGTGAAAATATAGTTTACATAAGAGGCTTGCACCACGTTAACCATAATAGGAAGTGTATTGGTCCCCCTCCCTCTCTTTTTCCTCTTACTCTCTTTGTCTCGCTCTCTTAGTTGACCTGAGATCTGGACTCTTTCTGTGACAGGCCCAACACAGGACCAGTGATCTTCTTTCTTCTCTTTCTCTCTTTTCTGCCTTTATTTCTCCCCTCACTTTCTTTGTCTTGGCAAAGTGTTGTTGTCATATTCTATCCCTTATTCCGTGCTGAGGTTTGTTGTGATGAGTGCGGAGCTTGCTGGAGCGTGTTCCAAAATTAAGGGCTTGTTAGCCAACATTTTTGAGACTAAATAATGGGATAGTTGAAAGAGTTTAGGTGACTATACAATAAAAGCATAACAGTTCCCTGACACTTTGGTGTCTTTGTTCAGCCTGATGAGAATTTATAACAAATGTCATGCCCCCCTATGCCCTCCTACCAAGTGGCTTATGACAGTAAAAAGTGAGCTAAGATGCTGAGTTATAGTAGAAACTTAAAGTGTATGAGGTACTTGCTGGGATGTAAAATAATCTTTTGAACCCCTTTGCAGTCTATTGGACACTGATAGACGTTGTGTGATTGTTTCAGCGTATTTCAAGGTTGTGGTTTTAACTTTAGGTGGAATGAGAAGTGTTCACGGGATAGCAAAAACATTACTGCTGCTCAGTTGTCAATAGTTTTTGCTCCAATCAGCCTCCAATTGTTCATATATTAATACAATCAGAAGCACTGTTTATAAGAATTGAGTGATTACTGACAAAAAAAGCATCAGAAGCATAACGAATAAAGAAATCTGGTAGATTTTCAGGACTTCTAAATAGTCCAAAAATTGATGACAGTTTTTATATGTCACTTTACCTTTATGCATTTTGTGCGTATATGTGCCCAACTTTATAGAAACTGGTATAAATAATATTTTTCTGTAATAGCTTTTGTTTGTCTATATGCTACTATTAAAAAAAATTTGTTTAGTGATTTTAAAATTACCCCCTGAGAGTAAGTAAATGCTCACTTTAATTCAATTGTTGGCATTTCTTACGTTTTACACTGGAGCTGGGAGAGTTTACGAGTATCTGAGCATCTTCAGTAATAGATTCTGACATTTCTGACTTCTAGCCAACAAGGTTTAGAAAGCAGCCACTGCCATCTCTGTGACAGAACAGATTGTACGCTGCAAAAAATGCATATACCAAGGCTTCTTTTTCAATGTGAGACTTAAAATGAGATATGTCTGGAGGGTAGGAACATACGGTTGCTCCCGGTTGCTCCATGAAGTCGTTTATAGGAGGTACTTCCTTTTCCTATCACATCTGTGGCACTATCAGATGGTCTTTTTTTTTTGGTCTAATTTACTCAGCCAGAAGAATTTATTACCTGCATAATATGATCCCAACCAAGTATTTCTAGTTCCCAGAAGAGCCAGCTCCAACAGCCCAGAGGACAAGCACAAACACAGCAGACTTTTTTTCCCCTCTTATAATTCTCTGGAGCTCCTAGCAGAATTTTCCATTAAGGATAGCAACTTTAGTATAAAAAAATTACAAACCAAAGAGAATCCTTTTCTAAAACAATTTTTGTTGGAAAGTGTGCTCCAGTTAACACACCCTTTTCTTTAAATCATGCCACCTTTTAAAGGAGGTAAAGCAATTGTAACATATAATGCAAACCGCAAAATTAGAATACAAAACATTGCATTATAATTGCAATATATTTCTTGAAATTCACATACTATTTCACAGTTACAGCAGGCTTTCTGTTTTTGTTTTTTCTAGTAGGGTTGATCAGTGACATAAGGTCTTTACTCTTACAAGTGAATTCTTCTCTTCTGGTTCTGGTGAAGGCACTTAAACTTCCTATGAATAAGTGAAACATCTTCTCCTAGCAGAAACTTGAATTCCAGTGATTTAAAAAAAACCCAGCAAAACCAAAACCAAAGCATCTCCTGATAAGAGCTGATTGTAAGGGAAAATATGACCTCTGAGAGATGAAGTTGAATATACAAACTCTTTTGTGCAGGAAGAGTTTATCAAGAACTGAATTAGTATTAAAATCATGGCCAAAACATTAAGCATGTGAAACAATGTTTTCTCAAGTAGTGAAAAATTTAGAATAAAAGTTAAAGTTCAAACAATGCCAAAGGAAGAAAAGATTTCTTTCACTTTCTCACATTTTAAAGATTGTTCTATTATGCTCATATGGGGATGAAAATGTTCCTGCTCATACGTCATCAGCAAAGATTTATCCAAGAAAGAGTCCTTCTTTTGTGGTAAGATATTGATCTTTTGCCTGTGAGTGTTAAAAGAGTTAAGTACATTCTGTGCCAGTAAGAAGTTTATAACCTGAGAGCTGTATTTCTGATCTGCCTTGTTCTTTTGATTTTATCTGCCTTTGATTTTCTGATTTAAAAGTCATTGTGCTATCTTCCTTCATGTGTTTCTTCTGAAACTTCCTGTTATGAGGCAAAATATGAGACTTCGTCAGTGTCTCATAAGAAAGTGCCCACCATAAGAAAATTCTTTCCCATATATAAACTCTATTAAGTCTCCCTTTACTGAGCAAGGAAATCTCCATTTACAACTACAAGATTTCCTTTGAACAAGAAAAGGAGCTGTTGTAGTTGTTTTTTTCTTTTCCCTCCAGACAGTTTCTGTAATATAAACCAAATGGGCTGGGAGGACAGAACAATTATCCTGTAAATCTAATCAGTACATTTATAAACAGACTCTGATGGTCATAGCTATAAACTGCTGGGTCGTAGCTCTGAGCATGCTTGCAATCCCTTTTTGCCATTTGGGAAATGAAGACCATTATTATAGGGATGAGAGATATCTGTGTCATAACCACACCGGGAAATTTACAGCTGGATCTTTCAGGCCAGCATTTGAATTGGAAGAAGAGAAAGATTTTTGTTGCAGGACAGTGTAAGAGCTACGGTGCAAATGCAGGATGTTTGTAAATTTGTTTTTATTTTGTACCTCCACACATCCCTGGTGCTCCCTCAGGAAAGTCAAAACTTGTCTACCTAATGTAGAAAATCATCCCGCTAGTATTTAAACAGAGCTTTTACTTTTCTTGTAGTTTGAAAAGCTTTAAGTGCAATAACACCTAAAGACAAATGCTATCCTTGGTGGTATAAAGAGTTATTAATGCATTAATATTTCCATAATCAAAACACGAATTAGTACATTTTGCAAAAGTAGTAGAAATGTAGTTTCTTCAAGAGGGCAAAAAGGAAAAAAACCAAACATGGTTAAAAAAGTGCTTTAACCTTTGGAGGGAATTTCCAAAAGCAAATGGGAATCTGTCATGATGATGTCATGTGTGATATTACCGATCTTAGAAAGCTCACAGGTGCAATTACATTTACATGCAAAAATTGACAAGTATGAAAAATATATGTGGCCTGAACATGATTAGTTCCCTTCTGTGTTTTTAAGTTTCTGCTCCCCAAAATAAGCACAGTTTTTGGTAAATTTGTGTGTTTGCTTTAAATCACCTCTGGTCTGACTTCAGTAAGTGTCTGATGTCTTGTTTGTTTCTGAACAACAGACAGACTGAAATAATATAAGTTCCTGGAGTGTAAACTAGCCTCATCTATCCATAAGAAGCATGAAACTTCATAGCTTAACTTTGGCTTTGGGCAATGTAGTGACTGAAAGCCAGACCCTCTATGGTTTAAATTAAATTAATTTTCCTCCTCTGCCTTCAGTGACTCACACAAATTTACAGCAGCTGAGCACATGACCCTACATCAGAGTCAATTTGTCCATAAGAGATACAGACAGTGTTGTGAAATGAAATGCATTTAGGTTTTTCAGTTTTCCTCCTGATATTTTTACTCATTCATTTCCTTTTTGCCTCCCGGTGCCTTTGGGAGTGAGGCAAGAGGAATGGCATTTAAGCTTGATTCAGTGAAAAGGCACAGTACAATGGTATATTAGATTTATATATTCTTATGAATTCTTATTCTATAGCTTCATAATCTGTAGCTTTTATGTATATATTATGCTTGTACTATGGGGCTAAATTATGCCCACACATCCCTGTACTTTTATTCTCAATTTGCATTGAAGATGTAGACCTCTATTTGAAAACAAAATATAATTTTAGCATATTTTGCCAATATCTCTTAACTTTTTATATATACTAGTGATCGCAGTTCATCCACAAATTTAGCAGCCTTTTCTTTATTTTAATATATGGTGTCACCTTGACTTACAAGCTGAAGATATGACTTATTTTTCACATGTTCTGTGTTTTTAAAATGGATTTAGTACTCATTCAAATGTGCAAGTAGGAAAATAATCTCCCTTTATACTGTACTTGTTTTACAGGTGTTGACATAGCAACTTTAAATAGCAACAAGATGTCAGTGAACATGACAAGCCACACTATTTTTCACCATCTGTATTCAAAGGACTTAGGCAAATCAATGTTTGTATCCTTCTCTCTAAGGAACGCTTATTGTCAGTTGAATTAAATGTGTTTAATCCAGACAGTTTCTTCTGAATCTTAGGGAACACATGCTCTGCTTTTTTGCAGAGTCTGTGTAAGAGCACAGGCTGATAAAAATGTGTGTCTGTGAGGAAGAAACATTGGACTATTTTTCCCAAAATGTATTATAAGGGCACTTACTACATATCTCTTTCTTCCTCCAAAAGACTTATCTTTTCTGATCCTGCTACTAGACAAATCATTCTTGGCTAGATTTTTATGCAGAATTTTTAATTGAACTATTTTGGTAATAGCATGAACGTATTTATCTAACAATGAAAAGATAAATCAGTTTTCAGTAAAATGAAGTGGTAATTAAGCTTTTATTCAAAGGGTGTGTTTTACCATATCTTAGCTACAAAATCAATTTGATTAAACACGAAGTTTCTCAAAACAGCCCTACCTTCTTCTTTCCACTGAGCACAGCCTAAAAATAATTACAATCTAGCAGTTATAGCTTTTCATAAACAAGACCAAAATGCCATAGCATTTCTTTATTGAAAGCAATAAACATAAAGGCAGGTAACAGTATATAATCAGCTAGAGTTAAGCAGTTCTCACCCAGCCACTTTGCTGGAACTGAGGATAATAACTAATTACAACTGTTTCATGCCAGGATCTCTTTAAGGTATAATTCTTGAGAATTTCTTTTTCCAGCCACAGGAAAACAATGTTAACAAAATGTTAGCTTTCAATATTATTGTAATGCCAAATTTCATACACATGTGAACAAGCTATTGAGAAACTGGGAGTATTTGTTCAACCTCTGCATAACTCTGTGCTACTGAGGCCTCTGTAGGTAGGAAATAGCTGAACCATAGTTGCTAGGAGACAGTAAAGCTGTTAGTTTCAGCTACAACATGACCTGGGTCTGCTTCTCTTAGGGCATCCTTACAGTGTGAGCAAATCCTCCATGGAAAGTTTAAAAAGCAGTAAAAAATTTCAGCAAGCTACTGGACCTCAAGTAAGTAAGTTCTGAATGGAGAGTATTAAAAGATAGCTTAGCATAGGGAATCAGGGATTTAAAAGAAATAAATTCTTCATCTTCCCTCAAAATCACCTGCCCCACAATCTTAGAATACTCAATTTGATAATATTTTCCAAACACATAACTTTCCAATATACAAAGGTGTTTTAGTAAATTCACTGATAAAAAAAGTAGTGCTCTTATTCTTGTGCGTCCTTAATCTATTTCTTGGAGAGTTTACTATTTTTCAAATGGACAGGTAGGTTTCTTATTGTAGGTCCAGCACCTTTTATAAAAGAAAATCAGATTTTAATTCATCCAAGTCATGTATAAGACACATATAAATGTACATTTCTGGTGAAATATTGATAAGATATGTTGTTACTGAAAGTCACAAATTGACTATGGTTTTGGTTTCTCTAGGAAAAATAAATTTTTTGTTAAGATAACAGAATGGGACTCAGCAGGATCATAGGTTTTAAGGAAAGGATTATGCTGGACATCTCTTACAATCTCTTACATTGCGCTGCCCATTGCATTTCTTCAAATTTTTCTGAAATATGCCTATAACTTTTTGGAACATGATTTTGTAAGTTTGTTCTTGATTTTGACATATAAGTTTTGCAATGTATTCCATGTATCCGTGCTTTTGTTGCATCATCTCTGTGTAATGGAATAATATTTCCTTCTACACAGAACAGAAATTTATTCATAGCTGATAACTGTTGAGATACAATGGATATTGAAAGTATTCTAAGAAGAAAAAAATGAGAGATCCCTTATTAAATGGTAATGGTTACTGGAAGTAACACAGAAGAACCAAACAGCAGTTCAAGGCTCTTTCTGGTACTTTGAGGCCACAATGAAAACAAACGATACCGTTTCTCTTTTCTCCTTGAATTTTTGGAACACTTTAGGAAATGTAATCTATTAATACAGTATAAATATTTCCTTAAAGTTTGAGAATATATTTTAGAGCTTAGGATATAAAAATATTAAAATCTACCTTCATGCAGAATCAGATGGAAGGTACTCTGAGCACTCAAGCAGTGATTTATGATTTAGTCAAGACATAGATTTATGATGACTCTTTCAGAGGCTTGGTTATTCTAGTACAAAACTCTCCGAAGGTGTTGTTGACGTTGGATGTATTGTTTCTGGGAAGGAGATAGGAAGTAAAATTAGGTTTTTCAACGAGCAGGGATACAATAACTCTAATACCTCATTTCTATGATTCAGCAATAACTGAGTGGTGATATCACATTCCAGGCATTCTTTTTCAAAACTCAGCTGAATTGAGAAACACATCCATGTTTAGCAAACCAAATGATCTTCTACAAGAAGGAGTGAAAACATTGACTTAGCCTACTATGGCAACATTGTACTTTAAGAACCTCTGAAAATCAGAGCTAATCACAGTGCCCAGCACTTTTATCATTTGAAAATCTCAAAACACTTTACAGTCTTGGCAAACATTAATGTTCTTTATTTTACCTAACCATAAACAGCATTTTGGATTAGGCCTTCTGATACTAAGTGGATAAGAAAGGATCCAATCAATCATTCTATTTGAAAAAAATATTATGAGGACTCTGGATTTACATAAAAATCTTGTCCAACATAAAATACGTAATTGATTTATGAGTCCACTTTGAAAGGAGATATAAACATAATTTCTGATGTATGAATGAATTTATTTCCATTCTGGATACCACATTACATGTGTTTCACAAGTTGCTCATCAAAATCTTCTGGATTTGAGCTATTTAGCTACCCCGCTGGAAGTTCCATAAAATATTAGCAATGGTGAAATTTTTCAAAGACTTTTAGGAAATTAGGTAAAAAACCCTCTTTAAATTTATTTTGAAAGGAAGTGGGTATCTAACTCTTTCAAATCTCAAATTAACTTTCTGAAGTACAGTAAAATTAGAACGAAGTACAGTAAAATTAGAACAAGGTAATTTTTCTTACTGCAATATGAAAAAATGTTCTCTACATCACTGTACCTTTAAAGTCAGAAGAGAGAGAAATTACAGTGAGACAGTAAGATAATTTAATTTGCTTCATCTGCATGAAGCACCCTCTTTATGTACTGTACAAAACTAGAAGTTTCAAGAAATGCAATCAGCAATGTAATACAAGAGACTTGTCAAATTTAAGTCCATTTTAACAATATGGTTTATTTTAAGTAGATTGTAAAGATCAACATTTAAATAGAAGACATAAATTTAATCTCTAGTGTACCAAGATTGTCAGACCTACAAAGAAAGAAATGGAATATAGTTTTTCCAACACTACTCAATGAGGAAAACATTTAATATTGTGGCTGCCCCACTTCAGAGAAGATTAACGCTAAGTTACTAGTAGTCTTCTCCAGATTTAAAAGGCAGTAGATAAGTCTTTGCTACGGTACTACTAGTAAGATGAGGTCTTAATTTTCTGACTTCTTCTGAGAAGATTTTTTTTACAATAAAAGAGTAATTTTTCCAATATTCCATGTCTACCTTTGGTAATTAAGAACAACCAATTTGTGCAGATTTTTTGCCACTTATCATAAGAAGAAACTCATCTTACTGTGTATAGAAAATATGTTTAGTCTATATATTGTCCAGTTTCTAAGATACAGTCTAAAATAATGAAGTACACTTGAGAAGTATCAAAATGATTTATGTTAATAAAATATTAATGATTATTTACACATGGTGATCAGACTCTATTATTGTATGTCTGAAAAGCAATATATCTAGGTAGGATTTTCTCTATTACAGTTGGACAAATATGATTAAAATCTAGCAGAAGAAATACATCTTGGGCTGGCCTGAATTGCCCCAGGGAAGAAGTTCCAAAAGAGGATTCATTTGCTTAATTATGCTGTTTTGTAATGGAAAAATCCTCAAACCAGCACTCATGGCATGGGAAGATTCCTGGTGCAGGCCCATTCCTGCTTTTATTCTTTATAGATTCTGTATTTTGTTCTTCGTACAAAAATTATCTCTGTATTTGCATGTCATCTCACCTTTATTACCAAGTTGGGGTGAGAAAGGAAAAACAGTTTATGTGAACAGATATTTTTACTTCCTGGGACTTGATTACAAGTAGTTCTTTTAACACTTATGTTCTCTGAAACTTCTTCAGATTTCATGGAGGTGCTTTTCTTTTCAACTTGTGAGACCAAAGAATCCAGACTTTCTCATTGGAGAAATAAGGATAATGAACAGTATTACACAATGTTTGTTATAATGCAGTTCTGGGATTATTTTGTCAACAAGAAACTCAACTTATTTTCCTTTTGAAGAGTCAACTTTTTTTTTGCCAGTCCCTTTCAAATGCTATAAAACAAGGAAGTTAAACAAACAAACTTTAAAATATGAAATTACAGGTGGGGAAATCCTTTTCAGGTCATATCATTAAATGCTGATGCTATATCTACTTATTTGTAACTACAGTTAGGCCAAATTAGGCTTTATTAATCTTGGTTTCTTCACTATTAAGATATAAAATACATTTTGAACTGGTCGACTTTTGTATTCCTTTGACCACTTATTTGTGTTTTGAGACTGGCAAACAACAAAACACATGCGAAGAGTATCCATTTGAATGCATAGCACCTAGTGGTGAGAATCAACCCCTTGTTCCCACAAAAACTGTACTACCTTTGTTAGGCAGTGTTTATGGTAGTGATGATGATGACAATGATAATGATAATAATGATAATAAAGGATACATACATGAAAGTGTTTTGCTTTAAAAACCTGAAGAGCTGTTTTTCAGCAATAAGATGAAAGCACATTTTGTTAGTCTGGTAGAAAAGAATGAAATACAATCATAAGAGGGGAAAAAAAATCTGTGCATTATAGCTCAAGGAATGTAATAAATGAATTAATTTATGATCTCATGTCTCATTGGAAATAAAATTTTCCTCTTTAAAATACCAAAACGTGGGAACAAGCCATTATACCAAATGGGCTGAAACATTAGCAAGCGTTGCATCCTGCTTGACAGTTTCAGAAATCAATATTTGCATTAATTTCCTAGCTTTAAAATACACTAAGTAGTCTAATGGGATGAAAGAGGTTCTCAGAGAAAACAACATATGTGAGACAAATGCTTATAGGTTTGTGAGGAACCCTGAGAGAAAAATATTTTTGACAATAAAATATGGCTTGCTTTGTTACAGAAATTTGTAACTGAGTCACTTGTCATAGTTTCTTTCTACTTTCTACCTCATTTAAACCACTGGACACCTGCAAATCCATTTTAAAGATATATATATCACATCTTGTTTTCTTTATTGTCCCTTATTAACCTTCATAAAACATTCATTCAACTTGTTCTAATATATAAATCCTCATCTATATATCATGGACCATTTTAGTATAGTAACTGGTAATAAGATTGAGAAATTTTCTTGGGCTTTGTTTGTCATTTCTAGCTAAAAATATTTCATAATAAATGACCTTTTCATGACTGTGTAGCAGAGTTGTGCATCTGTTTCTGGATCCTAGAGGTGGAGTGAGAAACAGCAGAACTTTGATGGAAAAAAAAAAGCAGTGATCTAAATATTATTATCATCTCATCCTACATACAAATGTATATGTGATTGGATGGTAGGTTTAATTGCTTCATAAGGCTTTATGGAAATTTCAGGAGCTGTTAGAGCTGCAATTCAAAAAGCAGAATTCATGACTGTTTACGATTGAAATGTAAGCTAGTTGTTGTCAGCAGTACATGAAAACTGTTTTACATATAGCATGTCATCTTTTGCTACTAAGATACTGGTAAAGCACCCAGGTCCCTTAAACAATAAAGAAAAGATGTGAGACTCATAAATTAGCATCAGTGAACAAAAGAGTTTTTTGTTGTGTTTTTCTAAAGAGTGTTCTTCCTCCATGAAAGTGCCTCTGTAGTAAATCCAACCCTTTAGGCATTTAATCATTTTATGTGGATGTCTCGTAAATGTCTGTGCCTCACACTGGGAGCCAAGTGATCTTACAGTAAATATCATGGCAATAAGATGATGAATCTTTGTGTCTTGACAAAATGATGACTTGGATTACTTGATTATCACTTAGGAAAGTCATCATATGAAAAGCCAAGGCAGTGGGAATATTAATATTGACAAAAGAAAGAAGAGTAAGTAAAATATATATCAACTTTTCCTCACTTGAAAATAGAAACTCTAATTTGCGACAATTATCCAGGCCCTGTAAAAATTTGAATGTAAATACATACATTGTGGAAATGTGCAACCACACCTCTTAATGATCTTTCATCCTGGAGTATTCCTGCATTTCTCCAAAATCGCGTTGTAATACATTGGGATCCTTTATTCGCTCTGTAAAGGATTGGGTCTGAGTTACTGTAAGATCCCAGGCTCGCCCCACGAGCTCATCGAAGGGGTTTTATGCCAAAAGGTGTAAGGCCACAAAACCTGCCTGGTGGATTTATTAAAGAGGCCTTATGTTCTTTTACTCTCCGAGGCTACGCATGGGAAAAATGTGACAATGTTTCTCATGAGGTCAAATAAAACACTTCTAATGGCAAACTTTGGAAAATAAGTTTAAAGGAAACATTCAATCAACATAAAGCATTTCACAAAGCATTGACTTAGCAAATTCCAACCCATTCAGGTTTAAATTACCCAAATATCAAGAAAAGGAAATGATGAGAAGAAGAATAAGGAGAGAGAGACAGAGAGACAGAGAGAAAGAGAGAATTATAGCTACCACCTTAGATCCACTGCAGAACCAGCTACTGCAAATCCAAGAATGATAGGGTCATGATGCATGGAGGACCTCGTGGTGTTGGCTTTATTTGCTCTGGACTCTTATGGCCACCCTGCCCAGGTGGGACTTTCGGCCTGCCAGCTGTTTGGGATCTAGGGTAGGGGCTTCAGGGAATGTGGTGTTGGGTTTCAATGTGGTGTGCCAATAGCTAATAGCCATTCTGGGCTGGACTAGAGGCTCCAAGGGCAGCGGGGTATGGAGCAGTGCACCGCCCCAACTTGGCAGAACTTACCTGCCCCTGTCATTAATAATTTCTTTCAGTCTCTGACAGTTACAAATGAAGTACTTTGGGCTACAGCCTTCTGAAGTCTGCTAGCTTCAGAGGTTTGCTTGAGACTTCTTCCTGCTCTAAGGAAATTGTTAGGAAATCATAAGAATGAGCTTAACTTTTGGGAGGGGAAAAAATAAAATAGCAAAATAGTATGCCTGTGAAAAAAGGAAGGAAACAAAAAAAGCTGATGGAAGCCTGGCAGTGCTGGCAATAAACAAACATGATGATCTTGCATTGTTGAACAACAGACAAAAGACCAGTATGAGCCTGGGCTGTTTAAAAAAGATAGGCATCAGGGAGACCTGATCTCTGTGGTCTGCCTCTGAGCTGCTGACCTTAGGCAAGTAATTTTTCATAAATATATAAATATATTTCCTTTTCGTGCTTTAAAACTGAAACAGAATTTTCTTTAATGCTTTAAAAAACCCTTGGGTTTAGATAAATTTTATGTGTTGCTCCTCAGGCCAACTTAGCAGTACCAACAGCCACAATGGGCTACCCACCTGTATTTTTTGTTCTATAAAAAAAATTAAATAAGCAGAAGCAAGTTTAAACATGTTTATCACCTGCATTCAGGTTGTTATCTAAATCTAACATAATTTTCAGCTCTCTGTTATAATTCTTGTCAGTGGATTATTTCCCCCTAAAAATCATGGATCTTTTTGAGTGCAAGCTTATAAATCATAGAATCATAGAATATTCTGAGTTGGAAGGGACCTATAAGGATCACCAAGTCCAGCCCTTAGCCCTGCACAGGACCATCCCCAAGAGTCACACCATGTGTCTGAGAGTATCATCCAAATGCTTCTTGAACTCTGTCAGACTTGGTGCTGTGACCACTGCCCTGGGGAGCCTGTTCCAGTGCCCAATGACCCTCTGGGTGAAGGCCCTTTTTCTAATATCCAACCTAAACCTCCCCTGACACAGCATCAGGCCATTCTATCGGGTCCTGTCAGTGGTCACCACAGGGAAGAGATCAGTGTCTGACCCTCTTCTTCCCCTCACAAGGAAGTTTTAGACTGCAATGAGGTCTCCCCTCAGTCTCCTCTTCTCCAGGTTGAACAAATCAGGTGACCTCAGCCAGTTCTCATGTGGCTTCCCCTGTAGACCCTTCACCATCTTTATTGCCCTCTTTTGGATGCTCTCTGATAGCTTTATGTCTTTCTTACATTGTGGTGCCCAAAACAATATTCAAGGTGAGGCCACCCCAGTGCAGAGCAGAGCAGGACAATCACTTCCCTCGACCAGCTGGTGATGCTTTGCCTCATGGCCCCCAGGACATGGTTGACCCTCCTGGCTGCCAGGGCGCTGCTGACTCATGTTCAACTTGCCATCAACCAGGACCTTCAGGCTTTTTTCTGCTGCACTGCTCTCCAGTTCCTTGTTCCCCAGTCTGTACGTACATCCAGGGTTGCTGTGTCCCAGGTACAGAATCCAGCACTTGTCTTTGTCAAACCTTCTATAGCTGGTGATTGCCCAGGCCTTTTATTTTTAGAGGTCTCTCTGCAGCATCTCTCTGCCTTTGAAGGAGTCAACAGCTCCTCCCGATTTAGTATTATTAGCAAACTTAGTATCTCTTCCAGTCCTGATCCAAGTAATTTATGAAGATATTAAGGAGAACTGGCCCTAAGATGGAGCCCTGTGGAACCCCCCTGGTGACAGGTCACCAACCTGTTACCCCACTTACTGTAACTCTTTGCGCCCAATGCGTGACCCAGTTACTCATGCATCACATGATGTGTTTATCCAGCTTTATGTTGGACATTTTGCCAGAAGCATACTGTGAGGGACAGTATCAAAATCTTTATGGAAACTGAAAAATATTACATCATCTGGCTTCCCTTGATCAACTAGGTGAGTTACCTTGTTGAAAAAGGAAATTAAGTTTGACAAGCGGATCTTTGCTCTCATGAAACCGTGCTGTGACCAATGACTGTGTTGTCCTTCAGGTATTTTTCAATACCTTGCAGAATAATCTTCTGCCTAATTTTACTGGTCACTGAAGGGAGGATGGCAGGCCTGTAGTTTCCAGGATCACCCTTCTTGAAAACTGGGGACAATGTTAGCCAGCTTTCAGTCAGCTGGGACCTCTCCAGATTCCCAAGACCATTTAAAAATCATTGTGAGAGACCTCGCAATGGCATCAGCTAGCTCTTTGAGTGTTCTTGGATGAATCCCGTCAGGCCCCATAGACTTACCAGGATCCAGCTGAAGCAGCACATCCTGCATAAGTTCAAGGTTGTCTGGGAGTTTATCACAGCCATGGTCCTCCAGTTCAGGGCACAGGGACCCCCTTAGCCTGTCATAGAGTTTAATAAGTTAGAATATTTTTCAATTATTCTAACTTGTGATTGCTTGCTATTCTCCCTGGGTCAAAAGGGCATCTTTCAGAATGGTAAAACAACTCTACTGAAGGTGATGTTTCCCACCTACCCCTGGAAAACTCAGAGAAAGGACCATTGAAGTCACATAACACTGGTGTTCTCTGGTTGGCTGAACAACCTACTCATCACCAGGAAGAATGCAACCCTTTCAGGATGTAACATCTTGACAATGATGCAAGATCTGAAAAGCACTTACTACTTTTTGTGTATGAGCCTGGTTACTATCATACTTTTGTAGCAATTGCAATTTCGCACTTTTATGCAATTATGATTGATTTTAGAAGTCCTAAAATGAAATAAGGTAAGACCAGGTACTAGCAGATGTGTGTACCTATAAGGTAAAAAACTTTTTATATTAGGAATTCTACAATTAAGTCATCCTACCAAGTGACAAATTCATCTTGCTGAATGATTTCAAACTGGGCAGTTGTTGAATCTTAGGCACAGTTCAAGATAGTTAGAGCAATGTCAGGAAAACTCATATTGTTAATATAATAGAGCTAGACAATCATCACCAGGACAAATATTTCAAAAAGGTGACTAGGACAAGATGATGGGATGCCAGTGAATCAAAAGTTAGCATTTCTTTGATGTTGTCTTTATGAATGCCTTTTCATAGCACAGTGTAAGTTGCTTGACTGCTGTGTGATGCAATTTGCTGATCTGATCAACAAGGTTGGGTGTCACATCAAACACCAAGTGCTTGCAACACTTGGGGTGAAAACATTATCCTGAAAAGTTGAAAGCAGCTGTTAGCAAGCTGCCAGAGGCTATTTTATATAACCAGTTGCATTTAACAAGTGCCTGAGAGGTAGGCAAATGACACATTGCAAAGATTTTCTCAAGAGAATTGGGAGCAGCATCTTCTCAGAAGACAAACATCATCTTTTAATGTCAGCAAATATTCTGTGTGACATCAAAGCTTGTCAGCTAAACTGGAACACTGAACAGCACAGACAGTGTGAAAGACAAACATTCCCATCTTTGTGAAGGACTGTGATATCCTTTGACATCTGTGAAAACTGGACTAACTTCTCATTCATAATTACACTCTGATGTGCTGTATTATTTTGGAAAAGCCCCATTTAAAGTATTCTGGAGAAGATATTGTATAAAGTATCATTGCACTGAATTTACTGCAAATTGAATTTTTTTTATAAATAGGGTGATTTACTTGAGAATATCCTTGCAGTGTTTCAATACCATTTGTTCTCCCACAAAATTAAATTACTAGATCTTATTCACAGAGGTAAGTGCTAGCCTTCTATTTAAGAAACTGAGGCACAATAAAGATAGAATGTTTTCCACAGACTCGAAGAGTATCATGTATAAGGAAAGTTTCTGTTCCTTTGGTTAAAAAAAAGCCAAAAAAATGCTTTCTGTGGATTTTAATATTCTGTAGTTGAGTGCAGAATATAAGAATCTTTCCATTTCACTGGTCTTCAGTACACAGTCAACAGTATCGCTTCTAAATGCAATGACTGAACTGGAATTGCATTAATAATTGAACTATAATTATCCTAGTATTTGAGCAACTCCCTTTGGAACCAAAAATGAAAAGTTACCATCTTGACTGGCTACCTAGCTTATTTCTGAAATGATTGCTTAGAAGTTAACCCACTGTTAATCTTCAAAACACTGCATAATTCTAAAATAATAAAAACTGTCAAAAAATGTCATTCTGCCAATATTTGATTTCATTCCAGGATCAGTAAGTATGCACAAGCACATCAGAAATAACCCCTCAGTAGAAACATTTTTCATGTTTCCCCCCCCCTTTTTTTTTGGTGTCAGTTCTTTAAAGGATAGAGATTGTGTTTTACACATTAAAGAGAAATGGTGAGAATAGATTTCTTAGCTGGATAAATGCACATTTATCCTTATGTTGCCAAGTTTATGCTGAACACACACTCAAAAGTTATTTAAGCTGAAATAAATACATGGCCAGAGAGAGGACAGGAAGGGAATGCTTTATTACCTAGGGAACTAGGAATCCCTGACTTCCAGTAAATTATTGCTAAGGTGTATGACAAGAAGATGGAACGAAACTTTATAATCTGTTATAACTTATTTGATTTTAGAAGTTGCTCAGACATATGAATGATGATTTGAATTTGTGTTTGAAGCTAGGTTGGTACCAAGTTCCTTGGTGGATGCCAAAGGGTATGGGAGCCAAAGAAGATGAGTAGGATCGAGCAGAATGTGCACTGAAGGCTTTCAGAGCTTAAACACTAGGTGAACATGAACACCTAGAGGAAGATAGTTAATCCTCTGGAAATCTTTGTACTTAACACAAAATGCAAGTGCTGGATACATAAAAAGATGTTACATATAGGGCATAATATATGTTATGAAAGGCACAAAGATCGTGGTAATATTATGGGGATATTTTTTTTGTGGTTTTGTGGGTTTTTCCTCTCTTTGGTAAAAATTGATTAGGAGGACACCTAGAGAAAAGACAGTATGTAGGAGAGAAGGAAGGACATCCAGGAGAAAAAGGGAAGGGATGAAAGAGAAACTACGAAGTAGAGTGTGGAGTCAACGTGAAAAGATCTAAAGAGGTATGGGACATAACTAAAGTATATCCCCCATCAGTAGCTGGTGGAGAAAAGCCAGTCAAAGCCAATGACATTTTTACTCACTTATTAGCAGCCTTTGCAGTTGCCATAAGCATCTTAATTTCTTCTCCCCAGAGACGTTTTTCTAGACAGTTTACTGGATGCGAATGTGTCACGTTTAATCTAACATCTCCTGAGGGAATCTTTCCAGTGGTTTCCGGTGACCACAAAGTGAGGGATTACCATGATTAGTTGCCATTTCATATCTCGTCTCATCCTACCTTGTTCTGTTTCTTATAGGATGTGGAAGATGGGCTATTTGCAGCACATAATATTTTACCATGTCTCTCCTCATACATTATTCAGCAAAAATATTCTGATTGTATAAACATGTTTATTTTGGAACTTATTCACTGAACACTTATATACAAACATATCAAGCTATGGGTTATTCATGAACTATTTGTTTTGATTTTGTTTTGAAGTCCTGTGTCTTTGTAGCACAATTGCTGTGGATGCTACTGTATTATTATTGTTTACTCTTCTGTTCATAACAGGTTAAAGAAGATTTCACCATATGGAGAATTGTGAACTAGGTACAGAGCAATTGCAAGGCTATATTTTTCTGACAGGAGAAATAAAAGAACCTATTTAGATATTTTTTAAAAATAGAAAAGGTTCTCAAAAGTGTTAAATTGAATTCATAGTTTATATTCAAATGAATGCATATAAGCATTTTTTCTCAGAACTTACTCATGTTTACTAGTCCTAAGCCAAGTAAGTGTTAGTGTTACTCTAGTTCTGAACAGATCTGCATGTGAGACAAACTGTGAGAATTTTCCTGTCTTCCACTAATCTGCTTGTGTTTTTTTAATCAGGGGAAGACTTAAATTTCTGGTAAAATAGAAGAGTTGTTAGTTATAAATATTTTTGTCTAAAATTAAGGAGTGAATTTAACATCCATGACATTTACCTCAAAATTGCTTGGCTGATATATTTTGCACAGAACAAGCTGAACAAAGGTAGTCTTCTAAAGGAAAATAGGGGAACAGGCTTTTTAACTGATTGCAACTCAAAGTGAAACACGCCAAAAAAGTAAATTGATTTGGAAAATGGATGAAATAAGAGCATAGATTTGCTTTTTGAAACCTTCTACATTGCTGAAAATCATTAAAAATGATTCAATAAAGAAAGACATAACAAGTGTATTGGCTGAAACTTAGAGACAATTTAGAAATAGGCACGAATATCCCATGGAAAAGATGATAAAGCATTTCAACAATCAAGAGAAGTGATGAATTTGATATCTTTTCTAAATCAGAACTGGAAATTACCTTTTAGCTACATCCAAGTTACTGGCTTCAGTACAGATGGATGTTTGTCTGCACTGCCAGAAGAGGCAGGGTACATGATTTAATGGTACTTTCTAGCTTCAAAATCAATTCTGCTGTTGTAGGTTTTCCAACAGGATGAACAGAAGGGTAGGGGAACAACCATGATGTACCTGTGAATCCATGACAGCTACAGTATCTTTCATTACTTATTTGGCAGAGAGAAGATTGCTCTACAACCGCTTCTCTCTTTTTTCTGCTCTAGGAAGTCTCTGTCTCTTGAGCCGTGGGAGAATTTGCATGTATCTGGAGCTTATTTTATTTACAGATTAGGTAATAGAGAGCAGGCCTCACTAGCAAGCCTTTACATGATAGGCAGCCTCTGGATCTCTGAGAATATTTTTAATGACATGCTGCCTGCATGATGTATCCTAATCTTTTCCCTTAATGCTGCACTTTCACATGTGAAGCAGTGGCAGGCTTTACATAAATAAAACTAGTATGTATATAATAGGTTTGCCATATTTAGAGTATTTGAAAGCTAGCTGGCATATAATTTTATTTTATTTGACTAAACTCATGCATTTTCTGCAATGCAATTCCAGTTTGCAGCAAATATATCAAATGACAGGCAGACTTTTTGAAATAGTTGAAGAAAACCAATCTTTTCAACTGACAGATGAACGATAGTAATGCGAGAAATTGCGATTTATTTAAGAAACATGAACTCTCAAAAATCTCTTTGTGACATCTTGCTTCCATTTTGCTGTGCTATGAATGTGACAGTTAATATTAGCACAGGGTAATGTAAGAATACAACTCAAAGAATCGATATATGAAAACTATGACAGTTGCTGGAGACATGTTAGAATGTTCATATCAACTTTACTACTTAAACTGGATATTTTAGTTATGCAGATTGGCTAAACCTGTTCCAAGTAGCTGTGGAGTTCACTGGGCAATGCCCTGAAAATCCAGCTGTGTGCTAAGCTGTTCACCGCTGAACTTTGCAAAATCACCTTTAAGTGAAGGAACAAAAGGAACTTTAAATAGAGAAGTTGTGCCAAGTCTCTGCTTCTGTGTGAATTTAATTTAAAATAATTCAAATTTATATTTTAGTATTACAAATCAAATACTCCACTGCTTTTTTTCTCTCTTTTTTTTTTGGTTCTTCTGAATTGTTATTTTGTCCAGCTGTAGATTTAATACTTTAATAAAGCATACTTCTGAAAGTTGAATAAACATGTAACTTGTTAATGCATTACACATATAATTAATAGTATTTATTTTAAAAAAAAAAAGAGAAAACTAAACAGAACAGTTTGTCTGTTTACTGAATATTTGTCTCCAGAGAAAATTTGTAAAGTATTAACCATGAAATTTTTAAATAATTTTACTAATCCACTGCTTTTATTCACAGGTGGCAGTTATGCCTCTATGTTAAGATAGACAAGAAGTGCAAAAATTAGACTAAGATGGAAGAAAAAGGTAAGGGCAGATGTTATAAAATCAGTTAATCTTATCAGCTGCTTTTGAATATCTTTGAATATCAGATATCTAAGAACAAAATTGTCATTAAAAATTAAATGTAATGATTCTAATTCTGATAAGAATTTGGTTCTAATCCTGTAATGTGGCTCATGCTCAGTTTTCACATTTATTTTTGGTCTACTGGAATGCACATTTAGATTATGCTGGAAAGGTACAGAAACAGACCTTGGAAGAGAGATCAGAATGCAGGATCATTTTTACTGGTACCACTTGGAAACTCTGGAGTTTTTGCCTGCTAGTCAGTTCAACGTTGAAAATTTCTGAAAATTTTTGCAGTTGAAAAACATCTAGCCCAAAGAAAATTTAGAGCACTGATAATCAAGCAGCAAGACTCAAATGACCTAAACAGAAAACAATGTGGTGACAATTCCAAGTACAGTAGGGAATATAAATGATAAGGAATATCAAGAAAAAAATGACACCTTTTCTTGCTCCTAACCTGTACACCTTCCCCTTAAAATAAGGAAAGAAAGATAAAACATCAAGATTGATGTTTCTTTGTGATGTCATAGCTTTATAGCAAATCCATACTCAACTTGTCTTTAAAACAGCAGAAGTTAATTAACTGCTTTTGAAGCTTGATAGGATGACATAAATCACTGACTTAATTCTTTCATAGAATGTCTTTTAAAATCTACTTTATAACAATATAAATCAGTTTTGGACCATCAATAAGGCAATCAAAGGCATACACTCAGTCTGCAGTCATGCTTCTGGGGTAGTTGAAGGCACTGTCTCACTATTCAGGCAGAATATCCCCTAACTATATTTAATTTTTATGCTTCAGTCTTGAGCTTCAAAAGCTAAAACAACAATGAATTAACCTAACCTGCTCTGCTACGTACTTCTAGTATGCAGTCCAAAGAATGACTTTGGCCAAAGTTTACTTTTCACATGGAGGCTTTCCAAGGAATTTGTGGGCTATGTTCACTCATTAGTATGAGTATTAGGAAAACAAAAATTAATTGAGTAATGTAGTAAAAAAGTGCTGTTTATATTATGGTAGCCACATCATTATATTTGAAGAAATGATGATTATACTCGTAGTAAAAAGAATGATATATAATAAACTCTTTAATGACAATATACCAAGTTCTCTGCTACACAGAGAAAAAGTAGGTTGTGATATATGATTTCAATATATGAAGCATGCCATGTTTATCTCGGAATATTAAAAATGAAAATCTGTGGCTTATTTTGAGACATATTTATTTACAGATAAAAACATATGTTAAAATATTCTGTCATAACATCAAGAAAGAGAGAAATTAACTTTTAAAAAGAAACTCCCTTATAGACCCAAGCCCATATTGAAGTTTTGGAAGATCTGATTCAGTTGCATCTTGATGGGTTTCAGGTAATTGTCTCACTCTCTTGCCTATTGAACATGTATTTAATTTCATTCCATTTCACTTTACTGCTAGTAACATTTTCCCTGTTGCTTTACAAATATCTGTGATATGATATGCAGCAACAACAATTGGAAACTCTCTTCCATGTCCACCTGCTTTCCATCTACTAAACGTACCATTGTGAATCAACCAGTCCATATCCCTTAGCATCATTGCCTCTTTTCCATCCTACAAGATGAAAAGCATAGGAAAAATGTTCCTCCTCTTATTAAGATCAGCATTTACTGATGTGTTGCTCCTTGAAGGACTATAAATGTGTACCTCTTTCTTTTGTTTGTTTTACCAGCAGAAAAGACGCCTGAAAGGATTTGAATAAGGGTGCGTACTCATCTGTTCCCTATTACGCTTTGATTAGCTTGATGCTTCTATACTTTCCTGTATATTATTTAGGATAACTTTGTGAGGCTAGATAAACTTGGATACCTGAACAGTGGCTGGTAAATCTAAAGTTTCCTTACACACTGAACTTTTTAGCTATTAGGTAGTTTTTTGCTCCTAATAGTGGATGATCATAATTCTGTAGCATGAAAACAGCTGTCCCACTCTCAAAGTTTACCTTGTTTTTATCCTTCTCTGGAAATTTGGGCAAGCATGTCACATGGCTGCTGCAGCGTGCCTTTCTCAATTCAGTTAATTAGCCACTGGGTTGTAATGACGTGACCAGGAATGTATTGGATGACTAATCATTGCAAACCCTGATATAATATTTCTTCCTGCTTCAGTGGATGCTTCAAATGAGTTGGTGATTTTCATGGAGTGTTTGAAGCACTTGCTTCACCTTGGTTGCCTAATTATCACTGCTCAGTGGCAGCCTGGAGGCTTTGCTGAAGTTCCCGAGGTGACATCAGTCATGGGTCTTTTTCTTAAAAGAAAATGGGAGCTTCGCCATTCTATTCAGGCTCTGTGTTCCTCCTAACTAAATGACAGAGCAAAATAGGGAAAACCAGCATGGAGTTCAAGACAGGTTATGCTGTTATTTTTCATGCAGCAGAAATTGGTGAGAATGAAATACAGGCAAGGCAACATAGGCAGTTGGCGAGTTGGGTCCAAACTAGTTCAGAAATAATGAGCTTGATGCAGAAATTACTTTATTAAATAATATGGCATTTCTTATGCTGCAAGTCAGAATTGATCACTGTGATGATTCTTTCAGACCTCAAAATCTATTAGTTCAATTTAAATTAATTAGAGGTACCTATCCAGACTTGTAAGAAGTCAACTTATTGCATCCTTAATGAAGAAATCCTGTGGTATTTAATGAGGGTAAATCTGTACAGTGCTGTACATATTTATTATGATTATGCACATTTAGTAATTACTCTATAAGAAACTGAGATAATGGAAAATCACATGACTGTTTCTGAATTCAATACTATTCATTGCTATGAAGTTTTCTGCTAAGTTTTACTGGATTGCTTTAAAAAGCTACGAAAAAGGTACAACTTTCTTACTAATACCACAGGTATTCTATAATCTTATGTGATGTTTGCTTCAGTAAAGGAATATTTATTTTTTTCTTAAATTTGTACTATGAACTGTGTGTAGAGCTGTAATTTCACTATATGGTGTGTATGTTACATATGTTAGAGCAGCGATATGCAGGCCTGAAGTCTAAGGTGTGTAACTGAAGAAAGAGGTTTGACAGCAGCTCCAGATAGGAGAATGAAGAACAAATACATGCATGTAACTAACTGAAATCTGCATGAATCAGTTTGGAAATCTGTGCGGACCGATTTTCTCAGATAAATGGCACATAGGCTATGCTATCTGATGATAAAGTGCAGTCCTGGTAGGTGTGTAGTACTTAAGAAGAGCATGCCTGATGATTAAAATGCTCAATAGGTGCTTGATAGAAAATTAGTAATTAGCAAAAATGCATAAAACAGTGTCCAAAGAACTAATTATAAGTACACAGGAGGCAGATATGCTTTGGTTCCTTAAGAGTTTGGTATGGCAGCTGAATTTCGATCCTTCAAGAGTTTGACAATTTGACTGTTCTATACCACTTTGATCATCACTACACACTGTTCTGCTAACTGTCTGCCATACTGCCTGAGACCAAAGAAACCTGATTGCTGTGCCAGGTCCTTAATTTTGTGGACCTGGACCCCTGCTGGTGGGAGAAGCAGACTTTGGAGGGGTCTAATGTGTCTATAAAAAAATGAAGCACTTCCGTAAAACTGAAGCAAGTTGGTCCAGTTTCTGGAATGCCAGTAATTTGCTGTGAAAATCATAATAAATTGACCTGAGTCATACATAATAAAAATAATATTTTCTACAATTATTTAGTCCTTCAGTATTTGGCTCTGTTAAATATGTATGAGTAGTTTACTGAGTAGGTCAATGCCAAAAGATACAACAATTCTTTAAGACTTTAGAGGCCATTAATATTGATCAGAAGCACCTCTTCAATGGTCGTATGATTTGACCCTTACCAAGAATAATTGTGTTTTCTACTTGAGTACACTACAAGGAGTTAGGGTTCAATATACATAGCATAGGTTGATTTTGATATCTATGCCCTAGAGCACCTCTGTATTTATTAAATTGATTGTATTGTTTTTGTCCTAATCAGAATGAAACTTTAGAATCCAAAAAACTGATACACTGAAGAAAGGGGACATTTTTTTAATATGTGTTATCTTTCTGAAGAAGCTGTATATTCACTTGCTTGCTGATAATTCAAATTAATTATGAACCGGCTTTTTAAGTAGATAGGGTTTTTTTTCTCTTCATTATATTTTAATCAAAAGTTTTGGAGAGTTTCCTTTTAATATAGCAGGGATGTATGCTCTGGTTGCCACAGAATTAGATTTTTATGTCTGAAATTATGCAGAGACTGATTTAAGATGTGATGAAACCTCTTCAAGCTACAGTTGTCTGGTGTACACTGTGGTAAATTTTGACCTTGTCAGGTGAAGACAGTTGAATTATGATCCAGCCTCTGTGAGAAATGATATGTCTACCATATTAGATTAATTTCCTGTAAACTTCACCATTTTGCATTACGAAACCTTGTAAATGTCATCTTTATCCATCATCATGCAATATTTTGATGCTGCTTATTGAACAGTTCCCATTTAATTCTCAGCTTTTCTAAAGACTTCTATTTCACTTTTAAATTATCCTTTTTAAGTTCTGTATTTTTATTTGTTGGGGTTTTTTTCCAAGTCTGCACAGTAGCCTTAGAAAGTTAATTAATGTGGCTTAGTTTCACTGTAAATTATTTGATAGAACTTCTCTTTGAGAAAGACTGGTTTATTTTTTTTCCTTTTCTCATATTTTCTGTGAAGAAAAAAGAATGCCCATATTGTAATTAAAGCAAGGACTGAAATAAGGAAATTCAAAGATTTAATCTCATAATCAGCATACTTTCTAACTAGCTGTCTGTCTGTCTTTAACTTAATGTGTAGCATTACTTTCTAATGAGGAGAACTGAGATCTATGAAAGGAAAATAGAGTAATTTATGGAAATCTGAAATCCAAAAATATAAATAAAAGTAAAACTGAGACCCTAAAGACAGGCCTTTAAATCTGTACTCAAAATGCTTCCTTTTCTTCTGTGAAAACTATGTGTAAAAAGTAATGATGAACAGTGTTTCCTGATAAATTACACTGACTCAGCCAATCAAAATCACAAAAGAAATATCCTATTTCCCAAGTTTTATATGAGGTGGAAAGTCTTGTCTATCTTAAATCCTTCAGCTATTAACACTCTTAAGAAATTAAGTTGCTAATGAGAACACAATGTTGCATTTCAAGCTAATTTATATTACAAATTTATCCTAGTAAGCTGAATTCACGAGGTGGATTTTTTCCCCTTTGATTTACTCTACTATTAAATGATTTTTATCTGTCATGGAATATCCATATAATATGTCCTTTCACCTAAACCATTTAAATGGGGTGTTTGGGGTTTTTTGAGTTCAGTTTACCTTTTCAGCTCCTCATAATCAAAGGAGAGAATGTAAAGGTGTTGCTTTTATTGCTCTAAGCCCTATCCTATTGATTGTATCCGTCCTCAAATATACTGTACACAAACGATTTTCTACTTCAATTTTTTCAACAAAAATGTCTTTTGGAGCATACTGATCAAACTATTTAACCTTGAAAATAAACAAACTTTGTTCAAAAGGAACTCTTCTGTCAAACTTGAAAAAAAAATTCCCCCCTTTTTTTGGCTTCTTGTAAAGGTTTTTCATTGCACTTTAATTAAAATGTCAAAAATATGTTGTTTTATATAGGAGAAATGTTTAAAGTTCATTTTTTTTCAATTCATGCTATTAACCTACCCTTATGTTTTAAACCATTTTGTTTACCTTCCCAGTCCTTATGAATATGGGTCACATTCATCTTTTATGTATTCTGTTAGCAATGGCAAACACCTCTCTACTCATCTGAACTCCATTAGGTCAATATTTGGTTTCTTCAATCTACTCAAACATTTTTCCACTTTAGTTCCAATCTGTTCTGTCATCTTTTTTGTTCAGTTTCTTACAGATTATTTGACACCACTGCTACATATTGTGATAAGAGATAAAGAACAGTTAAGGAGACTGTATATTTTTGACAACAATGTGTATGATGTCTTTGTTCTCAACTTTTTTGTGACTGAAATTATATATTCAAGGTAAAATACTCATGAAATGTAAAAAATAAAAAAAATTGGAAAAAGATTGAGAAGGAAAATTACAGGTTTGATAAATAATACATTACTTTAAAATGTCTTTCCCCCCTCATTTTGCTGCTTCTATGCCCTTCTTTATTGTAATGATTTTTCTTCATTTCTAAATGGATAGTTCTTATTTTCTGTGTGGATTATCCAGAAGAGGGAGCCATGGGTATGTACACTTAAACTGTATACTGCACAATTATAGTCATTAAAGAATAAACTCAATGTTTTTGTGAGATTTATAATGCAGTTCTTCTCCAAACTAATGGCTGCTAGGTGATCTGTGGCCAACATATTGTAACCTAGTAGGAAACACTGGGACAGTGTTCAAACAACCTTGTCAGGACACTGTAAACATCTGATGTTCATGGCAGCCCTAGAAATTGTTAGGATACTGTTACATTGGGGAATTTAGCATAAGGAGTATATTTGATGCCATTTCCATATCTCAGATGTTGAGCTAACTTCATTATTTATTTGTGTGGTCAAGGCTGTGCTGTAAACCACAATTTTTTTTTTATCATGAATTTGTGTGATAAGAAATGCTTTTGAAATTAAGAAGTTTTAACTACACTGTATAGGCAGGTTAGTAATATTGTAAGAAAACTGCATGCTATTTATTTTGTAGATCAACAATATATTCAGGAATAAGCTAATTTTTAAAAACTTTATGACATACTTCATTTCTAAGATCAATACTAAGTTTACAGGAAAGGAAGGGTAATATCTCGGGCTCAGCATATAGGCTGAGGACCACAGATTAACTTCCTGTTTAACCCTCTTGAAATGGAGAAACCTGGAGTTCTATGTTCATGAAAACATACTTTTGTTAACCTTCGAAGACCATGATGGAGCTGCTGTCACCGTTCATCCATGCATGGTTTTCTTTCCTCTGCTGACCTGGAGAAAATCCAACAAGCAGGCAGATTCCCTGAAACCTAAGGCTTTTTATAAGGCACAGTACCATACCAGTGGTTTGATAGTCCATAATAAGTATAGAAAGCTGCAGTTAAAGTTGATGAGTTCCTTTATATATAACTCTATGTGTGGTTATATAGCTTGTCCAATCAATTCCTGCTCAGATGTGCATTCATGTTGAGATTTACATTTGCATCAAGCTTTACAGCACTATTTTAATAGTTTTTCAATATATTTCAAAGACTAAAATCCACTGACTTAGAATCACTGCTTGGCCTGGTAGGCACTAGGTAGCAGCAGGCAATGGCCCATGTGCGCAGACTCCTTGCTTTCTGAAGTACGCCTGGCTGTGGCCACTAGGGGCTGAAACCCATGGCTGCTTCTGTAGCGATTTGCCAATATGTTGCGCAAGGACGTTCAGCTGACTGTACAAATACTTTACTTACAGATTATATCACACGTTGGAACAGTTTCTCTTCCAAAAAAGCCCCGTTTGGAGCCTGACAATGAAGCTGACCGATGTGGTTAAAGACAAGGGGGTGGCAGTACATCTGTCACCTCTGAGACTTATTCAGCAGGGCTTGTTTCTGCAAATTTCCTTCTGCAGTGTCAACCATGACTCCTAACAATGCTAATGTGTATCCAAAAATTTCCATTTATGCAATCTCGAATTATCTTGGAGTGCCATCTTGACTGTGGCATCAAGTAAAAAGGCTGTTGAAATTACAGTACAGAAGAGAAGAACCCTGTAATGTTCTACTGTTCTAAACTGAAAACTAATGATTCTCTACAATGACCAGCGAATGTTAAAAATATCGAATAATTTTTGGAAATATTAGGGGCAACCTTAGGGTTTCCCTCTTCCTGACTAAATTCTCCATCATTCTCTGTGTGAAAATGTTGAAAGTAAAATACTTAAAATACAATGCCTGCTTTAATCCTTTATTCCAGTCTTGTGTGTGTTTAGTTATGTGTCTTGTGAATACGCACCCCCCGCATCTCGCATTGTGTTCATGGGGACTACATAGATAGACAGACAGTTATTGGAGCAGATGTCTTAGTAAATGGTTTTTATTTAACAGTTTGTAAAATGCTCCCAGAGATTGTGCACCTTAATTAGGTAAACCACTTCTTTAATTCATCCTTAGCCAAATAAAAAGGTAAGTGTGCTCTATGTTCCCCTGATTTTCAGATTCTGAATGGCAACATAACACATTCTGTCAGAAATATTTTCTGAAGCAGAATGCTATTAGAGGTCCTGTTTTACTCTGTGACCGGCTTAAAACTGAAAGCCCAGATGACAGCAGCAGTACAGAACAAAAACTTCAAAGAATACTTCTGATTTTGTATTAATTTATGCATAATTGTTCATCACGAGTTGTGTGAAGTATGAAATCTGGTAACATTGAAAATAGCTACAGATTTGAAAGTCTATCAAGTCTTTAGATATCATAAGATGACTTAATGGCTAACTATATTCTTAGCAGTAAATATATATTTTACATATATATAAAAATCTATTATTTTGACATATGAAGTAGGAAAGGAGAAATCCATTTCCAGCTCCTTCTAGTTATGTTCAATCCTTTAGAAAATCTATATAGCAGTGTCTGTCTGAAATGATTAAAAAATCAATAACACACTTCTTTTTTGAGAATTGTGTTTTGATAACCTTTCTACAAGTACTATTCTAGACATCCTTCACCACTTGCCTGGTTGCATTATCTGTAATTGTCTTTTAATAGACTGAGACTAAATTATTGGAAAAGAATTGCATCACCAGGGAGTAAGGGTTGTCAGATACCAGTGAGATGTAATACATCAAAAGCTGTTGTATACAGCCTTATCTCATATGCTGTTTGTTATTTGTTTGGTTTGCTTTTTTTTTTTAAATAGAGCTTTTGACCCTTGCAACCTATTCCAGTACAGAATAGGTAAAATAATGAATGCAGAACTACATGCAACTCCATAGAATTAATGAATCGATGAGGACAACAACATATTGGATAAAAAGTTCATGACCTGAAAAGGAGATACTGCAAAGTTTCTTTTTAGCAGAGCATATCTTTTTTTTCTCCACAACTAAAGACAGAGTTCTGTAGGAAAACAGAGAGAGGTTTGCTTTACTATCACTATTTATTTACTGTGTTCCTCCAAAGTACTCTTCTACTTCATTGAGAAAGCATTTGAAGAATAGTTGGACAAGACCTTGACAAGTTCTCGAATGCCTGGGTTTTAACTCTGGCTAAGAAATTTGCTTTGTCATTTAGCATTGAACTGATGTGTATATATATATATATATATATCAGATGACAGCTAACATATAGGTTGACAACATTTAATTAGACTGGGTATTTGGGTAGTGTTTTGGTATCCACCAGCATGTCTTGGTCTATGCAATTTATTTAAATTATTTTAGTGATGAGTTTTGATAACTGCCTCAACAAATGATCAAAAAAAAAGAGCTGGTTGAAAATGCACCCCAAATTTACTGCCAGGACAAGGTAATCATGTGTTATGATTAATGACTGCTGAAGACAGGAGTGGTGTCATAGGCCAGATGAGTGTCTGGACAATAGAAAGAGTCTTCCTCCATAGGTTAATGCTGCCTAAGGTGAGGGTCACCCATACTGTCGAGATTTTTGGCAGGAACCTGAGCATCAGGGAGAGGAAACTCAGTCTTCATATCTAAGGTCCGCTTTGCACGTAGCGCTATTGCGCTGAAGTGCAGAGTGGCTGGCATTGCAGAGCAGCTGCTCTCACTGTGACCAGCCTTCCTTTTTTTTGTGGGCAGAGGGGTTCAGAATAAGAAAATATATGTGATGGAGGAGCAAAGGTGCATAAGATTAAAGTAATTTCCTGCTTGGTGGAAAAAGGAGTAAATATTTGCTTCTCAGGTTAGGGAACATGCTAGAGTGGGATAGTTATGCTTCCTAGGCAGCAGCCTGGTCACTTCCTTTGCTAACACAAGATGCAAAGCTTTCTGCCTTCTACTCTCCATGTGCTTGCTTGCTTCAGGACAAATAGGAAATTTGTTTTGGCACTACTTTAGATAGATGCAGTGGAGAGGAAAGCCTCTGTACAGCATCACCATTCCCCATTGCACCTATACACAGGATAGAGTTTATCCACAGGAGCTTATGTTAGGCCTCCTGCTATTTTTTTTTTAATTTATTGTGATGCCCACCACTCTGTGCTTTACTGATGATACACTCCATAAATATTTCCCCTTAGTACTTAGAATGCTCTTGATTTTTAGGAAAGAAACAATATGGGAAAAGATTTATTGAATGGACAATCTGTCTGTACCACAATCAAAAATACAGTGGATGATTCTCTGTGATTTTATCTGAGGAGGGAGTCTAAATTTTAAAAGCTGAGGTCTCAGGTGCTTGAGGCATGAATCTGGGGAAGAATATGTATATTCTGTTTTTTCAGAGAAAAAAATTGTCTCAATAGGCTCACTACTTTTTGTCAAGCACTGTAAATAAATTTAACAGTTTTGACGTTTCTGAGGCCAAGCTATTTGTACCATCAAGTTCATTATTTATAGAAATGAAAGTGAAAAGACATTTTTTGAGAGCTTCTTGAACATTTTCTGGTTTAAAATTAGCTATTTGCACAATCCTGAATGAAATAATGGTTTTAGGCACATTATTACATAAAATATCACCATTTATGTCCAAAGGCAGGGGAGGTAATGTGGATTCTGTCATTGCTCTCAGTAGTTCTAGGACCTGTCTTTTGGAGTCTTTGAGAAATGAAAGTCAGAAGCTGTGCTTCTCTGAAGATTTTGGAAAAGCATAATTAACTAAAAGTACTTTTTTATATTTAAATTCAAAAGATAGTAGTTCTCGAAAGGCATTAATGAGAACCTAAGACCTGCTGAAATCGGTGGGAGTTCTGTGATTCACCACCTTAGGGCCAAGGTTTCATCAACTGTGAAAATCCCTGGATGTTGCTTTTGCAAGTACTTTAAAGAGAAAGAAAACAAACTTGAAAACTGAATGACATAATTACATGCTGGAACATTGGGCCTGGTGAAAGCTGCCTTGCAAAGCTAACACAGAATATAATTGTTATGTTGATTTTGAAAGACATTAAGACATTGAACAGCTTTTGTGTTTTATCTGATTCGGTAGTTTATGGCCCTGGAAAATCATGGTGAAAAAACATTTTATAGAAGTCAGTTATTTGTTTCAATAAATTGGGAATATGTCAGAGGAGGGAAAGGTAATTTTTGTACCAGAAAAAACAGTTATCAGTTTTCCATATTATCTGCATTGTACCTGTACAATAGAACTTAGCTTGGAAACTGAAAAAACCTAGCTCAGAGCTCAAAGCCAAGTTTGAATAACCTTCAGAAATCTATATTTTACCTTTTCTCTAGATACTGGGCCCAAGAAAAATGAAAGAGATTTACAGAACAAGTTTGATTTATGTTTCCGTTTATTTTACCAGTAGAAAAGGAGAACTGAAGCTTAAAATAGAATAAAATTTACAGAATTAAGTCTGAGGTTAGTCCTGAAGCCAGCTACTTTGAAAACACTCTCCTCTAGATGACCAGCTGATCTGGTTGCCGAAAATTCTGGGACTATTCCACTGTCAGCACAGTTAAAGACTTTATCCTGCAGGAAGTATTTCTAAAGAAAACCCATCGGATTAATGCATTTGAAATAGTTATGGTTTTAATAGGCATTTGATGTTCTCATCCAAAGACAGGAATAAATTAATTGTTTTGTCAAGTTAAAAGTGTATCTTATTCATGGTGAATTGCACTGAAATATATTACTTTTAATCAATTGCTAGTTTGTTGTTTCCTTGTATTCTTAATGATAATGGCTTCTATGTGTGGACAGGCATATTGTTTACATTTTGAGATGAATCCGAAAAATTGGGTATAATGAACTGCCCAGAGGCTTTGATCTTTTGGGCAGCAAAGGTATTTATTAGCAGCGCTGGGAGCAAGCCAGCTATTGCTGGAAAAAGTTGCTCGAAAGCTTCACACAAAATCAGCAGTTTTTATACAATTTTCAGGTGTGATTAAATGCATATTCAAGTGATTACAACATCTATTCATACATATTGATAAAAGGTGGAATATAGGTGGAGCTCAGGCGGAGCTTGGGGCAGTGCTTCCCTTGGCCCTCAATTCTGGGGGGAGTTCCGCTCTTCCTCCCATGGGTCTGGGGGCTTATACTCATCTTCATCAGCTTGACCCTTCTTCCTTTCCATTGTTCTTGACCCTCTCACTCAAGCTTGGAGAAAGCCCTGGCTCCTGGCCTATTTCTCCTATTCAAATGTCTACTTTATCTTACTGCATCCTAATTTATTACCTCTAGGCCTATTACATGTACTTCTACCATTCTGTTAAGCTTTGGTCCAATAAGTAGAACAGAACAAGCACAGATCGTTTTGGATGTAAGTAACTTGTTAGCAGGCCCAAGTTTCTTAGTTAACTCTTTTGGGCCTACCCTCCTGTTTCAGAGAGGAAAGATACACCTGAAGTTTTTGAAATAAAAGACACAATAACCTCATAGCGTAATGGCTTGTCAAACTTGCAACAAATGAACTGCAGATTAAAATGTTTGCTTCTAGAAGAGTAACAAAAAAGGTCTGAAATTTCTAGATGTGGAGAATGTACGGAAATATTATTTTCCTAGATATTTGTTACATATACTAATCACACAAGGTGCATGCATTATTTCTAGTAGGAATATGATTAGACTAACTTTGCAAGTAGCATTCTCTTTTCAAAGAATCATAGAATCATAGAATCATAGAATCAACTGGGTTGGAATAGACCTCTGAGATCATCAAGTCCAACCCTTGATCCACTACCGCCACAGTTACTAGATCATGGCACTAAGTGCCACATCCAGTCTCATCTTAAAAACCTCCGGGGACAGAGAATCCACCACTTCCCTGGGCAGCCCATTCCAATTCCTGATTACCGTCTTTGTAAAGAAGTTCTTCCTCATAGCTAACCTAAACCTCCCCTGGAAGAGTTTAAGAAGTTCACAAAGACGGACTTATTTAAACGTCATTCTTTAAAAGAACTGCAAAACTGAATTGTGATTTGGTAAAAGAAATAGAATTAAAATGAGGATTGGATGCATGGAAAGAAAATAAGTAAGATTATATGGTCATTGGATTAATTTTTAGGTACGTTTGTGCAGATTAAAATTGTGTCTGTATGTATAATTTTATTATTACTTCCTTTCTATAAGATTGTATGTAGATGTTAGTACTGACAATATTTTAAGAAAGCAAGAATGATGTCATGTTCAACTCCCAACAAGAGAGTTTTTTGTATACTATGAGATTATAGAAATATAGGTAATATAGGTGAAAAGGGTAGAAATGTAAGTCAGTCTTAAATTATTCAAGAGCCTAAAAATGTATCAACTTTATGATGCTGTAACCAGCAGGAGAATTAAAGTAGAAGATGGTTTGACCAAACCAGTACGATTAAAAACATTTTTATGAGTGCTCTTAATGAGAACAAGATGCATGTCACTGAAATGAAGTGATATAATGAGTAGCTATTTGAGAAGGTATGAGTGTTTACTGCACTGTGATCCAGGACAAAGAAACAATGAAAAGGCCAAACTCAGATGGTTGTAACAGCTTGTTTGTTGGATGAATCTATAACTCTTGGGTTGCAGGACTGGGTACTGGGTGGTCATTGAAAGTGATGGCTGAATAGAACTAGATTGACAAAGGAGTTTAGCTGAAAACAGGGAAAAGTTCAAATGATAGGACTCTAATTACGTTGAGATAAGAGCTTATTTTTCAGAGAACCCCTGAAGGGAGACCCTGACAAATTAGAGAGTTTGGCAATCACCAACTATTTGAATTTAACAGAGGCAAGTGGTGGATTCTGCACTTGGGATGTGGCAACTCGGATTGTGTTTACAGACTATAGAATGAGAGGCCGGAGAGCAGTGCTGTGGAAAAGGACCTGGGAGTCCTGATCAACAGAGAGTTGAACACGAGTCAGCAGTGCCCTGGCAGCCAGGAGGGCCAACCGTGTCTTGGGGGGCATCAGGCAAAGCATCACCAGCTGGTCAAGGGAGGTGATTGTCCTGCTCTGCCCTGCACTGGTGCAGCCTCACCTTGAATATTTTGTGCAGTTTTGGGCACTGTAATACAAAAAAGACATTAAGCTATTTTTGTTGAGTGAGGACAATTAGAGGTTATAGTCATGATTAAAAAAATATCACAGGAAAATGCAATGAACAGACACCTAAATGATTAGTCAAGAATGCCATGGGAAAGTTTTTAAGAGAGATGGAAAATGATCCCAGATTCTGAGAAGAGCTGTAGACTTTTTCCTCATCCTGGAGTCCTAAATGTTTGCAAGATATTCAGTGTATGTTATTTTCATGCAGAATTCATTTTCAATACAGAAATAATAAAGCAATTATTTCAAAAGAAAGGTCAGGCTCTAAGTAAAATTTTAAACTTTTTGAAATGCTTTCAGTCTTCCTGGCAGTAAACGAAGAAAATGCTGATGCAGGGTTGTCTCAGTTTAAGGAGACTGGAGTGTTTTGCTAAGGAGGATGAGTTATGAGGTAGACCAAACTCCTCTCTCTCAGCAATTGCAAATCCAAAACTAAGAGGTTCCAATCAAGGAAGTATGGAAAAAGGAAGAAATAACCCTTTATTGGCAAAAAAAGCAACAGAACACAAAACCAACTAAACAATAATCCTGTACCCAAAAGTCCCCTTCAAAAAAAAGAAACAGTTTGATACTTCTCTGTCCTCTAGTGCAATTCTAATCACGGTTGGCAGGAGCGCTGTTGGAACTCTGGAGGTGCAGAGCCTGCAGTGCTCAGTGTTGGTTGGCAGAGAAAAACTTTTCCCCTCTCCCTGCAGTTTTTTTAGAAGGGCTATTAGCCAGGAATGCAGGTCTGCCAGCTAGTTCTTTTGCATAGTCAATTACCCCTTCCCCCTCCTCGTTCAACCTCCTTCTCTTACAGTGGGACAGGGGAAAGGAAAATTTCTGCTTGGATTTTTAGAACAAGTAAACCTATGACAAGGGTGGAATTTTGTTTAGCTGCCTTTGATACCGTGGCAGGAGGTGGTCATTGTCCCTTCAGCTGAGTTGCCAGAATACTGTGTAAAAAAAATCAGACCTCTTGGAGTGCTGCAGCTTTTGTCTTTCTGGTTTTACATTTAACAAGGCTGGATATTTGACGAAATTTGGGATGTGATGTTTAGTGTGTTTTGAGCAAAATTTGAGCAAGCTACAAGGAGATTACTGCCTATTTTACAGCTTTATATTTTTTCAAAACTGGTATTTATTTTAGTTGTTATAATGAAGAAACTCACTATAGAAAACAGATGATTGGAGATCAGTTTATATAATCAAATCTAAATGAGTCATAAGGACAGCTAGAGACTTTCTTCCTAAAGAACAGAGATCTGACAGAATGTGATAAAATCCTATACGTAAATCTTATATTGGCAACTGTCCACATACTGAGATTCTACACACTTGTGAATAAGTAAGATTTATTTTATTGTAATTGTGTTTTTCAAGGTTTTGATGCATGAATATAATCACCGTTCTCTGAGATTTTCTTTTCTGTGGAATCTCTTCTTTCTGCTAATATGCTCTAACTAGATTCATACATTTAATGAGAACTTTCCCTTGAAATCAGATCACTGATAGTAACTACACAGCACTATTACTTTCCCATCACTGCTTTGGTCATGTTATTGCATTCTGTGTTTCTCCCTCTCATCACATTAAGGTTTGTCACATTTGTCACAGAAGAGAAAAGCTGAAGGTTGTTGTACTGTTTATAAACACCAATCTTTTGAATCATGATGCATTTGTTTAGACAGCTAAATAGATTATTTGAATCTAAAATGAAGTATCAAGGATTAGAAATAATGGTTAAATTAACAAATTTTTATCAAAAGATATGATCTTTAGAAGAGAATGCAAAGACCAAAACTCCCTCTAAATAGTTAAGGATGGCACTGCCATAGTGAGGGTGAAGGGTGGTGTGCAGTACACAGCACGGGCCTGTGGGCAATAAAAGCATGTATCCCAAAGCATGAAGCTTTAGGTGAGCTAAACTGTTGCTGCTGTTTCTGCTTCTGACCTATCTTTTCCTTTTGAGTGTTTCCGCTATAAGGGCAAGCTGTTGTTGCATTGAGAGCAGAGTAGCAGGTGTTAGTACTGAAAGAAATAAACTGCTGGTGAAAAATATTTTCTGTAAATGATTGCAATTTCTTTTTCACCTGAGATTTCAAAGTTCAGAGAGATAAGAAGGGCCCTGTAAAAAAAGGTAAAAGTATGTCTGCATGAAGTAAAAAAAAAAATGTGATGGTTTGATGATTATTGTGCAACATTTATACCCAGAGTGATTATATAGCAAAGTCAAAAGTCTTAAGACTTATGATACTGTCTATTATTCATTGAATGTCTGCATTACATACAGAGGAAGGTAAAATCCATACTCCAAGGAGCTTTGCTGTCATGTTCATGGTTAATGATTGTGGCATTCATGTGGAATTGGGCAGCTTTCAGTTTCAAAGAGATGTATCAATAAGACAGACACTTAGGGAGAAAAATGAAAAGAAAAATAAAAACGTTGACAACAAGGCTTGGTAGGTTCCACAGCTTAGCTGAGTTTTTTTTGAATCCATGTAATTTTTAACAGGAGTTTTCCTGGGACTGGGTGAAGTGTTGAATTCTGAACTGGATATGATAAATCATACACTTCTGTTTCATTTTTCAGTCTTTGCGGCAACTCTCTACCTGTTGTGTCTGCTTCCTTGACCATCAGGGTGCCAAGAGAAAGGTAGGCCTGGGAATGCCATTTTAGAGATCTTCTTTTGGGAGAAAATCCTTCACCTGTGTGCAGAATCACATTCCTTTCTCAAGCTGGGATTCAAGCTAAGCCTTCTCCTCCTTTCCTGTCATCAGACAAAATAATTGTGAAGATGGCACCAACAGATTAAAATTAAACACTACATGAGTGTGAATTTTAATGTTTCCTTTGTCTTTTCTTAGCACAGACCTGACATTTATCAGTGAATATATTAAATACCGTTACAAAAGATGCAGTCAAACAATGTATAAACCCTAATGTGCTAAAATGACAGAAAGGTTCAGTAGTGACAAAAAAGCTCCTGTTCCCAGATCACAGAAATGAGACATGATCTACTGTGCAGTCTCTGTTACTTTCATTAAGCCCATTAAAACCCCCCAACAACAATTATTAACAGTCATCAGTATTCTTGCATGAATTATAACTGTAGCATTTCTCGTGGTTATTTCTATAACATTTGGATATAACAGATATTTTTGAAATAATCTTTTAAAATAAATCAGAAGAAAAAGAGAACTTAGAAAGGCCTTGAATAAAATTCCAGTCTTGGGGGCAAATATTTGCTACTAATTTTTCTGGAACAACTATTTGGCAATTAATGAATTATCCTGTCTATTTTGACAGGAATTTTTTGATTTTCAAACAGTTCTCAAGGGGTATTCTCATGGTTTTTGTTTGGCTAAAAGCAGACAGTTTTCTTTGTGGCAAGGCCAGTGAAAGATTGCTTATGCAAAGTTTCTTATTTCAGGGCAGAAACTTAGTGTCATGGCTTAAATGCACTTGCATCCATAATACCAAGTAGGGAAAAATCAATGTAATTTAATTCAGAACAGTAGCTAAGGAAGCATCACGGAAATGATGTTCAGATTGATCAAAATTTAAATGAAAATATCAGGGCTTTCCATTCATGGAGCACTGTTCTAAAGGTAGCTCAAAACTTGCTGTACTGAAAGGCTGGAAAGTGAACTGAATGAATTTAATGAAAGACACATTGCATCAAAAGAGATCAACCTTAAAAATATCTATCAAGTCTGCTTTCATCTTAAAAAATTTGACAGATGTTTATGCAGTTTAGTGAACAATCTTTAACCATCAAGGAAAGTGGTTGCCATCCTTTCTCCCTTCAAGTTCTTGGGTTGACAGTAGCACAGTAGGTGGTGTTGGGCATGATGCATCTTTGCCCTTTGCTAAGGGTTGTCTTACACAGCCCAGAGTCTAGTCCAGATGGGATTGTTTGCCTTGGATGCTTTGGAGAGAAAAGAACTAGGCCAGAGGGTGGTGAATCTAAAAGCTGGAATAGGAAACAAATTAGTTTGGTTGCTGGAAGGGGCCGATCACTTCCTGAGTAGAACTGATGAGCTGCCAAGGACTGTCATAATGAAACATGCCAATGCCTCCTGGGGGACTGCGATGCAGACTTCCCTCTCAACGTGCCTTTGAAGGAATTTTGAACAGATTGATGCCAGACAAATTGTTATTGCTCCACTCTTCCCCTTCCATTGTAAATGCCGGAGTTATTTATTTGAAAAGGCCTAGGACTGTGACATCTTTCTAATGTAAAATGAGGTGGTTTATTCTGTTTGAATCAAATTTTATGTGTGCCTTGAATTCACAAGACAGAGTGTGAGAATTTAATTTTGCACCTGACTATCAATTAGTCAGACATTAAAAGCAGTTTAAGCAGAAAAGACTGGCTAGACACCACAAGCACTGGAAAGATTCTTATTGTTGCTTAAATAAAAATATTTTCATTTAAAGACACCTAAGGGCACAATTTGCATAAGAATGTAATGTTAGCTGAGATATTTTGGTTTCTTAGCACCTTTTTTGTTCATCTGGAAAGAGAAAAAAATATATATGGTTTCAGATCATTTGAGGTAGTGCTAATAAAACGTACCTGTCATATCAATTTAGGTATACTATTGGTGAAAAATGCTATGTATTCTGAGGGTTTTTGCTAATTATTTTTGCCTCTTCTTTATAAAATTATTGCAGATCACTCACTACTGTCATTTATCCTTTGGTAGCAGTGCAGAGCTAGAATTTTTCTCTGATCCTAGATTTTTTGTCAGTTTGTAGTAAATTATTTTCCAGTTCAAAGTTTTGATAGTACAGTGTAGGCATTACTGCTGCTTAGAGTAGGATTTTAGATACTAATCGGAAGTAATATAAATTAAAAAAAAAGGAAAATAAAAATGCAATTGTCTTTTGTATTTGTTAAAGACTAGAAGATGGGAGAAACTGTTAATTTGGACTGTAAAACATGCAAAGTAAAATAGACACTGAAACTTTATGTACAATGAAATAAAACCATGGCTTTCTGTTTGTCTCTTTCCTGTAGCCTGAACACAATCAGACAGCATCTTCAGAGAATCAGTTATTTAAATGCACCAAGAGATGTTTTAAAAACATTCTTCAGTTACAGATTCATTACTAATTCTACTATTACTAATCCATTACTAAGTCTACTAATCCTATAATAGTGAATGTATCATCCTCTTATAAGCACAAACGGTTTAGTGTCTTTGCTATCAATGTCTAAGCTTAGGCCAGGATGATCTCATAAAAAAGTAGACATGAAGCTGAATATTTCATATTTTATTATTGATTTTCTTTTTATGTAAAATGCTGTATTTCTCATCACAAAATTAAATATAGGAAAGGTGGAATTTCTTGTCTATTTTGTGTCCAAGAAAAGCATTTTATTAATTATATAAGGGTTAGATTATTCTCAATCTTCTTCTTTCTGTCTTGTTTGCAAAACCAAAATTGATTCTACAAGTTACTATAGATGATATCACAAACGTTTAAAATTTTCATTAAAAATTCTTTCTTTTGGATCGGTTTTTAGAAGGTTTCAATTAGTTTCAGAAAAATCCTATCTATCTATGTTTCTTCTGCCTCCTCTGACATCATTAAAGCTCTGGCATGACTCTTGGGTTTCATCCCAAGTTGAAAGTGTTGCTATAGTTTCCTGTCAGAAGGAAAATCTGCAGAATTTGCTGACATTGAAGACTCCTGAGACTTTCTTCCATTGTCTGAGCATATCTGTCTAGTGCCCTCTGAGGTGCCTCGGGGTCTGCTGCAGGGTCTCCAGATATTTCTCCAGGAGGGAATAAGTTTCCCACAGGTCCTGTGCTGTATCTGCCAACTTCATGCTGATGTTTTAGCATGTCCCAGGTGGCACTAGGTGCTTATAGGTGAGCAACTGAAGTCAGCTTTGGTTTTGATTTATGTGCCAGGAATCTGAAGTCTGCATTCCATGATGCTAGCTACTATTGTGAATTTGAGTAATTAAGAGGCTTCTATATCTCCTGAAAGATGATTCAGACATTTCCTGTCTTTATTTTCTGTTGTCTAATAACAATAATTTGCATAACCATAATTTGCACATAGTGCACACTAGTTGTAAAAAGTAATTTCTTTCACTTACACAGGCAAAAAATGTTATCCAAACAAAATCAGCATCTGAGTGTCATAAAAAGAATCATTATTAGTTGCATGATAAGAGTAGAGATTAAATAGGAACTTTGTTGATGCAATCTATCAAATATAGTTCTTATTTTCTTCCCTTTTTTTTCCTAGCACACTGACATTAGTTTAGTTTTGGTTTTCCTTAAATTATATTGAATTTTACCAAAGTCTGGTTTAACCCTAGCCAGCAGCCGAGCCCCGTGCAGCCCCTCACTCACTGCCCCATCAGACAGATAGACGAGAGAATTGGGAGAATAGAAACTGGAAAACTCATGGGCTGAGATAAAGACAGTTTAATAGGTAAAGCAAAAGCCTCACACACAAGCAAAGCAAAACAAGGAATTAATTCTTTGCTTCCCATGGGCAGGCAGGTGTTCAGCCACCCCCAGGAGAGCAGGGCCCCATCATGTCTAATAGTGACTTGGGAAGACAAACACCATCACTCCAAATGTCCCCCCAGCCTTTCTTCCGTCTTCCCTGCACTTTATATACTGAGCATGATGTCATATGGTGTGGAATATCCCTTTGGTCAGTTGGGGTCACCTGTCCTGGCTATGTGCCTCCCAATCTCCCATGGACACCCAACTTCCTCACCATTGTAGCAGTATGGAAAGCAGAAAAGGCCTTGGCTGTGTGTAAGCACTGCCCAGCAAAACAAAAAAGTCTCTATTACCATCACTGTACTCAGTATAAATCCAAAACATAGTCCCATACTAGTCACTGTGAAGAAAATTAACTCTACCCCAGCCAAAACCAGCACACTGGCAAATGGCATTTCATTTCTGCCAATTTAAGGAATATGCAAGAATTGGCATGTTATTTTCAAATAGTATCTGGAAGACCAATACACTTCCGTCTTCCAGAAGAAATTGAGTTTAAACAAAGTTAGCAGAATTCTTGGCAGGAAGTAAGTTATTCAAACTTTTGGCAGAACAATTTCTTTCAATGAGAAGAAATAACCCTTCTACCATAGGAAAGCAGAATGAGATAAACATGTTCTCAAAAATATAGCATAAAGGAGCAGGACATGTAAAGGAAATAATTTTCTGTCTTAAAGGATTGAACAGATGCTTACATCCTAAACTGCAGTAGTCTAAATTTACTGGAAAAGACTGAATGGAATCAGAAAACAATTTTTTTTCTGTTTTCTTCTTCTTCTTTAGTGTAAGTGAGAGTGGAAAATGTAAGCTACAATATACCATGCTTTGGAGACTATGCTTAAATAAGACCAAAGACTTTGGAGGGGAAATGTATATTGTATAACTTTTCCTTATCTGAGTCATGTGTTCCTGACGCATAATGTAGATTATTTAGAAAATGACCTATTCTTTTGAATATGTCCTACCTCTACTTCTCTGAATGAGTATCTGTCAGCTAATTATATGCTCGTGAGAGTTTGCTTATGCACTTGCTGATGATCAAAGGATGGATTTTTTTGTAGTACTTAGGCTCATGAAGATGCAGATAAGCACCAATGAGAATTAGATACTTAGGTACATTTGAAAATTTCATTTGATAACTGCTGTTAAGAGCTGGAAGTTCCCTTAAAAATCTAGTCATGTGTACTTATGCCTATTCATATTACTGAAAGGGACTGTGAACCAGGATTTATGTAATTATTTTTTTCAGCTGATTTGATAAGCCTTTGAGAATAGATCAAAATTCACTTTGATTGATTTTCCAAATGAACATTGAATCATTCTTTAATTATCCTCTTAGTATCAGCTGAATAGCTGGATAACAGAAAAGGTATCCCAGACTTTTATTATCCTGTACAGAAGAGGAAAAGCAGTAAAGTGCTGAGAAAAATGACACAAAGAGGGAATAAAATTGTAACAAGGATGTTTCTAATCCTGCTACTCATCCTCTATTGTAGGCAGACAGCTGAAAACAGGCTAGGAGCTTATTATACTATGGGAAGTATAATTTTCAAAGATACACAGCAACAGAATGGCAGTGTAACCCAAAACTCGAGTATTCTTTTCTTCCCTTTATTTCTGTTTCCCAATGCCCTAAGAGCTGGGCAGAAGGCTGAGCTGTGCATGAATCTTTTCCACGTACTACAGCTTCAGTCAGTGACAGAACGTCTGGAGCTATGTTTGAACTAGTGGTCCTTAGCAATTGAAATGTTCAGATCCTGTGGCAAAGACCTGTGTTATCCATCATCTCAGTCACTACTGCTCATACTGGGAGAATTTCCATGTGCTCCATAACTATCCCAGTTTCCAAATGAATGTGTGATACCCAAAGAGCAGAATTACAGCTGCCAGGCTATGTGTTGTTGAGCTTTAGAGTATTATGAAGAATTTTACAATCTTCATAGATGGAGTTTTTTCCTAACCACTTGGTTCTCTAGGAATCATGGTTTTCACTCAGACGTAAATGTTTGGATGGCACATCCTTCCTAGTCCCAGTTGCCACAGGGCTCTGTGGGATTTCTGAAACAAGCTTAATTTTAAAATGTCTTCTAGGGGGATTAAATTATGCTTTAGTTTATAATGGTTTCTGTCATAACAGAGGTGTTAGAAAACTGGAAAATCAGATTAAAGCTAGTCTTCTACTCCCTTTCCTAAAATGCAGAGAACTTGTATCTGCAGCTGAGGCTGTGGTATCTATGCATTTTAGGATTACATAAATTTAAATACCTTCCATTTTATCTTATCAGCAACTGAAGAAAATGGAGACAAAATATCTGCACACTAAAAAACTTATTTGTTTTTGTTTTCAAAATGTTTTCTGGTCTGGGTCGGTGGGTTCTACTGAAAGTTTCTCAGTAGTTTTTTTCTATTTTCTTGTATTGTTAATTCTAGTATCACCTTTGAGTGCTTTTTCAGTGTAATGTATTTAAAAGCTTCTAGACTCTTTGTATTTTCTGAAAAATGTTGACAATAAGTGTGTAATGTAATGATTGAAAAAAAGACCATACTTCACCTTTCCTAAAAACTGGATTTTTTTTGTCCTTGCATGAAATATTCAGGCACCCAGAAGCATGCCTAGATCCCTGGAGACAGAAGGAAAAAGGAACCACACTGTCAGGAGTTCACTCACTTTTCAGGAAATTTTTAGTTACAAGCCATTCTAAATATTTCCCAACATTTTTGCTCTCCATCTGGCAAAGCCAGTCTTGTCTGTGAGCACCCTAACTCTGCAGTGCCATGTAGCCTTTCAGCTCAATTTCTGTAACTCCTATTATAGAGCTTGCAGAATGTATCATAAAATGGAAACACAAAAAATACTCAAATTAGGCATGATAAAAATTTACTTTTGCTCCAGATGAAGCAGACAACAGTATCAATTACATGGAGCTAGCATCTACCATTGCAGGTACTAGATAATGAAGTTGAAGAACAACATGTTATTACAAGGCAATACAAAATCTGTGTTAGAAATATGTTAGAAATGTGTATTTACTCCTGTTGTTGATTTTCAGGCCATAGCCTAGCACAGGTTTTAATTCGATTCTAACTATCTGGTTCAATCCTTTGGATTACTGAAAGTCATAGAAAGATGAAGACACATATCAATAATTTGCACCATCTAAAAATTGAAAATAACAGCAGCAGAAGTAAGAAAGAAAGAGCCAAAAGACTAAAATAATAAACATTGATTTTCCTTTCTGATTCTCTTTGATCTTTGTCAATCTTTTGTGAATACTAATTTATTTATTTTTTTCCTGAGGACAGTACATGCAAAAACCATTGTATTCAAAATGCTTCTTACTATTTCTGTTTTATTTTATTAGTTGTGTAGCATTTGGGTACTTTAAACTCAAAGGTGATTTCTTCTTTGAGCAGTGAATTTTTTAACATTAAATATGTCATCAACATCATCATGGCTAGGCTTCGTGAACGAAGATTTGGGAAGGGCTCTGCCCACATTTGCTACAAGTGCACTGGTGGCTAAAAAGGCCAATGCAAGATAGACAAGTCTGGTTGCGAAAGGCACAGCAGAAGGACTCCTTGGATGGTATCGGCAAGACACGATTCTTTCTGCATTGTCTTTTCTCCTCGAGAGTGATCCTGCATGCTTTCTCAAAAGAAGCAGCAGCGTTATAGATAGCGTGTCTCTAGACCTCCCGATTGGAGGTCAGAGTAGACCAGTTGTGTTGATCAATACGGCCAAGGCTGAGATGTTGTTTCAGGGAGTCCTTGTATTTCCTCTTCGGGGCTCCTCTCTTGCGGCAGCCAGTGGCAAGTTCACCATAAAGCAAGATCTTGGGGAGGCGGTGGTCCTCCATCCTGGAGATGTGCCCTGCCCGGCGCAGCTGCGTTCTTAGCAGCATGGCCTCAATACTCGTAACTGCTGCCTGTTCTAGAACAGATGTATTGGTCACATAATCTGACCAGTGGATGTTTAGGATTGTATTAAACATATAAAATATATAAATTTATACTTTCTGTTACTAAAGGAAAGTCACTAATGAACTTGTATATATGCTGGACTTTGTACATTTCAGTGTCCCCTGCTTTCAGGAAATTTAAGGAACCATAATAACTTTTTACATGATCTCTCTTGCTGTTCCTACAAAATCTCGTGAAGACCTCATGGCAAGAAGTCTGTAATAGCACAGGAGGGCAACATTTCCTCTCACTGTTTTTTTCTCACTGAAAGGCTCACTGGATATGAGTCAGCAGTGCCCTGGCAGCCAGGAGGGCCAGCCATATCCGGGGGTCATCAGAAAGCATCACCAGCCGGTCAAGGGAGGGGATTTTCCCACTCTGCTCTGCACTGGGGCAGTCTCACCTTGACTATTGTGTGCAGTTTTGGACACCACAATGTAAGATAGACATTAAGCTGTTAGAGAGTGTCCGAAGGAGGGCAATGAAGATGGTGAAGGGCCTTGAGGGGAAGCCATGTGAGGAGTGTCTGAGGGCACTTGGTCTGTTCAGCCTGGAGAAGACTGAGGGGAGACCTCATTGCAGTCTTAAACTTCCTTGTGAGGGGAACAGGAGGAGCAGACACTGACCTCTTCTGTGTAGTAACCAGTGACAGGACCTAAGGAAATACCTGAAGTTGTGTCAGGGGAGGTTTACGTTGGATATTAGAAAAAAGGTCTTCACCCAGAGGCGGTTGGGCACTGGAACAGGTTCCCCAGGGCAGTGGTCACAGCACCAAGCCAAAGAGTTTGAACGATACTCTCAGGTACATGGTGTGACTCTTGGGGATGGTCCTGTGCAGGGCTAAGGGTTGGACTTGATGATGCTTGTGGATCCCTTCCAACTCAGCATATTCTGTGATTCTGTGAAAGTCTCACTACTTTTTCTGGTTTTTCTGAATTCTCTAGTAAAAGAAAGTTATTATATATGTATATGTATGTACATATGTAAAAGAAGAGAGCTTTCTTAGAGTACTTTTAGCCCATGCTTGAAAACAGCATTCCAGCAGTATCCTCCAGACTGACTATAGCAATGTAATTTTTAGTTCATCATAAAAGGTTGAAAGCCGACAAAAGAAAGGTTTCAGATGGAAGTAAGTTGATATTTAGAATCCTTTGATGATTTGGTCAAGAATTCATTGCATTTCAGAAGGATCTAGCAGGGCATGTAGTGATAAGACAAGGGGGAATGACTTTCAGTTGGGTAGATTTAGATTAGATATTATGAAGAAATTCTTTAAGAGTAGCTGCCCAGAGAGTCTGTGGACTCCTGATCCCTAGAGTCATTCAAGGCCAGGCTGGATGGGTCTTTGCGTAACCTGGTCTGGTGGAAGGTGTCCCTACCCATGTAAGGGGGGTTGGAACTAGAGAATCAATGCAAACAATTCTATGATTTTTTACAAATCTGGAAAGCTGGGAAGCTGGGGTAACTGGGAAATACATTTGGTCAATAAACTGGAAAACATACTTTCATGTGGAACATCTAGAAAATTAATTTATGCTACAGATTGTGACTTTGTTTTGTTGTTTATATTTGGTTGGCTAAGATTTCTTTTTAGCATTCAAGTACAATATGTATCATTCAATCAGGAATACACAATAGAAAGAATCTTGTTAAAAAGAACAACAACAAAAACCCCAGGAGACATCTAGGAGAAGCTGTTCTGTTTGGGAGAAATTAAGCTGCCTTTCCTATTTGTTTTAGATTCAGTCCATTGCCTTTTATCTGCTCATACCATTATCTCCACTTTTTAATTTAATTTCCACTCTATTTGTATTATGAAAATTCATTTATAACAGTTATATTTCATTGTGGCCTGTATCTGCGGTGGGTTGACCCTGACTGGGTGCCAGGTGCCCACCAAATCTGCTCTGTTACTCTCCTCCTTAGCTGAACAGGGGAGAGAAAGTAGAGTAAAAGGATTGTGGATTGAGAGAAGGATTACTCACCAGTTACTGTCATAGGTAAAACAGAATTGACTTGGGGAAATTAGCTGAATTTGTTACCAATCAAATCAGACTAAGGTAAAAACTAAATCTTAAAACATCTTCCTCCAACCCCTCCCTTCTTCATGGGCTTCTCTTTACTCCCAAATTGTCTACCTTTTCTCTCCCTTAGCAGTACAGAGGGATAGGGCATAGGGGTTGTCTCTGCTGCTCCTTCCTCCTCAGGGGGAGGACTCCTCACACTCTTCCCTTGCTCCATCAGGGGGTTTCCCAGAGGAAACAGTCCTCCAGGAACTTCTCCAACATGACTCCTTCCCACCAGCTCCAGTTCTTCATGGACTGCTCCAGCATAGGTCCATTCCATGAGGTGCAGTCCAAGAACAGACTGCTCCAATGTTGGTCCTCCATGGGGTCAGAAGTCCTGCCAGCAAATCTGCTCCAGCATGGGCTGCTCTCTCCACAGGGCCATAGGTCCTGCCAGGAGCCTTCTCCAGTGTAGTCTTCCCTCAGGGCCACAGCCTCCTTTGGGCATCCACCTGCTCCTATATCAGACCCTCCACAGGCTGCAGGTGAATTTCTGCTCCATCGTGAACCTCCATGGGATGCAGGGGGACAGCTTGTCTCACCGGGGTCTGCACCACGGGTTGCAAGAGAATCTCAGCTCCAGCACCTGGAGGACTTCCTTTCCTTCTTTCTTCACTGACCTGGGTGCCTGCAGAGCTGTTATTATCACATATTCTCACTTCTCTGGCTACTGATGCTATTGCATGACAACTTCTTTCCCCTTAAATATATTAACCCAGAGGTGCCACCCCATCACTGACAGACTTGGCCTTGGCCAGCAGCAGGTTTGTCTGGGAGCCAACTGGCATTGGCTTCATTGGACATAGGGGAAGCTTCTGGCAACTTCTCACAGAAGCCACCCCTATAGCCCCCCTGCTACCAAAACCTTTGCACACAAACTCAACACAGTATCAAAGAAACAATGGCTACATTTAATGTAAAAATATCATATTATTTTAGGGTAAATTATTAGTTAAAAGCCTAAAGAAACACTTTAATGGGGTTGAAAGACCTTCACATATCATTGAACAAAGGATCATTTATTTGTCTGTTTCAAGTTGAGAACTGGATTTCCAAATCAACCTTTTGGGAAGGGCACGGCAGCTATGCTGAATAGCTCACTGGCTAATATTGTGGGAATGCCATATCAAAAGATCATTACATCATGACCAATAAATCTGTGTTGCAGGTAGTTAGTAGATTCAATTCATTCCTGGTATAAGTTCACATTGGAGAAGGAGATAAAGTTTACCTTTTTTTATTTGGGCTTTACTTGATTAATGAAAAACATGTTGGGTATTAAGACAGGTATTTTTTTCTCTGTGAGTTTCAAGAACAAGAAGAAATGTTCTCTCTAAGCTATGAAGTGTGCACTAATTATTATTGTCATTTTGGGGTCTGTATGTAGCAGTGTTTAAGAAATATATGAGACAAAATATTAGAAGATGCAACTCTCATGTATCTTACAAGCTGTAGACTGGGGACTTTAACTTCAGGATGCAACATGGTATTTGTGTGGTACCTATATTAAGAATAAAAATGTGTAGTAAAAACACACCAGACCTTTGATTTCTTGCTCCCTCTTCCTATTTCATCTTTTGACACAGGACTTATCTGAAATTACTAATGCTACACAAACCAATGTCTGAGTTGTTCCTCCGAAGGCTTGAATACATTTTGAAAACAAATTGCTTGTTGGTAAATTTTAGAACTTTTAGGCAAATGATTCTGTAAGCATGAGTGTGCAATTCTTTGCAAGTGAATTAATTCAACTAGTCTAAATGCCATGGAAGTTAACAATCAAATTACTTCAATAAATAACAAATGGAATCTAAAGGAGAAATTCTTCTATGGGTAAGCTAGGTTCTTAAAACAAAATGTAACAGGGAAAAGCAATCCATAAAAGAAAAAAGACAGTCTTCTCATGGAAAATTGAGGGGTTTTGTTACATTCCTATAACATCCTATAACATATGCATTCAGTTATCACAGATACATTTTGCAGGTTCAACGTGTCAACCTTTCAACTTTGTTGACATTTGTGCTTTCTAGAATAAAAATTACAAAATCTTCAAACGTCGTCTTGGAATTCCATTTTACATCTTCTAGATGACATGAAGAATTTTCAAAGCTTTAGGTTTATCTTTGAAAGTGTTACAAGGTACAACACCTGAGTGACTATGTCTTAGAAATACAACGTGTGGGAGAGCGGAGTGTTGGCATGAAAGTTTATGTGCCCTTGTGCAACAGGAAGGGATTTCTAGTGTACCATTTAACTGTGTGAGCTCAGTCTCTATAAAGACATTTTACTGCATCAACTTGATTGATTTCATGAATCAGAAGCATAGACATATATATGATTTTCAAGTAGCAAGATATTGTACAATTTAATGCTCTAGAAAATAGGATTCAATAGTTTGCTGTGGTTTTGGAATATTACCTCTAACGTAGATGCTCTGGCTGATTTAAATATACACTTTCTGCCAGTTGGTAAATGTTTCTTGTGTATATTGTTTGCCTCTTTTTTCCATGTTTGCTTCCTCCTTGTCTACCTTTCTGTCTGTGTCCCAGGAAGATGAGGGGTAGGACATGGGTATACCATAACAGAAATATTGCTCTGGAGGTTGCTAACAGGTTTCAATCATGACAAGAGTGAAATCTGAACTTAATTTTTCATAAGCGCTATGGGCTATATTCATAAAAATCCAAATGTTTGTGGCTCTGACAGACATAGTTTCCTGCAAAATGAAGAGAAATTCATTCATCCATTTTAATTTTTACAAACCCATTATTCTCCTCTTATAATGGCTCATTCTTATTTTGTTCTACGTTATAAGATGGACTGGGGGCACAAATATATTCCTCATACCAGGCTTGGGGCCACAATGATTGCAGTGTTTTAGTTCTTGCTGCTGTTATGTTCTACTACTGTGTTAAAACCATGCAACCATTTGAAAACATATTTGACCACTTATTTCTGTAACTATACAATTACAGTTGTAACCGTACAATATACTAACCCTAAGTGAATAGCATCTAACCTATTTTCAAAACTAGGAAAGGACTAGGAAATGGAGACACAGAAGGAATTGAGATAATAAAGGATGAATTCAAGGAAGAAAGCATTGGTACCTCTAGTATGTAAAAGCTTGTGTCCTGCTAGTGAAGCACAAAATGAAAGGCCATAATTTCTTAGTTCACAGGTTAGTTCTGTTTTGTTCTGAATTGCTTTAATTTTTTTTTTCAGAAGCAAACATGCTCTGTGACTGTTTTAGCCCATCTATATTTTCTGCAAATACTAGAATAGAATGAAAGAAATCATGCAAATTTCCCTGCTTTGCAGTCCTAGGAGGAAGTCCTTCATTTTTATTCACCATGCTACTAATGCTACACTCTCATTTGTTTATTTGCTGCTATATACTTTCACAAAATGGTCCCTATGGTAATGTTCAGTTTCTGAGTTTCTCCTAGTACATCCTTGCACCACTTTCAGTGTATTTCCATGGGAATGGAAATCCGTTATTTTTCTACAAGAAAAAAAAGATGCAAAGCCGACAGAAAAAAAAAAAAGTCTCTCTCCTTTCTGGGACTTTGCTAGTCTTCCTAAACTTGAAAGACTTGATCCAGGTCCTAGGTCAGGTGTCTGCCCTCTTTTATTTTCCTATATTGCTGCTCTACTGACCTGGCAACACTATGTCTCTCTCTGTAGCTGTTAACATTTAGATATGGAAGCAAGGGGCTAGTCACAGGCTTTTGAGGTCCCTGCAAGCTGTCAGAACAACTCACTCTTCAGGAGCTGGTACTGAGCATCAGCATGCCATTCTTAGCAGCACTGCTGATTGTTTTCTATTAAATAATAGTTACTCTTTCAAAATATAACTCCTGAATATAACTGGAAAGTTACAGTGTTTATAAAGAAGATGTTTTTAATGACCAAACTGCCCTTTATATACAACTAAATCTTCTAACTATATTCTCTTACCAACTACTCCAGTTAATGATGTGTGTTGTGAGTGTTACTGTATGCCTAATATTGTGTATAATAAGTCTCAAGTATCATTCTATTGATATTTAATTAGGAATGTTGTGAGACACTCCTATATACTAAAATACATCCTTTAGTGCACTAAATAATGAAATTGACTTCTGTTGACTGTGGCTCCACACTATGGATATTAGATTTAATTTATTTTAATTTAATTTTTTGAATCTTAAGTCGCTAACAAGCCTTAAGATGCAGTTGTCTTACTTTTTTTTATTCTTTATTTAATCTGAAGAATTTGGAAGTTCGTTTCAGTGTTTGTGGTAACCTGCTAAATTTTCTGTTCTTTCACAGAGTTTTCTTTCCTGATCAGTCTAATTTTCATTGGTTTGCTTATTTATGGTAACCTTTATAGAGGTATTTTTATTCGCTCCTATATAACAAGGGACCTTCCTCTTCTCTTAAGTTAATATTTGGAAATAATTCCTGAATTCTTTAATGAATACCTTAAAAATGTTCATATTCATAGGTTTTTCAATATTATTGAGACTTTCTTGTAAATTAATAAAATACCTCATCTGCTTCTCTTTTTGAGCATATGGAATGAGTTGATATTTTTTCTTAGGACTCAGACTTCAAACACTAGGATCAAAACATAGATTTTGTTCATTTGCTCAGTTTCAAATGGGAAATTCCCAGGGCCTTTCCCTTCCGGCAAAGAACAGCAATACCAGCATTACAGACAGTTATTTTTTTTAATTATTTCTTTTTTTAGCTTTGGTTTGAAAGCTTTTCTCTGTAATTCTCATATTTTTTTGAACTACTGTACCACCCTTTCCAATTTTTTGATATATTCACTTCAAAGCTTTGCTGCTTAGTGTGTGAAATTCATCTATCTTCTGACTAAATTTAAGCGTTCCATTTTGACAGTTTATTCAGTATATTTATTATCTTCTCTAATAAATAATTTGCTTCCTACTACCCTTGCGTACTGTATTTACTTTCCTTTTTTTTAAGATTATGAGGTCATTATTTAGTCCACTCTTATATTCTGTATTAAAATATGCCTCTAAACTCTCTGAACTGTTTTCTGTTACGCATATGCAGTTTATATGCAATATCCAGGGTTTCTATTAGAATACATTATTCTCCAACATGTGTACAGATAGGCTCTGTGAAGAATCTGTTGTATTTCATTCTGATATATTTCACAGAATCACAGAACCACAGAATGGGTGAGGTTGGAAGAGACCTCAGTGGGTCATTTGGTCCAACCTCCCTGCTCAAGGGGGTTCATCCTAGGGCACAAGGCACAGGATTGCATCCAGACAGTTCTTGAATATCTCCAGTGAGGGAGACTCCATAACCTCTCTGGGTAACCTGTTCCGTTGCTCGGTGACCTGCACAGTAAAGAAGTTCTTTGTATTCATGTGGAACTTCCTGTGCATCAGTTTCTGCCTGTTGCCTCTTGTCCTATGACTTGGCACCACTGAGAAGAGCCTGGCTCCATCTTCCCAGCATCCTCTGTTCAGGGTACCTTCAGGCATTGATGAGGTCTACTCTGAGTTGCCTGAGGCCTAACAGACCCAGCTTCCTCAGCCTTTCCTCATAAGCAAAATTCTCCAGTTTCTTAATCGTCTTTGTAGCCCCCCATTGGACTTACTCCAGGACCTCCCTGTCTACTTTGTCCTGAGGAGCCCAGAACTGAACACAGGCCTCCAGATGCAACCTCACTAAGGCAGGATCAACTCCTTTGATGTGCTGGCAATGCTCTTCCTAAGGCACTCCGGGATACCATTGGTCTTCTCACAAAGTCACACTGCTAGCTCATGGACAGCTTGCTGTCCTCCAGGACCCCAAAGCTCTTCTCTGTAGAGCTGCTTTCCAGCAGGTCAACCACCAGCCTGTATACTGGTGAATGGGATTATTCTTCCCAGGTGCAGGACCCTACATTTGCCTTCATTAAAATCTAGACAGTTCTCTGCGCATCTCTTCATAATCATAGTTAGAAAACTTATTTACAGCAACCACAATAAGCCATTTTTCTTTGAAATTAGGTTTTAGAAAACACTTTATAGAGTGAAAATGCTGTGACTTTACCCTTAGTCATTTATTGTTTTGTTTAGTTCTACTCTCTAGACTGCAGTGAGCTGCAAGTAAACTTTAGAAAAAGCTTTCTATGATCTCTCAAATCTTCACCCTTCCATGAAGAAGAAAAAAAGAAAAGGAAAAGTGTTTTTAAGCTTGTTGATTACATCTGTATGTTCATGTTCTTGTGTTTATATTTTTTTATTGGTGGAGAAGGATGGAGAGGGAAGGTTAAGTCAAATGCCCTCCAACACACTTGCCGTGTTTCTTTCCCCTTTTTTCTGACACAATTTCTTAGGGAACCGTCAAACCTTTAGACCATTGTAGAAGGAGGCGTTCAGGAGTCCCTAGGCAGATATAAGCACTCAAGCAGATGCCTGTATCTTCCTTTTACTCAGTGTGCAGGGCTGCAAGAGCAGCTCCTATCAGACAACCCACGTGGGGCTAGGTGTTCTTGCAGTTGTCAGGCTGCAGGAGACCCTACTTCCATGTTTTTTGTACAGAAAAATGCATGTTGTTTGTATGTTGTGCTTAATTGAACCTCACTTAAACACTCTGCCTGGCCAACATACTCTCTTGCTTAGTAGTTCACCTCTAAAACATATTAAGGAAAATATCTAAACATAAACAATACTGATTTCCAGATTCAGTCCATGCCATGTCTTTACCAACTTGACCCTGAGTTTTCTGAAGGGTGATCTTGGAAGCTTGTTAACCTCAAGTCTATAATTCCACTAGAAAAACTGTAATCCTGATGAATACTGGTGTGGAAACACATAAAAGAAAATAATTATACTAAATAGTTTTTAAAATATGCTTATATTGATGTACAGACATATTTTTCCTTGAATCAATGAAAATATTTGCTGGGAAGAATGAATTTAGTATTATAGAAAAACAAGAAAAAACTTTATGCTAATTTTTTGGTTAGATGTGCAGGACTTAATTAGCCCGTTTTGGATTTGTTTTTTTGTTGGATTTCTTTTTGTTGTTGTTAGGTTTGTTTGTTTTTGCAAGGGATTGACTTCTTTTAGATAAAGACTTATAGGAAATGAAAATAAGTCAGCTAGGAAGTCCATGGAAGTATACCAGCTTTGTCATTAAAAGGTATCAAATAGATAAGACAAAACACAAAATTTCATTTAGTGACAGTGACAGCAGGCTGTGACCAGGTAAATTGATTCTCTGGTATAATAAAACTGAATATTAGACACAGTTTCAAGCTTAATATTGTAAAAATGTTATATCATAGGAATGTTATATATGTTTGTAATTCTCCGTTTCTTTCTCTACACATTTAACCCAAAGATGTTTAATCTTCAGAGATTTGTTCTAGGATGACTTAAAGACCAGTTCTCATTAAAATGCAATAAGATTATGGCACTTAGCTTCTTAAAATCTTATGAACTCATTTTACTTTGATTGTCTTCCATTGCCTTTTAGAATTGAGCAACACTAGCAATTTACTGCCTTGTCTTGTCCCGTGCACAGGCTAAGGTTAGCACTTGGACTATAAATCAAAAATGGCTGTTTCTTTTCTTTCTCATTATCATGTTCTTTTTTTTTCTTAGTGGGGTGCATTTTAGATGACATATTTGCCCTACTGAGAGCTGCAGGGTTCTGTAAACTCTGCACTGAAACCCATGTTTTCATCATATTCTCATAATCACAAATATAGCAGGGTTTCTTTTGCAGCAAAAATGAATAAATTAATCTCAAGTGGTCCATTACCACAGATGAAAAAAAACCTCCTTATTTTTTAAAAGGTTAAGATAATAACCCATATTCTGATTACCAGAATACATTGATTAATTGCTAGTAAATGAACACTACCTGAAAAATTATGGCTATTCAAAGTGCAGTTACTTTTTATGTGTATTTAAGGAGGGGAATTACCATCATGTCCACATGCATCTCTCCTCCGTATAACTCCTCATAATACGAAACCAAATAAAAATTAAATAAATTGGAGTCATTTCAAGTTGAATACTATTTTCCAAATTCCTCCAATATTTTTACTGGTCGTGGGCAACACAACTGCTGTATTTCCAGAGACAGTTGCTTTAGTATCTTGAGATAATTCATTGGAAGATTTTCACTAGACGACAGTGAGTTTGAATTCCAGTTGTAGTGAGTACAGTGGAGTTAATAGAGGTGATGATTCCAGTCAGAATGTCCTGCTCCTATTGCTTTGTAAACCAGAGAGCGCATTTCTTTGGGTAGCATGAAGTGAGATGGAGTTTGAGTCTGAGACTGTGTAAGCCTATGTATCAGGAGCCCGGAGATCTGGAGGTAACAATTCTTTACAGTAAGCAAAACTCAAAACCTGTTCCAGGAATGATTCATGGCTTCTGTTTACCATCATTCCTGCCTCTGCTATATATACAGTAGTCTCCATTGAGAAATGGTTACCTGACAAAGCTGAGGCATATAAAGCATACTAAAGAATTTCTTCCCCTGATTCTCTGGCATTTAAAACCATAGTAGCTGAGGCAAATACAATTTGTTTTATGCACTTAACAATGGGTAATGCCTGTAACAGTCTTTTTCTCCATTTATAGTCTCCTACTGCAATCTTAAAAATATCTGATAGAATCCTATTCACACCATCCTAGAAACATATTCTTTTTACTGTTTGGTAAAAACATATGCTATAGGGTTCATTTATCCACTGGTAGTTGGCAACTAAGACTCTACAAGCAATATGTATTCACCATACATTTCTTCAACATTTCTATTTCCATTTGCAACGTCCACTTTTATCCTTATGGAAATACTTGTCCAGAAAATGAAGAGACTGGTTTCTTTCTTGTTCAGTTTTGTACATCAATCAGTGTTTTGGCAGTAAGGAATGACACAGATTTTAATGCACAGGATAGACAGTTTTTCTTAAAAGAGTGACAAATACATAGCATAATTGGCAACATGCTTTTTGCTGCCTTCTCTCTCATCTTGATTTTTATCAGTGTGAGTTTCCTTAAATGTTAAAGACCTTTAAGTATCGCTCCTTCTTCCTTCCTTCCTCCCAAATGGGGTCTGTATCCTGTCTCCTACCGAGTCAGATCACCTGAATATCGTGGGGGAAAGGAGGATACGCTCTTCTAGATGCATCACTGTCTTGAAATACAAGTGGTTCCAAGAGAACCTACTCCTCTGACAAAGGAGAATTAGTACTGAACTAGAAAATCTACCAAATGTGAGTGTAAGATACTTTTTTAACCTTGGTTCTCTAGGTTAAGGTGATGTTTTTCCTTTTATGACTAGGAAACAGGTGCATTAATCGTAGTAAGTGACAACTCTATCTCTAAGAGACGTATAGCAAAACATAATATATTTTTGTATTCTGTATAGTTGCATAACGGTCTAGTTAAATACAGTATAATTATTAATGTTTTGGGGTTTATTGCAGCAGCATTCTTATACCTTCTGTAAATATTTTTCACTTAGACGCTTCCTTTTCACTTATAAAGGGATGTCAGTTACTGAATACATGGATTTATTGATTGTTCCTAGAGATGAACATGGACTTACCTTTATGTTAGTAATGATTATTTCACAGTTTGTTGTGTTTGTAATTTAAAAATAAATAATGCAGTTGCATTTTGTTCTTTTAGAGGAGTAATTAACTACCTCTGCACAGTGTTTCCATAGCACACATCTGCCAGTGATTTAGATTGTTTGTCTGCTCATTCTATAACAGACAAGGGAGAGGGAGAAAACATCTGTCATCTAATTTATTTCTCACTGCATTATGTATATAAAGTAAATGCTGGTTATGCATTAATGTTAGTGAGATAGAAAATTTCTTTGCATATTTTTTTCTTCTTCTAAACTGTCATTTTTATAGCCTTATGTTTTGGAAGATAAATAAATGACTTCTATGCCTCTAGTACGAATTTCAGAGCTATGTTATAGGGAAAGAGCTAATAGAGCCTTGTTCAAGGCATCTGCCCCAGATGGATAGATTTGTCTTATTTGTAGCAAGTGTAGTATGAAAAAGACTTTTTTGATTCACTTCTCATAGGGAAGTAGATAATATGTTGTCCTGTCTTACAGTCAGTAAGGGTTAATCCCAACATTTCTGTCTGACAGCTGCCTGCCTCTTAAGGAATTAACTGGTTAAGCACTGGTCTTTGAAAATTGAGTTACTGTTTCCATATTACTTATTTCCCACAATAAAATTAACACAATATATGAATAAAATTTTGCTTGCCTTTCTGTTCTGTGGTTTCACAATGCTTCCAGACAATCATTCAGACTGATTTTAATGTGTTCCTCTTGATTTTGGTTCAGGTCTGCTGTCTGGTTTTGTCCTTGGCTTCATGAAAGAGAATATACACAATGAAAGTCTTCACTCCTTTTTCTTTGAGCCTTGAAAGTTGCCTGCCTTTAATTGCTCTGTAACAAAATAAGCAGTGGACTTTCAATGCCACAAGGATAATAGCAATATTCAGTGGTATTTACAGGACCTTTTGTTTCTTTTTATCTTAGTACATTTCTAATTATGGTTTTTATTTATATTATAGAAGAGCCGAAGAATTCCAATTAGGAATAGGCCTCTTCTGTATTAATGTTCTATTGAAAAAGAATTGTACCATGCCCTGAAGAGTTTACAGTTTGATTTAACTCCCAACAGAGAATTAATTTAATAATTTGAAAGAATAGCTGTTATTAAGTCTATTGTATCAACCTGCATGATTTTAACTGTGGTGTTTTATGCTTTACTTTTATACCTAACTTTTAAAATCAGACGGCCAAACTGTGAGCCTCACTGTGGTCATTTTTATCCACCCTACCCTACCCCACTCCAGAAGATTTACTTCTTCAAGTTAGGGACAAAAGCTTGAAAAAGCAAGTTGTCATGGCTGCAGTGAAGAATGGAAAGAAGAAAACTTCTGGACATTTTGAAGACTATTTCATGAGATTAGGGCCTTTTAATTTTTGAGTGTTTATGGCTTTCAGTAAAGTGAAAAATTCATAGCTCAAGTTGGCTAAGCAGAGTTATATAATACTGAGTAGCATAAGGGTGGGGATTTTTGCATTTATATTTCCAGGATCATTTAAAAAGTGGGTCAATTTAAATACTAAGAAGTTGGCATACACACAAAATAAAAATTCAGACTGCCAAAATGTCACCAAAATTCTAGCTCTTACTTGTAAAACTACAACTCTAGTGTGGATCAGGAAAACCTCAGGAGCAACAGAAAACCTATGTAGGAAAAGATAGAGGATGTAGAAATCTTAATTTTGTGACAGAATCATTTGACTGTTTACCCAAGATTACTGGAGTTTTCCTCCTTATGCCCTAGGATATGCAGTGAGCAGTGGAGCCAGAACCATGTCTCAAAACGTATCCAGATGTCAAAACATTCTGTCAAAATATCTCACGGTGAACTGTTTTGGATCTAAATATTCATAATGAATATTGTGCTATGCACAGAAAAATTAACATAATATTCACAGTCACTGAGATGTTGTCTTTTTTTTTGTTTTCTGGATAGATGATGAATCATACCATAACCTTAGTAGAAACCATGTTATTTTAATTTAGCACACTGATTTTTTCAGATTCTATACTAATAATTTTATATCACAATGTTATTATAATAGGACAGGTAATTTTGCCAAGCTAATTGAATGCAACCAACAAATTTATTTGAATATTTCTATCATTCTCATATTTACTGACAAAAATCTGTTTATGACTGAAAGCAGTGATACTGACATAATCACATAAATTAGTTTTGTTGTTATTGTTATTGTTATAGCTATTGTTGGTGTTGTTGTTGTGGTTATTACTATTATTATTGTTCTTCTTATTATTATTGTCTCAAATCTGTATTACCAATCCCCAGATACAAACCAGATCCCTGCTGTTCTAATTTTTCTATGGCAAGCCATTAGAAACTAAGTATATAATCAAGACAACACATGTATAAAGATGGTCAGAAAAATACAAAGACTCAATTAACAACTGTAAATCAGCTTAAAGTGCAGTGTCCCCAGGACATTTCTACCTTTCCATGTCCTTTTTTATGAAACAACATTTAAATAAACTTCATCAGCATTTTACAGTAAGTTACCCTTTCTTGTTTCATAATAAGGAAAGGTCAATGGGACTTTCTCGTAACGCTAAATATGCCCTTAATATAAAGAGCATAGTTGCCAAGAAACTATGGTACATCATGGAGATATCTCCTACCAAGAAAATGTCCCTAGATCAAATGTCAGAGTAAATATTAAAGGCTAAAGGGCTTGACACTTCTACTAATGCAATATAGACCATAAGTGGTCATTTTTTTTGGACCGTAATATAGTCTACTATAATTTATAGATGAGCCAAAGCCACAGGCAAAACAGTACAATATTTTAGAAAGAACAAAAGTGAATTTTCTGCATATATCATATACCTAAATTTATTTTTTGGGCTACGCAGCATCCTGGCTCTGCATCTTTTGCTAAAAAACAAGATACCAATTCCCCTTGTCTTAAGTGTCCTATTGAACATTTGCTGATGAAATACAACCATAGAATTGCTTTACAGTCACAATAATTAATCAGTTATGACCTATAATATTATATATCCCTCTTATTTTTCTCTCTTTTGAGAGAGAGAAAAAGTAGGGTGCCAGTGAAAATAAAGAAGAAAAAGATCAAGAAAGGTTCACTAGAAAAAGAAGCGTAAAGTAGCATGCAGGCTTACTTTCTTCAGTGCTGCTCCTAAATTATTAATTTTTAAGCTCTTCTTTTTCGTTTGTCTTAGCCCTTTGGAACCATTCATATAACCTGTTACTCTATGATGAGAAATCACAAAATTGTACTGCATGGATAGTTTTTCTATTTAGGGATGGTTAACCTTTATACTTAATTGAAAACTGACAGTTTGTTCCTTTATCTGAGACACTAATTTTTGTCCTTTAGGACACACTCTAGTTCTAAATCTCTCCTTCCTCCTTTCTTCATCTCAGGTTTATATCTTCTAATTTATGGATCAAATGTTGTTCACCAGCCTACCACTGTAAATCTTTCATGAGTTGGTCTGGATTTATGCTGAGGGAAAGGAGAGAAAATTGGCTTCATGCCTCTTGTGTAGTGTAATCTCTTTTCCCTCTGAAATACATCTCCAAACATAGACCAGATACAAAACCTCCTGGAACTAATACAAATGCTTCTGTCCATAGCAACTGTTTTCAGCCAGAATTACTTGCTGACTTCTTTCTTCCTCAATCTGTGCCTTTTGCCAGATCCACCTCTGTTATTTTTGTTTCAATCCTTCCCAGTAAAATGTATGTTAATTATTTTATTGCAATACTTTTTGCTCTTGTCCATAGAATGCGTGCTTTCTGTCAGCACGCCAAATCAAAAAATGGGGTAATTAAGCAGTTACTGTGAAAGTCAAATGCATTTCTTTCCTAATCTTGAAGATAAGACACTAAGTGAACATCAAATGCAAAAGGATGGTATGGAATTTTTAATACAATTAATATGTTAATTCACATTATTTATTTATTTCTAATTCCTGAACCTACCTTTCTTATAGTATTGTTAAAAGTGCATCTCTATTACAGCCAAGTTGCTTCTTTAGCTAATAGAAAAATGTTATATATGATATAGGACCCATAGAAAGTTTAATAACCAGTGAGATCAACACAGAAAGGAACAGTTTTCTTCCCTCTAATAAGTCTTACAAGTCTCCATTAGTTATGTGTAATCATATTCACTCTGAACAGAATGCGTTACTTTGTACTCGAGACCGTGTTTCATGAAGAATAAATTGTAACTCGCTGGGTAGCTTGCCAGGCATTTCTGTTGTAATGAATCAGGGGGCTACTCTGGGACTCCCACACCCAGGGAGTGTGCGAGAGCATGGCTGGGCTTGAGCGCCAGCAGCTGTCTGCCTCAAAAGTCCTGCTGCTTCTTCTATTGCCTTGCAAATGCCCCTAGTGTCATTTTCTTCTCTTACCCCATTGTCACAAGAGAAGAAGTAAAGAGAGAAATGCTGTTTAGTGCAAACTTCTCCTGCTGAATAATCTAAAAATTGCCTATTAACCTATGAATCTGTAGTACTTCCATTTGACACTGAAAGCAGCTGTCAGTGAATATCTATCTCAAAGGAGTCTGCAGGTCTTTAAAGAAGGTGTTTATTCCCAAAAACCTAAATTTTATATTTTGCAACACTATTTAGAGTCTTTTTTTACTACTGTTAATCATATTTTCTGTGTGATTTCTGTAGATAAATAGATTAAATTTTGTATGTACTTCAATTCTGCTAAGATGGGACTTGTTTTGTTGTGAGGTTTTTTTTACAAACAGATTAGGCATACTCAATAATCACTGAAATGTTTTACCTGTAATCAGAAATTCCCTGCTAGGTCACTTGTCACAGTGGAGATTATAGCAATCTCAATTGAAGCCTTTCATATTTGATCTATATTGTAACTAGTTATACTATTTAATTAGGACTTGAGGATTGAATTTTGAAATAGAATATTTTAATGCAGTTGAATTTCTGCAGGATCTAGGAAAATAAACCCATGTGACATTTTGTTTTAAGACTGCTATACAGCTTTTCATTTGAGCATTGACATAATGTAGCATATTTTTAGACAATGTAGTTTCTCCAGAAGTAACATACACAATTTGTGTTAAATACTAAATTCCAGAATACTTCACAGCCTGTAAAGATTGTGATTAAGGCTCATCTGTTATAAAGTCAAAATAAAAATGACTAAAGACTGTTCAGTTAGTGAACTTTTATTAAATAGCTTAATATAATTAGTTCCCTATTTTTAAAAGGAAACATTTTAAATTTAAAACATTTAAAAAATATAAAATGTGTTACTTTTGTCACCAAACATTAATATTAAAACATAGTTACAGGCTATGAAATAGATAATTCTGATATGGAATCACTATCAAGTTCAAAATATGAAATGTATGTCACTGAAACTTACAGTATGTTTCCTCTCATCATGTACTGCCCGGGAGTGTGTTGGGAGGCTGAGGTGGGATTCAGAAAAGAAAACCTTTGCCATCAACTGCAGTTTGCACTCTGGTCTATATGGAAAACAAGTTTCAGGATATCTGATAAATGTCCTTACTTTTTGTTTTATCTCCACTTCATATTTTTGAGAGAGGATACTATTTTGTCCTTATCAAAATATTTAATACATAATTCTGCTTTCATATCAACTGATGTATGGGTGTGATCTCTTATTTAAGCTGCTCTGGAAACAGAGGCAGGGGGGTGAAGGAGAGATGTTCAAACACTGCTCTGGAAATGAGGATATTTGCACTCTCAGTTGTGGTGCAAGACCTTAGGACTACTATGGGGAAATAAATTCCAGCTCAGTCAGACCCACCACACTGGGTAATTTTTTGGTGTAACAGTTTTCTGTTTGTAAAACAAAGGTAATAATATTAATCTACTTTTTAAATGGTTTTTCATTAAAAAAGCACTTGCAAAAGTGAAAGTGATCCAGAAGTTTAAAATAATCAATATGTCTTCTTAAGAGAGAAAATGATTTTAAGGCAGGAAGAAACTGCCCTGTGCAGTGTCTTATTGAAAAATTGGAGTATAGAGAGAAAAACAGATTCTGATTTAACACAAAAAGCATTTACTCTGTAATTCTCTGTCTAAGCTGTATAATTGTAGATGCTGAAGCTGTCAACAAGTAAGACTTTGTCTAAATTCTCTCTTGGGGCAAACAGGAGAGAAAACTGTACTAATGTAATGATTTTTTTATTTTCTTGTGTATATGTAAAACGGAAAAAACTTGCATGTTTATAACAGCATTGGGGATGGCTTACTTACTGGCAGAAAAATTACCAGAGGAAAGAGGAGAAGGAGCAGGCGGTTGATAACTTATCCTCTCTGTGATGTTATTGAAGGCAAGCTGTAGGAAATTACAGCAGTTGTGAAGATATGAATACTCAGCATATGACAAATTGTTACACAGAAGTCTAGAATGCACAAAATTATGAAGATATCTAGTGAAATTTTAGGCCATCTAAAAAGTATGAAGTATTTGTTTCTGAAAATATGACTTATTTAATATGTTTTAAGTTGTCACAGGACTTTGACATAAGATGTGCAACAGTATGGCTGTTCATCTACATGCTTCTGTGTATTACCTTTCTGCCAGTGTGAAGTGGCTTCTCTCTCTGACATTGCAAACTAGGACATATAAGTTGCTCAGGCTCCTTATCATTAATTGATCCCAGATTGCATTAGTATTTATGAAGATGTTGAGATATGAAAGTCTTAAGGCATGTCCTTTTATGTATAAGTTTGAGAATTCATACGATGGCAAATTGCAAGGAGGAACTCATACACAATTATATGTCTGGATAGAAATTCTGACTCTGTCAAGTTAGTTTGCTTTTTCACTGTGAAAGCATTGCTTCCACTATGCAATTGATTTCCAGTAAATAGGATAATTTGCAAATTTCAGAAAACTGAAGAATAAAACCAGAAGCCTGAAATGTACTGTTTAACAGTTTTCAGGAGGAGAGAACTGACTTCGTCCTAAATCAATTTCTCCTTTAGAAAATATATGTTTCTTGTTTTGCATTAACTGTGTTTGTCATTGACAGTGAAATTCATCTGCACTACCTGACTCTACATGACCATCTGTCTATTTTGGCTGGGCAGTGATGCCTGCAAGCACAGATCTGACCTCAGCCACTGGCAAACTACGACCAAGGTCATCAAACCAGCTGAAGCCTTGCAGGAGTCAGGCTGGCCTGTGGAAATGTTTTGAGAGGTCCTTTCCCAGGGGCCGTTCTGCTAGACCAAAGGGGTGGCAGGACTGCATGACCAGCAAATTTTGGGATTTCCTTTGAGTGATGAAAATGAAAGCCTGTGTTTTTTTTGTTTTGTTTTGGGGTTTTGTTATTTGTTTGTTTTTTGTTGTTTAGTTGGTTAGAGTTCTTTGTTTGTTTGTTTTTTCACAGTAAACAGTTTTTGACTATGCATTTCAGTACATCTTAAAGCCATTTTTCACAATCAAACTATCCAAAACCTGTGATCTATACAAATAGCTCCTCTTAGTCATTAGTCATTAAAATACACATAGTTAATATGAATTAAATTTCTAAAGAAGTGATTGATGTTCTTAAATTCATGCAACATGCATTAAGTTTTTGAATGAATTGCTAATAGTTGTTCTAAAAGAACTTTTATCTGTAAAGATATGCTTACATGTATACAGAAAAATAATGCTGAACTAAAACCCAAGTCAAAGTTAATTCTGTTTTTCTGTTCTAGTTGCTGTGAACTGAAAATATAATTCTATTGAAATTATAAATAATCATGCTGCTTTGTGTCACACATTCATTAAAAAGTTTTTTTTCCTACCACGTGCAGTTTACAAATAAAGAATAAATGGAAGCAATTATTCTAGCTTACTTATTTGTGAATGTGGTTTTAGAGCAAACTTTCTGTGGACAATTACAGTATCTCCAAATTTCTGTGTGACTTTTATCACAATTTCTCTATCCTTAGTGATAAGGATTATGTCAGAGTGATAAAATATTCCCAGTCTTCTAGACCAGGACCACTTAATTAAGAAATTGCTCTAATGATCTCCTTGCTGACTTCTAAATTGTTTAATTATGGATTCTGGTTTTGACCCTTTAAAAAGACCATCTTTCCAAATCTGGCCCAAGTTACTGTGTGTACTTGCAGTATTTTCAGGTTTAATAATACAGTGAATATTTTACTCTGGACCGACCTGAGTCCTAAGTGATTTTCAGCAGAAGATGCTGTAGACTTAGCTTGTTTAATGTTTTGGGTCTCCTGAGCCCCTTTTTTCCCAAAGGAGCAAGTTAAATCCTTACCAGAATGGAAATTTTCTGTCTTCTGGTGGTCCACTGAGGGAGAAAGAACTGTATTCTCAAACAATATCCAAGTGGGGAAAAGCTTAAATATTAGGAGAAGAAATTTCTGATGGAAACAGTGAAGTACACAATCTATAGAATATTCCTGGCAGAAGGAAATTGAAAATCCATCTTTTCTAGTGAGATTAGTTACTTCTGCTCTTTCTATGAGAATTGGTGCTATTTTTTAATTGCTTAAATCCTTTCTGGCATAATTATTTTGGCTGTTTACAAAAAGGTTTTTCCATATTCAATTAGCTCTTCAGTATGCCTGTATTGACAAATGTAATAAGTAGTCAGTTATATTCTGGACTTATCTAGTCATGACTTAGGCAAAATACTCCTTATTTACAAAACCAGAAGAAGTTTCTCTTCACCTCTGTTGTTTTCAGTTTCAAAAACAGTCACTGAGGAAGGACTGAGTATTTTTGATTACCTTTATTGGCTCTTTTATTTTGCTTCCACTGTTGCAGTCACCAAGCAAGTTCATGTTTCAAAAATAAGGCATCCGTAGTGGATGATCTTAAGTAATAATCTTTCTAGATCATGTGTATACCACAGATCATTTTTACAGAAATGAAGAATAGTTAAAAGATGAGATATGACTATGAAACCTTCAGTACGATGCACTTTAGGATGATGCTGGAGCTCACTGTCATTGTACTGTCTGAGACTCAGCTGTGGCTGTTATCCGACTCCCTGTGTCACTGTTCCCAGGGAGCTCTGCAAGCCCCTGTGCTCTTCTCTTCAGAACAGAATAGCACTGCTCTGTTGCCACATGAGTAGACATCAGATGGCACGAGCTGCTACTGATGGCACAAAAGTACTGAGGTTGGTGGAGAGCTCTGTGCCTCAATAAGCCACCCACATCATGCTTCTTCTCAACTTCAAAAACTGCTGCTCTGAGGAAAAAACCCACCTTTTTCCTATGTGGGGTTAAAAAAAGTTTTTTAAATGTATCAAAGAAACTCAGTGTATGGTTTGAATATAACTTCACAAAGTGTTGATATTCAAAACTTGATATGTGGGATGATACTTAGGGGAAAAAAGGGACTTCCATTGACTTCTGTGGCACTGATACTGGTCACATTCTTTAGTTTGAATCAACTAAAAGTGTTATATCATAGTGTAGATTTTAATTAAATTTTTAGTTCAAAGAAGAATTTAGACTTATTTTGCTATAGAAAAATGCCTGCTCCATGATACGTTTTTTTTAAACATTGAACTTTTGTTATAATTATGCATCTTTAAGGAGGATGGAAGTGTCTGCAAAAACCAAAATTCTGAATTCCATTATGTATCTATCTTTTTTCTCCTAATATTTTGTGACCTGAGAAAAAAACAAAGTTGAGTTTTATTCTTCTCCTTCTGGAGAGAAGTCAGAGAAGTGTGAACATAGCAATCATAAGGATGACTTTTATACATGGGTGGCCTGTCAGAGAGTGCGTCCCATGGGAGAAGTGAAGAAATGCAGTTGGAATGCAGTCCAGTTGGAATTCCTGAATGTACTAAAGCAACATCAGTGGGTTAGTAAATACCATGGTCTCCAGAAAAACATATTATCTCACTGTTGTAAACTACACCACCAATCTCCTTCACAGTGTAAAATATTTAGCTCTGATTTTGAAACAGGTCTAATAACAATGGTGCAATTTTATGCTTCATAGGGCATACTTCAGTCTGGTAACCTCCTGCCTATGCTGCACTTAATTTTATGAAGTATTTCCTTCTCTTTATCTCTAATCCATCTTCTCTCAGGATCTTTGGAAGGGATGCAGAAGTATCTCATTTATTTCAGCCCATTTATTCCCCAGCCCTTTCGGCTGCAGGTTTCTAAGTAGTGCAGGGACAGTCAATTAAGTGTTAAGGAAAATTCAGGAGCTTTTTTCAAAATCTGTAGAGCAAAAGGGAAAGAATGACATGGAAGCTAAGAGAGATGAATCCTTTATTTTGCCAAGGATAAACCTTTGGATGAAAAATATTGTTCTTGGATATTGTGCACCTTCTAAAATGTTTTCTCTTAAGTCAGAAGACCCATCAAGCTATTGCCCCATGTTTCATACTCCCTTTCAGCAGCACAGGCCATCTTGACTGTCCAAAGCTTTTGCAAAACTGGGGCTGGCTGCTCTCTGCCTGTGGCTGTCAGGTGTATGCAGTGCCCATGCCTAGAGACAATATTTCCTCACAGTTGGAAGAGCACAAGTACAAGGAACAATCTAGTTCTGCTGAACACCAGAAAACTCATTGGTCCTTATTCTCACATGGTTTGTGAATGTCCAGTACAGTACAATAAATCTGGGAGAAAGCCCTAATACAAACTGGCAAATAGTTACTTTGCATTCATGGGCTTAGTGAGAAGTTCCTTAGTGGTGTGCAGGAGCAGAATAACAAAGGAACAGTTAGCATATTCCACCTAAGATGGTCTCACAATAATTTCTTTTCAGCTAAGATATTGTTTTCTAGTTTGCCATGTGCTGTGTACATTCATCAGGCAGGATTAGGTCTTCATGTAAGCCCTGCTGATGTCAGTGAACCTACACCAGCAAAAGTTTGGCTAAGCTGTTTTTCCACGCTTAGGTAGAATGACTTCAGTGAGCCCCTGAAAATTATGAGTTTCTCATTTTTGTGTTGCTTTTGAAAGCAAAATAGTACCTTCAGTAAAATACAGGCTTTTAAATGAAACACAAGAAAATACTCCATATAGTAGCAAATAAGAGCAAACAAACTTTTAATGTTGACATTGATTGATCAGAAAATATTTCATTTCATATGAAGTGAAATAGCTGCCTATGAACTCTGACAAAGTTTTAAAGGTGTCTGTTTTTGTTACTGTTCATATTAGCATCCATTTCACCAGCAATACAAACCCCACTGTATCTGCCTGGCATGAGTGATAAACATCTGTGTAGGATATCTGCATCTACAACTAAATCCTGGAGCTCCTGTATAGTATCTAAACAAATAGAAGATTAAAATCTGGCTTTTCCATCCTGAGAATTATTTGGAGAATTTGTTTGCCTGCAGTCCACAGGGAATTTAACCTTGCCCCGTCATGCATCACAGAGGGCACTGAAGCTGCATGACCATTAATTTAATCACCCAGAAGTTTACCACTGGGAAAAGAAGGGCATGAGGGGAAGGATTCCCAAGAGGCACACAGTAGTTATTGTTTGGTTATCCACTCCACAGAAAACATCAGCACAACAGGCATTAATTGACTTCCTCCTTGCTAGTCTCCACAGAAGATTGAATTCACTCCAAACCTAAGCTGGTCTAATAAAACTATTACCTCCCTTCTCAGACCTTGCCTCCTGTACTGAAACAGGCTTTCTGTGATGGGGGTGGTCCCTCTCAAGTAGCCCTGAGGCTAGCTGATTTACAGTGAGGTTTAATGTTACTGCAAATGCAATGCAGGAGGAAATGCTAAACTTCCTCTCCACTGTTGTCACCCCAAAGTCTTTCAGGGCATTTAGTTCATGTACCAAAACTTCATCATGATTTTTTTCCTTCAAAATGTTTTTCAACTTTCAAAAGAAGTCATTAACAAAAAGAGCTCTATTTAGGTACGTAGACACACATTATATACCTCAATTATCACTAAAATTTATTTATTTTTAAATACCCTTAATGTTGTTCCACATTTTTTTCTTATGAACTGTGTACTGGATTTATAGCTCATCATTGACTATGCTACTAAAAAGCAAATTTTCAAATTGGGGATATAACACCTGTGATTTTCTACTGAGAGCTCTTCACAAATTCTTACACTCTAAAAGGCAGAAATGTCCATCTGATTTGGTGATAGGACCATATGCCACACAGTTCTATCCAATTACAGTTGTGCTAAAATGTCACAAAATATATTTTAAAGAAAGGTAATCAGTCTTGAAATGAAGTTGTCAAGAAATGGAAAACTATTCTTTACCTCAGTAACTTATTTTGAGAGTTGACTCACTAACCACTCTCATAATGACATATGGATACCTTTATTTTTAATATAAATCTGGATTTAGTATCCAAAGTTTTAAAACCCTTTTTTTTTCTATTAAAATGATGTATTTCTACTCTTAAAAAAGGTTAGTATTGTATTTTCTTGGATGTATTCCAATACTTTGATTAAATAATATCGCAGGCTTCTCTTTTGATGAGGTAAATGGAGTTGTTCTGTTCTCTTCAGTCTGTCAGTCTCCCTTTTATATTGCAGACATCAGAATGAGCTGCAGTACTCCAATTTTGTTTTCACTGGTGATTGTGAAGACACATAATGCCCACTTTTCCCAAAATCATTTGCTGTTCATGTTAGCTTTCCTGGGTGTATTTAATTGTCAGTCCTTATGGAAATAATGCCACTTTGATGTAAATTACTTGCTTTAGGCAAGTAATTTGAAAATTTGAAAATACTGATATTTGCTCCCAGAAACTCATTCAAAAAAGGAGCTTGATGTAGAGAGGATTTAGTATGCCCAGGGGCATCTACTGACTTTAATGAGGCTTTATGCAAGCCCAAATACCTTCCCATGTGGAAATCCATGGATCAAATTTGAAAATATTTAGGATCCATAATGGGAAAAAATGAGGGAATGAAAAGAGAAATACGCTGAAAAAAATGACACAATAATCCTTCTAGATTCAAGATTACATTTCATTTTATTTTTTTTATGTTTTTATTTTTTATTTATCTTTCATTATTTTATTTTATTTTACTTGTGCCTAAATATTAAACAGAAGACTGATAAACTGTAATAAGAAACAATACAAATGAACTGGAAGACAAATCTCATAACAAAATTATAAGGTCTTGATACTTGTCCCGTTGATTTAATTTTTTTATAACCATATATGTCAACTAAAGCCAAGGATTTAACAGTATTACTGTATTTTCATTTGGAACTTATTCACTGGAAATTTTTTTTGAATGTGGAAGTCAATTTGAAGAGTACTTCATCTATTATTTTCATCTTCAGTGCCTATGAGAAAAAAATTAGAAAAATAATCAGAAATTGCATGGAAAGTTAAATCAGTCTGTTAATAATTTCAGAACATTTATGAAATCTAAATATGAAAATTGAAAAAAGCTTTCTGATACTGATTTTAAGCTGCAATTTCAGCAATCCATGTCCAGGGGCAAGTGAAAGATGGGAAGAAAAATTAAGTTTCTTTACGCAATTTTGTCTTTCATTATGACTCAAAAGTTATGAGCACTATATATACGAGAGAGCATGATTTAACAAGGTAAGAAATTGCATTTACTCCACCACAAGTTTTAAGTAGTTGCTAAGATTCATTCATTGCAAAAGAAGCAAGACAAGCTTTGACTTTCGAAGTAACTTCTAAAAGTCCAAAAGGACAGCTTCTTGTTATTTTAAGTGCAGTTTATACCTGGCACAGTCCCACAGTTTTTGCATAACAAAATTAAATTAATATTGAACTATCTAGCTAGTCTGTAATTTTCTTGCACCAATGTAGACAGCCAATGCCATGAATATCCTTCTGAAAGAGGAACAAATTTAAGCCAACTTAAACTGGTAGTGGCACTTACAGTTAAAATTCACTAATTTGGAAAAATCCTCAGTTTTGACAAAATAGTCAGAGAACCTATGGGCTAAGCGGAGATCACTTTTGGTTTCCCCTTATTTAGGAGATCCCTGGAGATTTATCTAACTCTTGGCAAAATTTAAAATCTGCTTCCGTCGGTTAAGATATGTGGAGAATTTGGAGAGAGGGTAAATATTTCTGCTGTAAGTAAATGACTAACCTATAAGTAAAGTGCATTGTTGAAGTTCAAGGAACTTCTGATTTTACAAGGTATTTTGGGACAATTCATGTGTGTGAACTATGTAAATCCAAAAGGAAATACTTTCAAAAATTTCATCTGTTCTGCACTGGTTATTTTCTTCCCTTGTTGTCTTGTTGACAGATTCTGAGGCAGGCTACTGCAACTTGGAGAAAATTGAAAGGGGGAAGTGCCTAAAAGTGCCCCTGACAGCCAAGTAACTCTATACTTCTATGTCAAGTCTGAACTGAGTAAAGAATTACTTGACTTTAATTATAAAAGCTGTAAATGAAGTAATGATATTGTATAGCTTTGCTCAGTGGAATAAATTTTGCTTTTTTGGAATAACTGTTGCAATATAGAAGTGTTCTCACTTCTGCTAATCACAGCTCTTATCCCAAACAATAAAAATCCACTAATAAAGCTTATCTAATGAATAAGATCTATTCCTGTTGTCAGGTGCTGACCATAAAGCATGACGTATCATGTGATACTATTATGGTTTTTGACAGGACACCACAAAAGTGTAAGATAATTTCTACATATCACATATCAGAAGCTGTTGTGACCACGGAAGAACACCAAATTATTCTAGAGCTGGAATTAATATGAGAAATTATGATTTTCAATATCAGTATCAATTTCACATTGAGATCCCTCTGTAGCATTTAACCATAACACATTATTCTGCAATATTTTGCAACACATTCCAGCAACATTGTTTTCACTTCTCTTGGTTTATGTAAATAAGCAAAACTATTTTAAATCCTCAGGTAGACAGGCTTTAATAATAGCAGTTTATACTGAAGCTTCAGTCTGTTCTGTTTATAACCATGTTTATATGTCAGAAAAGAGTGAAAATTTGTCACCAAAACTGCCAGTTTTCTTCTGTGCCACTTCTGCAAACATTTACTCATGAGCGTATTTTTAGGTATTCATGTGTTTGCTGAAGGCCAGGTGCTCAAGAGCTTGGGAAAATAAGAAATGTTGTTCCAGAACAGAGTAATGGTTCAGTGTTTTCCATATCCTATTCAAACAATGACCATTGATGGATGCTTCATATCTACTTAATGGTGCAGTAATATATCATGCAGATATGACAGTCCTTATCCTACACAACCCTGGCTGAAGAGCACTGAATCGTCAGGATTGCTAATCCTAAAGCTGTTATGGGCATTACTGTTTAATGGTAAATCTTTTTTTGTGAATCATTCTACCTCTACTATATTAGATAAGTTTTAGAAGGTGGTAGGTCTCCTGTTTTCAATACAGTTTCACCAGAGTTGAATGTCTAGGAAACCAAATTGCACTTTAAGAACAGGTAGTGATTCTGGTCATTCATGATTTCCAGTGTCATTTCCAATCACAGATCATCCTTCTAAAATTAGGAATAAAAGTATAAAACTGACTAGGTGCTTTTCCATTCTATCCTCATAAAGTCATGTATATAGTGATGTACATATATTAAAAGTCACTTCTAAACACAAACTCGACAGTAGATACCTGATATGATAGTCCTACTATGCTAGAGTTGTTAGTGTTGATAGATAATAGGTTTTATCCAGTCGAGCTCTCTTTTGAGTTACGATGCCTGATTACTCTTGTTGCTATCTTCTGAACTTCACTGAGGAAATTCGCATCCTTTTCCTAGGTGACAGCTCAAAACTTGGCAAAATGCTACAGTGAAAGCTCTTCAAGTTCTGAACTGAGAAAGGGATTATTTCATGTATCCTTTGGACTATGCTCACAGGATGATGTTGTCATTTCTTGAAACAGTCAACGGTTTATATATTCTCTAGACCTTACTTTTGGGAGCTACTGTGCAACAAATTGTCCTTCAGTGTTCATCTCTCAAGAGTATTCATTGCACATGGTCTTAATGCCTTTTACCTTTGGGTTAAACTATTTAAAAAAAATATGTGAGAACCATTTTGTTTGCCAGTGTCAGTTCCCTGTGATACAGGAGGTAATTAGGTAGATTTATGTTCTTGACATATCAGTGCTGGCTGGACCTTATATACTTGTTGTCTTCCATATCCTTAAAATGCGAGGGTTTTTTCCTGCAATCTGTCATGTTACTTGATTATTTTATTGTGTCAACCACTTGTTCATAAATATTTATAAGGGAAAAGAAACTGACATTGTCTACTTGGACTTGGGCAAAGCATTTGACACTGTCCCACATGACATCATTGTCCTAAACTGGAGAGATATAGATCTGATGGATGGACCACTTGGTGGATAAGAAATTACACTCAAAGAGTTGTGGTCAACAGCTCCACGTCCAAGTGGACAGCAGTGACAAGTGACATTCCCCAGGTGCCAGTATTGGCGCTGTTTAATGTCTTGGTCGATGACCTGGACAGCGGGATTGAGTGCACCCTCAGCAAATTTGCTGACAGCACCAAGCTACGTTGTCCAGCTGACATGGTGGAGGGAAGGGGTGGCGTTCAGAGGGACCAGGCCAGGCTTGAGGGGTGGGCCTCTGTGAACCCTGTGAAGTTCAATAAGGCTAAGTGTAAGATTCTGCATGTGGGTTGGAGTAATCCCAAGTATAAATACAGGTTGGGTGGACAATGAACTGAAAACAGCCCTGCTGAGAAGGACTTGGGAATGCTGATGGATGAGAAGCTTGATGATACTTAGCAATGTGTGCTTGCAGCCCAGAAAGCCAACTGCATCCTGGGCTGCATCAAAAGAAGTGTGACCAGCAGGTCAAGGGAGGTGATTCTGCCCCTGTGCTCTGCTCTGCTCTGGTGAGAGCCCACCTGGAGTACTGCATTCAGCTCTGGGGTCCCCAGCACAGGAAAGACATGGACCTGTTGGAATAATCCCGGAGGAGGGCCACCAAGATGGTCAGAGGGCTGGAGCACCTCACCTATGAAGACAGGCTGAGAGAGCTGGAGTTGTTCAGCTTGGAAAAGAGAAGACTTTGGAGAGACCTTATAGCATCTTTCAGTACCTAAACGGGACCTGCAGGAGAGCTGAAGAGGGACTTCTTTACAAGGGTATGTAGTGACAGGACAGGGTGGAATGGTTTTAAACTGAGAGTAGATTTAAATTTGATGAGAAGACATTTTTTACTGTGAGGCACCAGCACGGGTTGCCCAGAGAAACTGGAGAGGCCCCATTCCCTGGAAGTGTTCAAGGCCAGGATGGAGCTCTGAGCAACCTGGTCTAGTGGAAGGTGTCCCTGGCCATGGCAGTGGTGTTGGCACTAGATGATTTTTATAGCCACTTCAAACACAAAACATTATATGATTCTGTGAAAAGGAGGGGTTTTGTTCTGTCACTTCTGTGTAATTGCGTGTCTATCTGTGTTGGAAGTTTTAGTTATCGACTTCAAAGATAAATCCTCTTTAAACAATGCAAATGAAAAAAGGAAATAAGTTTATACTTCAATAACATGAATAAAAATATCATCGTGTTTTTCTTTAAAATTATATGCAAGGCCTGTGGTTGAATTCTCTGAAAGTCCTCTTAGTCAGTGGAGAGAGAAGAGGTAGATGTGCAGAGGGAGACCAGTAGATATCAAAGACTCAGAGGTAAGTTGTTTGTCAGATGATGAATTGTACAGATGATGGACTGTATTTATTGTTTGAATAAACTGTAGAATATTTTACAAGGTCAGACAAAATTTCCTTGATAAAGTAAAAACTCTGATGTGTAAAAATTGATTTACTTTGGTATCAGAATTTGAACTAGATCCTTTTTAGAACACTCTGACCAGCTGTTTTATAATAAATGATACTACCAGTCTGCTGTGTATTGACTTCCGGTTTCAAGAGTGTTTTCAACACTGCATTGCATTAAAAAATTCTCCCCCAAACCCAAACAAATAAGCAATAATCTAGATCCAATATTTTGTATGTATGTTAATTTTGCAGATCTGTGAAATGAATTTCACATAGAGGTTTCACAAGTGTTTATTTCTCTTTGTCTTGCAGTTTAGGATGTTGGAATACATCTGTTTCAATTAAATACACACTTTGATGTATACAGCTGAAATTAAAAAAAAAAAACAAACTAAATTCTTGTAGTATTTTAATTCAAAGCTTGAGAACTCAAAATCATGGTTCACACCACCATATTATACTGTTAAATGATGGTAATGTAATAAGAGATCAATTGATTTACACATGAGGCTCCCAGGGAATTTGATGGGAAACTGCCCACAAGGACAGTCTGTGATTCTAAATAAAATTAAATGGTATACAGTGAGAAAACTCCAGTACTTAAAATATTTGTACTTGTATTTATTCCACTGTTTAACTTGCCATGGGTGCTGATGGACCCCTCCCTAGTGGTGAAAAGAAGTTGTATTATCTGTCTGTGAAAATTGGAAAAAGAGGTAATATATTTTGAAATATGGAATCAGGGTTGCATTCATTAGCAATGTAAAAACAGGTCCAATTGGTCTATAATTAATTAGGATGTTCTGCACCCAAATCAGTTCTTAGAAAATTGTCAGCTGGTCAGTACTAAGTTAAAATGTATTAACTTCATACATTGATTTTAAAGTAACTATGGTGTAGAGCAGGCAGGAAATTGGCTCGCCACTGTGACATTGGGAGTCGGAGCCTAGAGCCAAATCAGCATTTAATCAGCTACACTGTAACTCCAGTGCAACTTAGGCAGCTCAGCTCTTTCAGTCTCATTTACAACTTAGGCAGCTCGGGTCTTTCAGACTCATATACAAAGTCTCTGTTTGACTGCTTAGATGTCTCAACAGACCTACTTTTGGTCAACAACATTAGTTAGCTCCCTAAAATCTAGATGTGTGTAAACATTATTTTTAAAACCAGACATAGTATTTACTCATTCATCTTACACCCAGAGACATGAAATCAAATTGTAAATTTAACTGGACACATTTTCATTTGAAGAAGAGGTGGGTTTTTTTGTGGATCAACAATATTTTTCTTGGAGTACAAAATTATGAAAATTAAAAATTCTCTTCCATAAAGGTGCTTTATAATACAACCTGCAAATGGAACAGATGCCATTCCCTGGCACTGAATTTGGCTTATATTGAAACTTCCAGTGACCTATTTTTTTGGTTCAAATAGGTTTCATTTATACCCTAAGGATTTTCTGGACATTGTTGTTGTCCTTGAAATCCCAGCCAACAGGTATTAAAAGAAGTTCAAGAAATAATGCCCATAGCAAGCAATTAAAAGAAACACAGACAATGCTCAACCAAGGTACTTGTCCTTCCTATTCTAAGGAAGGACAAGTTGTTAACAGTTTGAGAGAATTCCCTGATGAATTCAATCCTACATGATAACTTGGGAAGCTCACCTCTACCGCATCCACAATTTATACAACCACATTGCTGAGTAGAAGGGGAAATGTTTTCCCTTGCTTTAGTCAATTATAAAATTATGCAAACACAAATACCAAGGAGGAGTAATTTTGAATCCCCTGGCTTTGCTTCACTGTGGACATCTAATAATAATAATAATGGCCCATCTTCGCGAACGAAGATTTGGGGAAAGGTCTTTTACCTTTCCAGCCTGCGCAATGGATTTTTTAGGTGAGACACAGCCTGCGCTGAACTGAGCCCACCCTTTAATCCTAAGGTTCATCTGCCGGGGCCAAGCGAGCTTGGACAATGGCAGTGAGGTCCTCAGGACGTAGGTTTGTTTAGAGTGTCCTTCTCATAGATGGATGGCCACACAGGGCTAACGACCTCCATCAGGCCAGGAGACCGGGATTTGAACCCGTGGTCGCAGCAGTGAAAGTCCTGCACGCTAACCACTAGGCCACCAGGGGTCTCATCTAAACTGATATAAAAATCAGGTTAATTGCCTTCTGTCCTGGACAGCCTGCTACAAGTCTCCTTCTGACCTCCATGAAGGTAGTGCAAGAAGGATGTGCCTACAAACAGCAGTGGCTGCCACTGTAGGGTGTATTGGCTGACTATCATCTTTGGGCATAATTAAAGAGTTACTTAGAGCTCTTCTGTGGATACCAAGCTCTCCTTTTATCTCAGATGTGAGTTTGGCATGCATAAAAGTGGGTATGCACCCATTTTTTTCTTCCACAGTAGCAGAGATGGTAGGTTTCTGGCATCCATGTTTTGTTTTCTGTAGGGGTACTTCTGGTCCTCTTTACATTTCATATCTCTGTAAAGTCCTGTTTGAACCATTGACTTACAGTGTTTTGACATTGTTTCTACCCATTCTTCAGGTGTTTTCCCTAGAGCTTTGCAGTTTCATTTCTTCCTCTCTCTACATTTAGCACTGTCTATCAGTTTTCTAAATCAAAACAGTCTGTATTGATCCTGTTTCTTCTATTGCCAGTGTTCTCTTGATCTCTGTCTTGATGGTTTTAACTCCTCCTCTTTGATCAACTCCTTTGTAGGTATAAAGTGTGTACACCCCCTATTGAATTTAACTTTTGCATCCTTATGAAGTTTTTGTATGTAGTTTATAACACCACAGACTCTGATACACACTGAGGGAAGCAGGCTAAAAGGAGTCTGTACAATACAACACCATTACAGTACAGTACAATACAAGCAACTCAGAGTACAAGGAAATCCATGCTACAGCACAATACATCTTTGAACATTATGCATTCTTTAGTGTTGCTGAGAATGTCTATTTATTGGAACTCAATGTCAGCTAAAAAGCCAAATTATAAAATATTCAATTTTCATTCATATCTGCACTAATGAAATGGACTTTCAAAAAAGAGACTTTTAAAGAACTTAGAAGCCATGGTTTAAAAAATGACTTTAAGACATTTTGAGGCGAAGGTACATACATGGGATGCAGAAAATAGAGATATATTTTTGCTACTAATGTGAAAAAAAGGACAAAGTAAATTCAACAGAACCGCTAATACAGCCTGTTATGTATGTTCTCAATAATAAAATTGCAGAGAGACATTTCACATTCTACTGCATGGCTTCAAATGACTTTATTGTACCATTAGCTCTATAACCTTATACTAAGAGTAACTAAATAATAATGGCCACTCTTCGCGAACGAAGATTTGGGGAAAGGTCTTTTACCTTTCCAGCCTGCGCAATGGATTTTTTAGGTGAGACACAGCCTGCGCTGAACTGAGCCCACCCTTTAATCCTAAGGTTCATCTGCCGGGGCCAAGCAAGCTTGGACAATGGCAGTGAGGTCCTCAGGACGTAGGTTTGTTTAGAGTGACCTTCTCATAGATGGATGGCCACACAGGGCTAACGGGCTCCATCTGCCCGGGGGCCGAGCTGGGATTCGAACCTGGGTCGCAGAGGTGAGAGTCCTGCATGCTAACCACTAGGCCACCACGGGTCCCCTAAGAGTAACTAATGGGTTATGAAAATATCTTAACGGAAATAATCCTAGAAACTTTTCATATGAGATTGTTTTCAAAGCTTTCCTCCAGTTACTAGTTGTTATTTAGTTCAACAGTCTATGTGACGTGTCATTACCTTTAATTATATTAATTATAATTATTTTGACAAAAGACATGCCATTTTCATTAACCAGTAAAGAAAACTATAATTTAAAAATTAAAAACTGTAAGGTGAAAGAAAAGGACATCAAAGAAAAATAGGGAAAAGAGAAGGAAATTTGGAAAGTGGTAAGGAAGAAGACAGGGGAAGGAAAGGAAAAATACAAGGGTAGAGAATCAGATCTTGTTTTTCTTTACTTTTATAGTTGTTCTCCTTTTTAAATCATATTTTATTTGTAGATAACAACAATTCATAGAGTCATTGAATAATTTAGGGTGGACGTTTTGAAAAAGGTCAGAAAGAAAAGGATAATCCAAGGAGAGAACTTCTAGTTTTATGTCAACAGCTTGTTTTGCTGCTACACCACCTAGCCACAGTGGGTAAAAGAAAATTTTGTAATACCATTTAACAGCAGTATTTGCTGGTAACCCACAGGAAATGCTGAGAAATGTAAGTGTATTTGACATGATATTGTTGTGCGATGTCTGTACCTAATGTTTGACTGGGAACTTGGGGTCTAGCAATGGGTAGGTCACAGCCACTATACCCATGCAGCCTGGGTGATTGCATCCCCTGGACTTCTGGGATGCTCAGGCTGCCTCAACTGCAGGTTCCCAGGGGGAAGTTATCCTTGATGCTTAAAAGCCACATTGTCTCAGTGGGTCTTTCTAAGACTGTGTGATGCTGAATCTACTTTTACAGAATAAATCCTCCTTAATATCACTGGTGCAGCAAACGTTTTCATGGGGAACAGACATGACTTACCTGTTTTCCTTGACTCTAATGGTATTCCACTGCAGCTAAGTACCATAATTTTTTTTGTTGTTGTTTCCTCACAGAGCTAAAATTGAAGACAGATCATCATAGGCTTACAGCTTTTTTCAGATAACAATAGCAAAAATATTTGAAATTTCAGATGTAGTTTTTTTCCTGATTCTTACCTGCATTTTAATTTGGCAGAGGTTCCTATGTAAAAAATAGCTACTGGCTTAATATGGACAATAAATATGGTCCTTCTGTAATCACTGACGGTGTTTTCCAGCCTTCAATTTCAGTGACTACATTAATCCAATTTGAAGAAAAGCATGCCAAGAAATACAAAAAACTTTGATATGGTATTAGGGATATAGTTGTCTACCAGAACATTTCCTTGGAATACTGAAACTCAGTGCTGAAACCAATGGCAGTAGTTACAAAAGAATTTTGAACAACTCAGTACTTTCACTCAGAGCTTTGTGAACAGGGGCGGAAGTCAACTTTGAGCTCTGACAGAAAGGTCTAATAGATAATAATAATAAGAGGAAACATTAAAATTGATAAAGTTAGAAAAAGAAATTTACAGTGTTTCTCTTTTCTTTGGATGCTGCTGTAGCTGCTGCAGAAGAATAGATAAGAAGCAAGCCTGAAGATATCGTTTCATGTGGAAATAATAATTCTATTTCTGCGAGATTTTCATATTATCAAAGCTGAAAACATGTTGTGATTTTCCACCTGTGTTTGAGAATTTGAAACATGCCTTTGACAATTCAATAGGAATGAATATCAGGTTTTCTTATTTTTTGTTTTCTGACAGTTTTCTTTTGGACAGGAGCTCTAATTCATTTTCTACTCTTTCATTGCTAAATAGAGGCAGTGAAATATTAATAACAACCGGTGAGATAGGTCTCAGAATAATAATATATTTGTTGTTTTACACTATTTCACTTAATGCTATTCTGCCCCTTCTTGTTATTAGTACTTTGTGAAACTTAGTTGTCTTTACTTATGCTATATTAATAGTTTGAAAATCCAGAAGGAAAATTGCTCAAATAGAATTGAATTTGTTTGGAGAGGCTTTAAGCTCAAATACTGATGTCTGTCTCCTTTTTCCTGTTTCAAGAACTGAGAGTCAAGAGCTGGAATACTCTTGGTATCTGTGCTCTCTCACTACAATGTTAGCATGAAATAGAAGCTTATGAAGGTAAAAGACACCTGACATCCTTCCATCTATCTGTTTTTAAAAGAATTGCCTCTCAAGCACAAAGATACTTTCAAACACGTTCTGTGTTTATCCAGACTGATACCTTTGGAAAGAGAATACTTAATAGCTAAAACTAATACTAAAGCTCTGCAACAAGCCCCTGACAACTGATAACTGTAGTGATAACCAGCTACAGGAAGTTTTAATTCACTGTATCCTAAGGAAATTTCTATTGATTTCAAGAGCCAGTATTTCCTTGGTGCAGATTTGCTAGCTGTATTTTCTTTTCTTCTTTAGACCAGTAGCAGGGAGCCTTCTGCACTGAACTCTTTGCTATGTTTCTGGCCACTCCAGCTAGATAGCTCTCAGGCCTGGGGCTAAAAAAAAGACAATTTTGCCTTCCTCTGGTCATGCATGTGTAGGCAGCTTTTTTGTCCACTGCCATAAATTAGAACCATATCCAGGATACCTTCTTTCACAGCTACCTGGAAAGTATGATGAACTGTGGTTGCAATCGGGGATAATATGTGTCCAGCACAATATTTTTTCCGTATTCTCTTCTCTTCTCTTGAATACTGCTGTTTTTGGCAGAGTCCATGTTGGATGGTTTTAGAGGTGGCTATGTCAGCTTTACTGTGATCACCACCTCGAACACCTCATGAATAGAGCACCTGTTTGTGCTGAAAAGTGCTGTGGTTACAGCCTACCTTCCTTTTAATTTCCTAAAAATACCTCTCATTCCCCTTATCTCAACTTGTTGATATTAAGCCTTTTGTGTTTCATTATCCCATGGTAAACATATTTGCACTACTTTTCCCCTCAGTAGTGCAGATGGCAGTGGCATAATGTTTGTCCCATTCTGACACCCAATGTCACTGGCAGGATTTTATAACATATGCTGAAGTTATATCACCAGGTTTTGCTGTTATGGTTACTCTGAACCTGTTAAATCACAGTTTGTTCAACTTTGTCTATCATGCTGCAAAATTCTTCAGTAAATACACCAACAATCAGGCCTTGGGATACTGTATCTTCCGTATCACTAACCCTCATCCAACATGCCAGTTGTATTTTTATGAAGCAGTTTTTTGGCAAATCACAGAAAATCTGTAACCAAAAGCATCACATACCAACTGCGCTTGCCCTTTTTCTCTGAGCTCACACAGGTGTATTACAGCTCTCATGTACCTGTAAAGAGGTGGATTTTCTTTAGTCAGTCATTCTACTAATTTATTTCTTTTGTAAATGAAATTAGTGTATTCCTGCAACAGATCCTCTTTCAGTGGTCATGACATAGAACAGCAACAGTGTCTACGCAAATACCAAGGTTTTTAAATGTGTAAAAGCTTAGATTACTAAGTTTGCAAAACACTACTGGTGAAATTATCCATCTTTCTGCTTGGAGTCAAGAGGGAAAGTCTCAAATCCAGCAGAAGAAAGACACTCCCCTTTTGTCTCATACCTCAGTTAAATTGCTCAGTAGAAAACCACACTTATTTTCCTTCTCAGATAGTAGGTACATAAATACACAAGCCTTCCACCTACCAAGAAAGTGCCTAATCACCAAACTCTTCTGTCTGGTTGAGTGGCAGGTGGTAACCCATGTCTTTTCTATTCATACTGAGCCCCCCAAGATCAGAGCTCCTCAAGATTCTAATCAAATTTTTTTAGTTGTTTATCAGTAGCTATAGCTGGACAGTTATGATTAAGCAATTGAATTGGGAATGTTTTATGTTTGGCTACTCCGTAATTTTAAGGAAAAGAGAAGACAATCCCAAGATGAGCAGGCTGTCTGGATGAGAGTCTCAAGGAGTGAAGCCAGCAGAACCGAGCAGTAACTGCGGCAAAGGTAATTCTGGCAGATGAACAATGGATGCAACAGGAAAAAGAAACTACTTTTATATTGTAACGACAAGCTCAAGAAGTGGGCCCATGAGATTTAACAAGAACAAGTGCAAGATGCTGCATGTGGGTTGGGGCAACCCCTGGAGTCAATACAGGCTGGTGAATGAACAGATTGAGAGCAATCCTCCCAAGAAGGACTTGGGGGTGCTGGTGGATGAGAGACTGGACATGAGGAGGCAGTCTCCCCAGAAAGCCAATAGTATCAAATTGCATCAAAAGTACTGTGGCCAGCAGGTTGAGGGAGGTGATTCTACCCCTCTACCTGCTCTAGTGAGAACTCACCTTGAGTGCTGTATCCAGCTCTGGAGTCCCAGCACATCCACCTGTTGAAGTGAGTCCAGAGGAAGCCACCAAGAGGAATGAAACACCTCTCCTATGAGGAAAGGCTAAGAGAACTGGGTTTGTTCAGCCTGGAAAAAAGAAGGCCTAAGGGGGACCTAATTGTGTCCTTTCAGTATCCAAATGGAGCCTACAAGACGGAGAGAGGTGCTTTTTAGAAAAGCATGTAGTGACAGGACAAGGAGAAATGGTTTCAAACCGATAGAGAATAGTTTTAGACTAGATATTAGGAAAAATTTCTTTCCTGTGAGAGTGGTGGGATACCAACACGGGTTGCCCAGAGAAGCTGGGGAGGTCCCATTCCCTGCAAGTGTTCAAGGCCAGGTTAGATGGAGCAACCTGGTATAGGGAAAGGTGTTCCTGGCCGTGGTAGGGATGTTGGAACTAGATGATCTTTAAGGTACCTTCCAATCCTTTAAGGTGCCTTTCATTCTATGACTCTGTGATTTTATGACAAACATTTTACATCAAAGAGAACAAGGATATCATCAGAATGAAAAAGGCCAGGGGTGGGGCAGGGAGCTGAAAGAAATATCACCTTTGAATTACAAAATGATTTCTTTTGGAAATAAAAACAAATTGGTCCTATTGTAGATCTGTATACTAAGCAAATAAAGTACCAACAAAGGAGAAATTACTTAATTTTCTCTTTAAATGTTTTCTAAAATCAAGATTATTAATTTTCTTGCTTTATCTCCCAGTATCCAAAACAAATGTACCATGTGTCAAATGCAACATTTCACTGGTACAAATCAAGTTGTTTTTCTTTTTAGCAAAGAAATATTTTTTTAAGTTCTCCCTTGCCTTGTCTTACCTTGCCACTAAAAATGGCATAAACTGGGATCCTTCTATTAACTAAAACCATATAGAGTTGAAAAAAAGTTTTATTTTATTTTAAAACTTCAGATTTTTACAGACACTCAAACTAACTATACTAAAATAAGAAGTAATAATTTTAGTAGTCATTTCTTTTCAGCCTCTCATTATACGATTGATATAAGCCCAAACTTCCTACAGACTTTTCTGGAAGTTTGGTGCTCACTCAGATTAAATAACTGGATATGTTTATTTCCTCTTGTTTTATTGATATATTTAAGTTTTAAAATATTAATAAACAAACAAATGAATATAGTGAGATCAAATAAGTTATTCTAATATATAAATATTTAATTTAATTTACAGAATGAAAGTAATAATGAAAAATGCAAATAACACTGTTTACAAGTCTGTATTAAGTTTTTTATTATTACCATAAAATATGGTAACTGATTGTCTGTCTTTCAGAATATATTTTGGGAAAATGGGCTAATTAATATGTTGGAGTTTAATATTTGACTTTTGCCACCTCCCTAGAACTTGCAATTAGAGTTTCAAAATGTCTTATTATAGTGCCTCCCTTGATCTGTGATTTGTCATGCATGTTCAGAATTTTTAACTTGTAACATGACAAAGTCTTCAGCAATCTCTCTCTGATGCTTTATGAAAGTTTTTACTTTATTTTCCTTTCTCCTATATTGTTACATTAATCTATGAAATTATGTCACTATAACAGTACAGGTAATGTGACTGAATGCTGTAATTAATGAAGGAATGAATCAGTAGAGACTAAAGCATTAAACCATGTAGCTGTTGATTGTCAATACGATTAAATGAGATGATCAACCCCAATTTTTTACTTTCATTACACTTTTAATATTGTATGAGGAGAATCTCACGGTGGAAAGAGAGCAGTGGAAAAGGAATTTCGTTTGGAGAATAAATATTTTTTTAACAGAGACATGATTTAATTCTACCTCGTTCTAAACACAGGCAATGCTGAAAAGATAACAGATTCAGCCAGTAGGAAGCCTTAACAGGAGGAGAAAGTAGTATTATTTTCTCCACTGCAGCAGTGAAAATAGTCTCTGATAAGGTCCATGAATGCTTAGTAAACCTTATGGTACTGAGGACACTTAGTGCTTGCTTAGTATTGGCAAAGCTTATCGATATTCAGGCCTGGTATATTTACTGAATTGCTCAATCTACCACTTTTATTGGTGACTTAACTTTCATATAGACAATGCTAAGTACAAGCAGGAAATTTCCTTTGGAATATTTTTGATCCATGTGCAGAGCTGCACCTATTCATTATGTCTGGCAGCATTCTGCATGGTTTACTGTGATGAAAAACCACAATTTTCTGGGATTTTTGTTTCTTATGTTTTTAAATGTCTTTATTAGAGAGGAAACAGGTCACCAAGATGCAGAAATCTTGTATTTAAATTAGCTATTAGGGTCCTAGAAATATTCTTCTAGTTGTAGACTTATTTTGCATTTATATTTGCAATATTGTCAATATTGTGCAATTTTCACTTGATCACATCACTGATGACATTAAAGTGTTTTCTCTCCTGGTTGAACCAGGACTGAAGTCATCTAACAGCGCTCCAGCTACAGGTGCCCACTTGAAATGAGGGTGCAGGATCCTCCAGAACCTCTTTACACATGCATGACACCTTCAAGTGTCAATTTATAAGTGTCACATCTGGTTAAGACATGAGATGGATTTGTGGGCCTGGAACCATAAGAGCAGCAAATTAAGCTATGGTGTCTCACTCTTTGTTCTGTTGGTAATGCAAAGGTATGGGGGTTCAACCCCAAAAATCCAATCTCCAAGCTCCCCCCACAATTTACCTCAACACCGAAGAGAAGTTCAGACAGGCACACCTTAGCATGGGGGAATTATATTACAATTTATTACTACCACACTAAATACTATAGAAACTAAAGAACAAATAAATACACGGTATTAATAATAATCCCTATCACTCCTGGACCCTCCCACATCAGTTCAGGAGAAGTTTTCAGGGCAATAGTTAAAAGTCTCTCTCTCATTGGAGTATCAGGGAAAGGGTCTTCTTGCATCCCCACCAGTCTCAGCTCCTGCTGAGGTCTCCTCCTGAACTGCAAGGGAAATACTTGCATCATCAGGTCTTCATTACGAAAGGTCCAGGGAGTCAGCTTGTTATTCCTTTCCCCCTGGTCCGTGAAGGTTTCTTCCCAGAGAGTAACATGTTCATTCTCCCTCTTCAGTTTGCAGGTTTCTGGGTCTTGCTCAGTCTTTTTACCCCAAATAGTTTTTACCAAAAGTCCTTGCCCAGAAAAAGCCTGCTAGTTTGGCTTCTCTCTGTTTTAGCTGCTGCAGCTTCAGCTTCCACTTGTCATGGGAAGCATTCCTCTCCCTGCATTCCTCCTTTGGTTTTCGGTTGCCCTCGTCCAAACCTCACGTAGGGCACCCTCCAAGCCTCCTGGCCTGTCTCCCATTTTCTTCAGCCTCACTCAAGGTCGCTGCCCTCTCCCCCACCATTATGGGGGGAAAAGGGAGCAGTGAGGCTGCTTCGATCTCTGTCTCCTTTGCCTGTAGTTCTTCCAGCTCTGCATGAATTGCAGCTGCTTCTCCGGGCTCTGAACCACCCCAGCCTGTCTCCTGGCTCAGCTCCAATGCCAAGCCTGCCTGCCAGGGGAGTTAGCTAGCTCCAACTCCCCGGCTGGTCTCCAAGTCCACACCACCCTCTCTCCTGGGCAGGGAGGGAGAAAAAAGCCCCCTAGCCTTGGCCAAGGGCACTCAGTCCAGTTAATATACTGTTCCAAGCTCCCTGCAGCCTGGCTGGCGGGGGGAAGAGGGCCTGGCCCCCCCCCAAGGGAGACAAGCAGGCCTCTCTCCTCTCACTTCATGGTCTCACACTCACACACACTCACTCTGCCAACAACTTCCAATTGTTGTAATATCTAATTTCACAGGGGTGAAAAAACAGCTCCGATTGGTCCCTCAGCAGGACCTCAGCTGGAATCAACCACTTCCAATCACCGCCCCAAGGGGGAGGGCAGCTCAAACCAAGACAAAAGGCTTCTATTAACTGCTGTATTACAGCTAGCACAGATTTTGGTGTTCATGTCCAAAACGACCTATAGAACCTTTAGAAAAGTCTTCGCAGAAATGTTATGCAAAGAAAAACATTTACTTACTCTTTTAAAATACAGACTACTTGGACAATGTGCCATATCTTGGATACTAGAAAGGAAAACCAGAGCAAGTACAAAAAATGAGATGCTTTGGAAGACAAACTTATTCATAAAATGGAGATGTACAGTAATATCAACAACATAAATCAATTGACTTAGACATCAAAACTTTTTAGATACCATGCATTGATGTCAGATCATGAGATCATGAGAAATATGCAGAGGAAGCAGCTAAGAAGATTAACTTTTTTTTTACCTAATGTACTACACAAAAATCTGATGTTAGTGATATTTTATTGACAGAGAAAATATAGAGAAAACAAAACAACAAAATCCTGTGACTGAACTTCAGGAGCTGAAAGGCTGCATATATTTAGGCTTCAATGAAACAGTATACTGAGAGTTGCCATGAGTGTATTTCACTGAACAACTTTAACAACAACTGATGTGGCAAAAAGCTTATGCAGTGATACTTGTTGTATGCCTGCCTTTTACCAGTCTTTCGTTTTCATGAACTGAACTGATTTACAGCTGATTTACAGCTTCTATTAAGTAAGAATAGAATAGATATGAGATGAACCATTCTGACAGCACTTCTCCTTAACAGATGATAAAAAGGGTGAATAGACTACAATGTTGCCTAGTAAAATAATAATTCTTTCAGACTGGGTTAATTAACTATTTTCATGATACAAATAAATTGTCTTCAAGAAAACTTCCTTGGGTTTCAGGGACATAAATGAAAATATTTATACTTTCTATCATTTTTGTATACAGAAATCAATAAAAGGAGCTATAGAACTTGAAAATGTATCTTTGGTATTCCTCATTCTTCTTTGGAAATATTTAACCTGTCTTTGATGAATATAAAAAATGCATACCTTGCAATCAAACCCCACTCTGATGTCATATCATACCATAAAAGATGCAATTTCAAGACCAAGAAAGTCTCATTACAAGGTAATAGGAAGGAAAAGCTTCCAAGCTTTGATAATTCTCTACAAATTTGAAAAGTACTTATTGTTATCTTTCCTAATCTCTCTTTTGCTAGTGGGATTGAAGAAGAAATTTGGAGAGAATGAGGTGGAATTACAGCATCTTCAGGAAAAAAAATTGGTCAACATTTTGAAAAGACATAGGGAAAACGAGAAATGAAAAGGGAAGGTTATACTAGATGCTATCTGATCACTAATAGAATTTGTGGATCTAATCAGATCTCTGAATTGCATATGCAGAGGAGCAGAAATAATCCTACCACATCTTCTTGTTTCCTCTGACCCACAGGCATTATTATTGTTTTTATCTGAACTGACTATTATGTACCTATTTCTGCTACCCGTGTTAAGATCTTTGAATAGGAATGAACTGGCTGTCAATAGGACATGAGTAATATATGGTCTTTAGGTTCCTTATAAAAAAATTTTACTAGTTTTGGTTTTGCAATCAGGATGGGGCAAAAAATATCTTGATGAGGCGCATAGAGGTTAGAAAATGTTATTGCTTTACCCTAGCATCTAAGAAAATATTGAAAGAAAGGAATAAAGCCAACTAACACGCCCGAAAAATAAACAAAATCTTTTATGGCGCTATCGTCTGAAGTTATACATGTGAATGAACACCTTTGCACATTGCAGATAGAAATTCATAAACAGTGAAGCAAGTGTACTCTTGGTATTTTATACAAATTATTGTAATCAAATCAACTAGCAAAATCAAATTTCTGGTAAGAAAGATTATCTGCAAATCTATGACTCCATATCAGATTATATGTTATTTTGTGTAAGAAGATGTTCTAAAAATTTCATATGCATCATTGAATTTGACTTCTGAAGAATGAGGTAGGCAAGTACTAATCTAATTTGCAAATTTGGGAATGGAGAAGCTAAGTGCCTTTTCCAGTGTCATGCAATAAGTCTCATTAACAGTGTAAAGAATAGAAGCTACAACTTCTGACTTAGTTTTTCTGTTATTTAAATTTTAAACTGCTAACTTCCATCTCTCACTTGTTTGCAAACAGCAAAAGGAAAGGTGTCACCATTAAGGCTTTACATTTCAGTAAAATTTATTAGTAGATAAATTTTCATTTTTAATGGTTCCAAATTCCAGAATATTTCATGTAACAGAACAAGTTTCTCATGGCAGGTGAGAAGAGTTTTTTTGTTAACAGATAGTGGGACAGTATCTGAAATAACTAAAGTAGCCTGTAACAGTCTGAGATAACATGAAGAATCCAGCTGGTCACACAGGTGCATCTTTTGGACAAGGGAGGTGCACATTAACTCATAATTTGTACATGTTTTCTGTATTAATAGTATTTCCTAAAGAATGGTTACGTAGAAATAACAAAAGCATTGTTATTGTTTCTGCATCAGGATAAAGTTAAACAAGACTTTTAAGTGTAGAAATAGTCTCTGATCAAGGGACACATGTGATTGTTTAGATTTTGGAATGATCATCTCAATTTTGTTCCAGAGGACAGGGGATAACTCTAAAAAATGTAATAAACCATATTAAAAATTTGGGGCAACCCGTAATTTCTTTAAAGAAGGAAATTTTTACCATGCAATGCACTCTGACGTTGTGTAATCCTAAGTATTTAAAATCATAAATATTAAACGTTCAATTTTCATTAGGTTATCTTTTTGAAGTGTAATCCCAAATATGCAGAATTTGCCTTCCCATTAGAGGTGTGTGTCCCATAGTCATACGTGAAGTTCTCTATTCTAGATTTGATAGTTTATTTGAAAAACGTAGTTGTAGAGAGTGTCATTGAACTCACAGTGAAGATGCTAATTTTCATGTACAGGTTGATGCTCTCTGAGATTAAACATTAGAAAAATTGTAAAAGATTTCTTTCAGACAAGGAATTTTCACATGGATATAAGAGAGATGAGGATTTATTTTCTGGTAATTATATTCACAAAAGAATTTGGCAATATATAAAATACGGAATATAAGCATCTGGAGCATTTTAGTTCCCATGTCTTTGGAGTAGAATTCAAAATGCAAGCTCTCAAGCCCAAAGAAATAGGTATTTATGACGTTTTGCTTTCAGGACACTGTCCTAACAAGTAGAAATATGTGATGCCCAATGTAGGGACAGCATCTGTAATTTGGTTCTGATCGTAATTCCTTGGTAAGTCTCCAGTCTTATTCACCTAGACAGTTGGGTTGGGACTGTGATTTTTGGCTTGTGAAAACATAAATTACACCCCTGTCTGGTTCTATGCCCCCAAACCCCTCTTTGTCTGGACCCTTTGGCTTTGCAATACTCTTTAACTTAGCCACAACTTTTCACTCTTAGCACTCTTGTTTGTCAGAGAACATGTGATTAGAAATCAGAAGCTCAGGGTTTCAGAATGATACAGGAAGACAGTTCAACAAGTCAGAAAAACCCCAGTACATTGAGTATGCAACAGCCTTAGGTAGACACAGAAAATAACCAAAAGAGGATGTTTGCCTAATACATTCGTCTCAAAGTCTTTCTACAGCACTACATGATTGACTTACTTATTTTTACTACTGAATTAACATTCTTAGAGAAAATTAATAGGGAATTAAAAACCAAAGAATCAAAAAACTGCACGAAATATTGGAAAATTAAAGAGGAAGAATTAAGAAAAATTACATGACTGGAATTGTTGCACCAGTCCACACTAGCAGATGCTGCAACAGTCTTGGTATATGCATGTTTAAGTGAGCAGACTGTATTTCAGCAGCCAGATATAAGATCATGCAATATGAAACTCTTTCTCATTGATCTGTATTGCCTTATGTAGCCTACGTCTGATCTTAGAGTAACTGTCTTCAGTGGATGAAGTGCAAATAAGAAAAATGTAGAACCATAGAATAATAGAACAGTTTGAGTTGGAAGGGAATTTTAAAGGTCATTTAATCCAAACCCCCTGGAATAATGAGGGTCATCTTTAACTACATCAGGTCCCATCTAACCTGACCTTGAATATTTCTGGGAATGGGGCATCTACCACTTCTCTGGACAACCTGTTCCATTACTACACCACCATCATTGTAAAAAATTTCTTCCTTATATTTAGTCCAAATCTACCCTTAATTAGTTCAAAACCATTACCCCTTGTACTATTGAAACAGGCCTTACTAAAAGTTTGCCCCCTTTGGGTACTGGAAAGCTGCAATGAGATCTTGGAGCCTTCTCTTCTCCAGGCTAACTCTGACTCTCTCAGTCTGACTCTGCAGGAGAGGTGCTCCATTCCTGCATCATCTTCGTGGCCTTCCTTGGGACCTGCTCCAACGCATTCACGTCTTTCCTATGCTGAGGACTCCAGAGCTGGGGTGCCTTTCCAACTTTAGTCTGGAGCTGATACTTTTGTACTGAACAGTCATCTGCTCTTGTCCTCCCTGATTTATTTAACTTTGGAGTAGAGTAAAATGTCTGTGTAATGCCTGTGTAAAAATAGAAATAATCAGGTTTCTAGAACTTCATACAAGACATCTCTGAGGTGAAGCATCTGCTCTTAAAGCCAAACCTTATTCAAAGAAAATCTGTTCCAAGAGGTTATTGTTACCATATTAACACTGCTGAAAATGTTACATTTCTGGTTCAAGGTTAGAATGGGGGAGTGAACAGTCCGGTAACATTCTGGGTCATTTTGGTTTGAAATTGTGGAAAGGAGAAATTTTTTCATTAGCATGAAATTGTCCTTAATAATCTTGATGGGAGGTTTTCTGGCTTCTCAAGAAACAGAGATGGGAAAATAATGAAGATGAGTAAATGCAGTTTGAGTGTAAGGTTACAGTAAAACATAAAGTTAATTCATCCAGTTTCAGGGTTAATTGTGAGGTTCCAGTACAGCTCTAAAGCTAATGGGCCAGATTATTTTTTAATGTAAGTAGAAATAAGTTTGAAAGAATGTGAAATGCAGTTGCCTTAACATCTCATTGAAACTGGAGGGTAAGTCCAAATACATTACATAGAAAAATACCGTGTACAACTTAGATACAAGGAGATAAAACAAGGCACTTGCCCTGGGAAAACTGGATTTCTTCCACCCTTAGGCTGTAAATTCAGCAATTTCCCAAGGAGCAAATTGTCTTTTTACATCCTCCTGTCCCCAAAGTTCAAGTATAGAGCTGTGGTGTTAAAATAGATAGTATTTTATTATGTACTGTATTATTGGCTGAGTGATGAATGTATTCTTAGTATTGTAAAAACAAGTAAGAGGACACAGAGCTTACCCCAATGACCTTGCAATGTAGGTCAGCCACAAGCAAACTAGCTCAGGCACATTAAAAACTTCCTGACAGCACATACCCAAGGTGGTGAGGAAATGTTAAAATCTTTGCAGAGGTTAAATTTGAAATTTTTTTGCATGGGGGGTGGGGTTGGTGTTAACTTTAAGGACTGATTTGAGGTAGATTGATGAACTAGATGATATAAAAGAGATAGCTGGTACACAGGTCTTCGGAGATCTGATCCAACCCTACACTAGCTGAGCCCATAAAGTGCCATGAGTTTCAGGTATGGAGGATCAACAGAGAAGAGGGAAATACTGCAAAAGCCTGTGAAGGAACAATGCCAAAGAGCCTGAAAGGAAATTTGTGCTGTAGACAAACTAGCAAAAGAATGATGAGGAGGAAATTTTGAAGGAATACCGTAATTGGAGGGACATTCTAGAAGTCTTAAAAAGCAATTAAATCTGGCTGCAATACCAAGTGTATCCTCTTGACTCTTAGATTTCTCTCTGTGAATGTGAAACATAATAAATAGAGATGAAAATGACAAAATGGTTTGCATTTTGATGGGAAAAAAATTCCTTTCAGCAACCTTTCATCTCTCTTGTTTTTTTAGGCACTCAGCAATGAAGCTAAATGGAATATTAAGGTTCATCCTACTATACACTTTTAAAAATCTTTTTTCTAGGCTATGTTAATATAAAACTGTTCTAAACCCATTTGCTAATCATCTGTTAACAGTCTTGTGACATCCGTTAACCAAACCTTTTCAGAAATGCTTCTTTTCCCTTCCAGAAAAGATATTTGCTGACTTTTACCTAAATAACACTGTTTTTTTCCAAGCAGTTTTAATTTAATCAGACAAATGTTTTGTTCTTATTTAACTTTGAGGCTTAGGAAATTTACCATTAGTACAAAATTTGACAGCAAAGGCTAACACATAACTGCTGGTAGGTAGTATTGAGAATAATAGTTTTTTTAAAGAAATAAGATCAACCCCCTTCAGCAAATGAACATATATCCACACTCAAACCAACTGCTCAAGCGAAATTCAGACCTGACTAAAACTAGAGCTATCTTGCAGCCATATTTTAAGAGATAGATTTAAGAAATAGATTTCCTAACATGGAAGAATGGGAGACATATTTACACCACTAACTAACTCAATAGGAATTTACACACTGTTCTCATCACCTGAACATCCTGGAGGAATGAACTACCAAAATCAACTGCCATGGCATGCATGGTTCCTGAGGGAATGGTTCAAGAGGTGTCTGTGAATCACATCTCTTGGAGGCAGTGCTGACCTCATTGGTGGTGATTAACCCTCAGTCCTGAACTACCACACTCATCATTGTCCTTATGTTCAACTCTCTATTATCCTTTATCTTCTTTCTCAAAATACTGATATTTTTTAAATGGGTGAAAAAAAAAATGAATAGATATCCCTTTGCGTTGCAGAGTATAAAAGCCAGTGAGGTGGATAACACTCTGAGTCAGACTATAAAAAACACTTTACTCTTCAGCATGCTTAAGTATAAACAGTATGGGTGTCTTGGATTACCCGTATTTGACAATGGAGAGATTTTGACACTGATGGGAAGTATTACATCTAATTCACAGTCTTTCCTGTCTTCATTGATGGCAAAAAAGCAAAGAAAATTTACTCTTCTGCTGTTGCTTGTTAGGTTACTCCTTTTTCCCCCTTGAAACACAAAGGTAGTGAAGAAGTTGTCACCCTGGCCTGTGTCAATATTCTGCAATGCAGTGTGAAAAGACATTTTGTACCACAGTTGCTTTTTGGCCAATGCTGCAGATTTTAGATTTACTTCACCCCTGTTGTTGCCTCTCTTTCCACAACCAAAATCAGTGGAAGCAAAACAGAGGCTTGAACCCTACTTTAATAACTGATGGTGCCTACCATGAAATAGTCATTACAGGTTGGAGAGATAGAAAATTTCTTACTTTAAAAGAAACACAGACAGCAGATTTAGTAGAACCCCAGAGGCAGTGCTGAGTCTTTCCCTCTTACTGCAATACAGATTGTACAGTTAAGTGAGACACTGTAATTAGATCTTCTGTAGGGCTTTTTTATACTCCCCTTATCTCTTGGACACGTGTGAAGAGCTCTCAGAACATCTTGTCCTTTGTCCTAATTATAGACTCATTAGGTATGAAACCTGCTTTAAAATTGTTTGTTTGTAATATAAGTCTGAATGTTTTGCATTTTTCCTGAATTAGTAGCTGTAAGCTGTGACATCCACCTCCTTCCCATATGACCTCCCCTTCCCTCTACACCCATTATAATTTGTGGTCTAGGAATTGTTCAAATTAAATCCTTATTAATGGTGCTCATGGGTCTATTAGCCACTTAAAAGAGGCCACTGGGGATTTGCCATACAAATGTGAGCTTTGACTGGAGCACTCCTAATTCCCAAGGTATTGAGTGGACTCCCAGTTGGCAAAAATACTCCAATATGAGTAGAGATGGACCACAGAACAGCCCTGGCAAACTATATACATAAGCAGTTCAAATACGTGAGAAACGGACTCATACATCAACTAAATCCTGTCCTGAGCACCTAAGAACACAACACAGGAAACAAACCAAATGGCAAAGATCAGCGCTCTGCTTTCACTTAGATAAATGAACTTTGAGTCTCTTTTTTTCAAGCACTGTGGGAAGATATATATAGAATTTTTCAATTCCTTTGAATCATCTGTTAAAACTTTTACTGATACATTCAATCTCTGAAAGAGAAAAAGCATATGAAACAAGAATTTGATTAGGTAATTTTTTTAGGGCTTTTTTTCACTTCCTTTTTCTGTCTGATTTCTTATTTTAATTAGTTACTGATCTGTGTGTCAGGGTTTTTTTTCCTGTCATTATTGTAATGGAAATGACATGTGATGATGCTAACTCATCAGCAAAATAAAAAATGACGTCAATTTATGTCATTACAAGCTGTTCTTAAATGTGAAACCCTTTAGTAATAGCAACACATAGAAACAACAATAAACAGTGATGGTAGTACCAAACAGAAATGAAGGGTAGAAACTGATGGGAACAGGCAGACGTGTCAGAAAAATTGTTCCAGAAATGAGAAAATTGTGGCTTGGCTGAGAAGACAGGGTATAAGGTGGATGAAAGTAAAGACTAGAAAAGGTATATTAAAAGGGTTGAGGAGCAAATAGGATATTAAGAGACTAAAAAACTTGGTGAGAATGCGAGAAGCATGAACAAAAATGGTAGGATTTGTGGAAACACCATAGAGATATTTTTGCTTGTGTTACCCAGCAGAAGGCAAAAATCAGTGCTAGGAATTGACTAGACCAATAAACAAAAAATATCCAAAACCTTATTTAAAAACAAATTTAAGATTTTTAAACATAAAGCAATTATTTGGGGAAAGAGTTAACCATTTAAATGAAAGTCCCATCACAATATTCAATTGCTTGTGACTGTGGAAAACTGGGGTTTATACACATATGCAGGTGGCAGGAAAACTCTAAACTGCACTTCTTTTACACAATACTTAGTGTGAAGGCTTAAGAAACTGTACCCAGTTATGAACTTCACAGTTTGAACTACTGAATTTGTTCTTTTCACAGCTTTTACCTGCCTTCTACTTTTCATTATTGATCTATTCAAGTTTAAGTAGAAAGCGAAACTTAACTAAAAGCACCTTCAAAAATTGTACTTCCCATGATCAAAGCATATGGGATTGCTTCTGTAGGAATATGTCAGCAGAGTACTTAAGGAAACTTAGAAGTCACACTAAGCTGTGCAGAGGACATTTCTGCCCCTTTTCTACAGTACTAGAAAATGACCTTACAGTTTGAAAATCTTATTTCAGAGAATGCCAGACTGTATATAAATGGGTGTTGTCAGTTCAAAATATAGTTTAAGCTGTGAATGCTAACAAGCAGTAAAGAATTGGGTATATGCGATTGTCCACAATTGAGCTTTTGACCTCTCAATTTGAGGCCTGCTACTTGCTAGAGGCAACTTGTATGGGTTGGTTTTAAATTTTGAAATTGCCTAGGCTGAACAGAATTGGCTTATCCCATTTCCTCCAGTTAATACAGAGTCATGAGACAGAAATTAGAAGCCTCAATATGCATACTGTTTCTGCACATAGGCTGCTTAGAGCATACATAGGCTGGGAAAACTGGGGATGTTTTCTTCTGAAAAGAGAAGATGGTACCAAAAGAAGAGTTCCCAAAAAGAAGCAGTCTTGGAAAGACATGTTGTAGGAAAGACCTCAGAAGCAGGTGGAGATCCTGAAGATCAGGTTGATGCATGTTGAATGCCAGGGGACACTCCAGGACCTTGGCCAGTGATGCCCAAGATGGGTAACTGTGAGCAGTGTCAGAGCAGGGACCAATGCAACATCTGAGGGTTGGGTAATGTAGAGCTACAGAGGGGAAGTGAGTGGATAAGCGATGGTATAAGATAATCAAGTAGGTTAAAAGTTCTAAACTGGTTGACTCAAACCTCAGTACCAGATCCATTATGGTCTGTCATTTCCTCTGTGATTAGTAAATTAGCATTAAAGTTCCAACAACATTGAACATTTGGGGGATATAGACGGAAAGCAAGACAGTAACATTTCACATGCCTGGTCAAAATATTTCATGACAATATATTTTTGAGATACAAAGTATTGTCTTTGTTACTTTTCTTTGGGACTGTAGAATAAATTGAAAAACCGTTTCATAACTTCTTTTTAGATGTTTGGATCTGTGGTAATTGGAAATACTAGTTCTGCTCAGACAGTATTGAGGAATAGACAATGAGTACAGCTTGAAGATTTGTAAAAAACACATGTGACAAGAGATGAAAATGAACAATAATACATCACTTTCTCAGTTATATAGGCAAGCTGAATTCAATTGAATTTAACTCTTCTTACTTCAAGTCTCTGTTGTGGGGTTTTTTTCCCTTCACATTCTTTTTAAGATTATTTATTCACTTTCCTAATTTGATGTATTAACCAGGTTAGTGACCTCTAACTGCATTTTTTTCAAACTGAAAACCAGAATGTGTCCTTTAATGGCTTTGAATTTTGCATATACAATAAACTTAAGGTGGACATTGGTTGTACAGATGTGCCTGTAGTTTTTTTACTGAAGAAGCACAAAATATTCTCTTAACATTGACAGAGGAAAATAATTCAAGGGATTTGAAAGCTCTTATGAAAACCTCCGGGAATCAGAAATATCAGAATATGTTAATGGATATATCTTTAAAAATGCATCCTCATTCTATTGTGAGCCTGTATACCAATTTTATCCATTGTTTTTACAGGTACAGTATAATAGATTCAAGATGACCATTTAAGAAAAGCATTCCTTTGAATCTAACATGGCTTTCATCATCCCAAACTAGCTGAAAACATCATCCATGATAATGCATGAAAAGGGAACTCTTCAGATTAAATGTGAAACATTTTCAAGAACAACATTGCACTTTGGCAATGAGCTTTGAGATAATCCCACTTGAGACAGTCTCAGTGGGAAAGTTGAATAAGAGGGACAGAACTGATCTTTTTGAGCCATTCTCTAAGCAAGCAATATTTTCCTGCTAATGAATGAGCCACTCAGTTTAATAACAAAATTTATAGATGCTGTAATACCCGAAAGAAACCCAGACTCTTTGTAAAGGGAATTCCCTGCCTCTACCTGGATTCTGTCTCTAGTAGCTGAAGCAGTCTCACTGTCTTTTTTAATTAAATATAGAAAGATGCATGAAGGAATAGAATCCTTTTTTTTTTTTGGACTGGGAATCAGACTGTGAAAGTAAAATCCATGGATTAGTATTAGTAGTATATTTTAGTACATAGTATTTTTTTAAATCTCAAAGGAGTTACTTATTATCTGTGGAAATGTAAACACCTTAACAAAACAGACCCTACGTTTTAAACCCATAGTTAATTGCATAAGATATATTTTCAGCAGGGGTAATCTGTATGATGGCCATAGCACCTTCTGTTATCATAATTTGTGCTGTTTTGTAGCATCTGAATCCATTGTGCCAAGATCTGTAAAATCCCATAAAGCAAGAGCAATAGAACATTTTCTCAGTAGATTGAAATGTCTATTCCCAGGATTATATGGTTTATCCTGCTTGGTGGATAAGGTTCGCAACCAGTGCAGTCAAACTAATCAATTCTGGTTAAATATCAAGTAGGTTAAGTTTTCTCTATGTCTCAGTTACACAAAAATTTCTAAGTGCTGACCTGAAACGCTCACTGCAGGCCATATCTGAACATAATGGAACATTTAATCTTCTTTGAAAATGTCAAAATTCAGAAAGTGAGTCTCAAGCAATTTCATAAGTCAAATACAATACAGATACAACACTCTGTGATATATCTGGCTGCTATAAAATTTGAGAGAATAAAAAACTGGTTGATGAATAATACTCTGGGGAAGAAATAATTAAATATGAATTTTCTTCTCTGCCTTCCCAGAGGAAGGGCATCTCTGCATAGTAGCTGAAAATGTTTCCAAAGAGCACCCTTGAAAAGAAATCAGTTCTGTTCCTTGTCAGAAATCCTCAGTGGGAGGGAGAGAGGGAGGGAGGGAGGGAGGAAGGAAGGAAGGAAGGAAGGAAAGAAGGAAAGAAGGAAGGAAGGAAGGAAAGAGACAGAAGCCTCTTTCATATGTAGGTTTCTAGTTAATGAGAAATCAGTAAGAAATCTGATTTGGAGACAAAGTTTTGTTGCTGGAAGAAAAGTTACCTTTGAATAGATAAACAAGCCTTATTCTAAGTGTACATGCAGATACCCTCAAGTTGAAGCAACTTTCAGTCTGTATATGTAAAAGCAAAGTGGCTCTTCATGTGTAGGACAGAGGCAAGCAGGTCACACCTAGGAGAAAGCTGATGTTCATTTTTGCTAATAGAGACTTGACAATCTGAAAATTGCTCTTTTCTATGTAGATGCTACTGATGCACATTACTGAGATTTAATTCAAACTTAGAACTTGATCAACTTATGTGCAAGATTTTCATAGCTCTGACAAATAGAACATCACAAAGTTAATGAATTTTCCTTGGCCCATGGTGATAGGATACTACAACACCTCTGTTTCCTTTTTTAATATTCTATACTTTCCATCAGTCCCTTCTTGGAAATGGCTGATCTATTTTCACTGAATTCTTTCACAAAATTCTTCATGATGAAGTTATAAGTAATTTAATGTAACTGGGAAAGGACCCTTTACTGAGAACTGTCAGATCACCTGATTTTATTGCTGAATTTACTAAACACTAATAACATTATGTAAGCCAGTTTACACCAAGTAAAAAGGTATTGCTCCATGTGCTTCACTCAAATGGCCTCCTTGCAGAAGATTTACTACTGGTACTTCCTGTTTTCTCATCTTTTGTTAGGTATACAAAAAGTTAAAGTTCAGTATAAGACTTTTTAAAATAAATTTCTACAACTTTCAGCATATTTAATTAATGATGCAACAGTAGTATAATTTTAGAATATGGATTTAAAGGGAAGCAGTGTAGCTTATTTTTGTATGAGTAGAGTCTTTTTTTTGGAGTACAAGTCAAGTAAAGGTAAAATGTGAGAGGACTATCGATACCACTCCCATATATTTTCATAGGGACTGAAGAGAATATATAAGTCTAAACAGCATTTCTCTCTTTCCCAGTACTGGCTTAGCAAATAGAAAGCCCATCTTTCAGTGTTTAGTACAACAAAGTGAGTATAACAGAAAAGTCCAATGTGATTTTCTAAAAGGAATAAAAAAACCCCTAAGAACATGAGGAAATATATAAGAAACCCCAAAATTATTCCAGAATATTCTTTTTACTTTTTTTTTTACAATTTTATGGAGGGTTTTTTGTTAGTTCTTTTTTTGTTTGTTTGTTTGTTTGTTTTGTTTTGGAGGTTTTTTTGTTTGGGGCTTGGTTTTGTTTTGGGTTTGGGTTTTTATTTTGTTTTGTTTTTTTTCTAAGAGTTACACACAAGCTCAACACAAATTGCCATTGAAATTGAAGTGCCAAAAACTTCTTTTACTCTTGATCAAGGGTTTTTCACACGATATGAACTATTTTCACAGCAAAATATTTTCCATCATGACAAATAATAACACACTTGGAGAAAATGAGTCCTGTTAGGTGATGACTATTTAAAGGAAAAGAAAAATACACAGGAATTCTTGCACATTTGTGAACTTGAATTTCCCAAACATATTTTTTCAATGTCAAATATGTTAGATTTTACACTAAAAAAAATAAGAGGAAAATTCCCTTCCTGAGGCAAAGACAGAACTAGGCATCAAAAAGTATTGCCATTCTTAAATAGAGGTAATTTTCTTATTCCTTTCCAATATGACCCTTTGCATCTATAAATTTTGTGAAATAATATATTTAGTTTTTTATTTTATAATTTTTATATTTTTTAAAATAAAATTATTTTATAATTTTTATAAATTTGCAGCAATTGAAATTACCATTTAATGTTTACAAATTAATGTAGGAGAGGAACATTTTTCAAGTGTTGTAAAAATTGCCAATTTTATTTTTTACATATGGTTACTGCAGTTTGATTATTCTCAATTAAAACAGACTAGAATCTTTAAGTAATCCTTTTACTTAAAGCTGTTTTACCAAGTCTGTTTCAGGGGTAAGTGTCTGGTCAGATTGAAATGGAGAATGAAATCATCACCTTATCCAGTCTCCAGGCATTGAGTACAGTCAAAAAATTGAAAATACAACTTCAAGCCATGATGTAAAAAATGGAATAGCAATTATATTTCTAAATCTTTAGGTAGATAGCTGATATGAATGCGAATTCTGAAACAATTAATCCCCTAAAACCAATGAATATGCAGTTTTCATATAGCACAGAAGAAATTATATGTGCAAGTCTAGGCATCTGTAATTTGAAAAGTTGAATTTGGCTATCTTTGTCACAAAGATATTATCCTACTTTACCCCTTTTCATACTGTGTTATACAGTGTCACTCCACTTTATACTTTAGTAGCATCCGTCACTAATAATTTAGGCTAGGAGGAATGACTATGTGATCGGGCAAGTCAGAAACATTTAAAGAAAAAATTTATTATTTTTCTTTAAATTGTCCTCAGACAATCTCTAAGTGTTGCAACTCTGGTCCTTTTTTGTAGCATGGTATTACTGTTCATCACATTCCACCCACAGCATGGGATATTCTACCTTACTAGCCCACAAAGTTTCTGTCCAAGGGGAGAATACAAAATACAAAGATGCACTTGCAACAACAAAAGTGATTAAGGATAATATGTGGGGTGGTAGTCTGTGTTTTCTAAAATTTTGCTAAGATATCTGGTTTGTGATATTAAACCTGCTCAGAAAATCCTATAGATAGCTGAAATAGTGACCCACAAGCATCATCAAAGTCCAAATCCTGGCCCTGCACAGGGCCATCCCCAAGAGTCACACCATGTGCCTGAGAGCATTGTCCAAACATTTCTTGAACTCTGTCAGGTTTGGTGCTGTGACCACTTCCCTGGGGAGCTTGTTCCAGTGCCCAACCACCCTCTGGGTGAAGAACCTCTTTCTAGTGTCCAACCTGAACCTCCCCTGACACACCTTCAGGCCATTCCTTCAGGTCTTGTCACTGGTCACCACACAGAAGAGATCAGTGCCTGCCCCTCCTCTTCCCCTTATGAAGAAATTGCAGACTGTGATGAGGTCTCTCCTCCTCCAGGCTGAACAAGCCAAGCGACCTCAGCCGCTATTGACACAACTTCCCCTTTAGACCCTTTACTATCCTCGTGGCCCTCGTCTGGACACTCTCCAACAGCCTAATGTCTTTCTCGTATTGTGATGCCCAAAACTGCACAGTACTTGAGGTGTACATCAGTACTTGAGGTGTACATCAGGGCAGAGAAGTTGTATTGCAGTAAAGTGTAAAAAGAAAATAACTATACGGCTGCAAGAAGTAAATATTGTGAGGAAAAAGCATTACAGAAGTTCTTTTGACTCAAATTAAAATACTGGGATAATTCAATACAAGTTAGCTCTTGGCTATAATAGCTGTAATTACAGATAAGAGGAAAAAACCATCAAAAAACATCAAGCTTTTACAACATTTGGGTAGAAAGTTTGTCAACGAAAGGTTCTCAAGGACTAATGGCAGATATGTACAACAAAAGGCAATTTGATGATAAGTGTCTAAATTGAACTTAGGAGGTTAACTAACCCCAGGCAGGAGGAGTATGTCTTGATATTACTAAGGAAAAATTTCACCCCATGACCAAATCTGTTCAAATCTGGCATGCAAGCGAAAAATGTAGTTAAGCATCAATGACTATATTTCTGATCCTTTAGATTACAAGCTGACTTTGGCGGGGACTTTGTTATTTATCTGGTATATTTCATTCTTGCAGAGCACCATAAATATCCGTAGTTACTGAGAGTAATGATAGTGTTTGAACCATGCTGAAGAGAAAATGGAAATGGGATGTTGAATAGGAAGGATGCCGAATGGCAAAAAGAACAGTTCTAAAGAAAGAAACAGAACTTATAAATAGAAAAGTGAGCAAAAAATGGAAAAGTGAGCAAAAAGATGGAAAAATCAGAATGGAGTAAAATAGGAACAGCTATTGTACCAACAATGTTTCTTAATATATAGAAGCTGGCCAGCCATAACCCCACAAAGTTATTCTGCCTCATATTAGGGTCTTTATTTATAAAAGTACAGCGTGCTGAAATGACCACTGACATGAGAATGAATTGACAGGTATTCTGTGTACATCCATCTTTGTAATACAGAAGGAAGAGTTTAGTAAAGTGTAAGAAAAATAATAGATTTGAAAGGAATATTTATCAAACCAAATGGATTGATTCAATTTGAACTCCTCATTTTTTTCAGCAAATTCCCTCTGATTCCAAATGCTATGTACCATATGACAGACAACTCAAACAATCAATTTCTTTACAGCAATAAAAATGAGTATTATTGAGTTAAGCATGGCTAATGCAACTCTGCTTAATATTAGTACTATTATTCTCCCAGGCCTATAACCCCTTCTAAGACATTTGTTTAATATATTAAGGTGACATACACTTGAAGCTTTGCTTTCCCGATATTCTTACATCTTTATTTAACCTTGTGTCTGTGATTAATGGAATGTGCTATTTCTGCTTTACTGTAATGGATGGCTATGTTGAAGCAATACACAACTTAGTAATGACATCTCATTCCACAAAAGACATTATAACAAAAATTCATAGGTGAACCAGAGCTGACAAATGCATTTTTATTCTGCATTTTTTATCTCTTTCTCTTTGACATCTCTTTATAGCCTAAATGGCTTTCCCTGTAAAATCCCACTGGTAGCACTTCTTCTTGAAAGTTCACTTCTAACTACCCCAGGGATTACATTACCCCAAGAAGTGAGGGGAATATGTTGGTACATTCACAGACTGTACACCAAAGTGTGGATTCAAATGTGCAACTCCTTCATTTAGAAGCCAATTGTGCACTTCAAAGGACTAAGAAAAGTATGTCATATCCCATGGTTACTAAAATGTTAAAGCACTTTTTATCCTGAAATGAAAGAATTATTGAAATCCTTTTGCCTGTATATATCAAGCATTACAAAAAGATAATGCGACTTGCAATTTTTGCGATAGTGGACTAATTCATGTAATTGCATGAATATAGAGAGAATTGTGTTGACAAGACTGAAGAATAAGATGCATCCTGAATTCACTTATGAATTTACCTGTTGTGTTTATACTTAAAACAGCAGACAGATTTTAGAAAATTTTATTTATAAATATAAAGTGTATTTTTAATGTCTTAAAAGAAGATACTTCTAAGTCAAGAACAAAACGCTTAACTGATCCAAACTGTACAAAAGTGAAATTCTTGTCATTGTGCCTCAAGTGAATACAATATAGTTGGAATAAGTTTAGGAAAGAATGATCAGAAAGACAAAGAGTTTCTTATACAATTTAAATACGATTTTTTTTAATAAGATAGTACTTTATTAGAGAATTTTGCATAATGTCTCATCTGGGAAAGAAATAATCTGTTGAATTGTAATCTATACCTAAAAAGATATGACAAACATGATCAGAGACTGATGATTTTCCTTTTCTAATAGCACAATGGGTTTCAAAGGAAATAATGAGCAGTAGGCTTAATATAAACAAAAAGAAGTACTTTCCCATAGAACTACAACATATAATTAAATTGGGAATCTAATTGTCAGAGGAATTGGAAAAAAAGGCCACTACAAATGAGTTCAGAAGTGGATTTGTCAAATTCATGAAAAATAGATCCTTTGGCAACTATAAACACAAAAGTCTTAGGTGAAAACTCCAGATTGGGAAGTTTCTAAAGTGGAGATTTTAAAGGAAAAATAACTATCAAGGAGAATATTATTCCCAATGGGAATACTTGGTTGTCAGTTGTGATTGACAACCACTATTGGTGTCAGAAAAAAGACTCTTTTCTAGGGGAATTCTGTACTGATCCTATATTGTCATTCTTTCCACCGTCTGTTATATCCATCTTTTATATCTTCTACCACTTCAAATTTTATCAATAAAGTCTTTTTCCTCTGATACTGGAATTCATTCTGCAGTGACCACAACATCTATAGCGCCAAACATTTGTAGAGTATGATTTCGAAAAGAGAATCCTACATCAAAAAATGGTAACTTTATGAAGCAAATGGAAGATCAAGGTCCTAAATAGGTTTTGGACATCTAAGGATAAACCAATACAGATAATAATGAGTGATTCAGGTCTTTTTTGTAGTAACAGGTTCAGGCTTTACATCAAAACACCTATGTGATTGTCAAAGTCAGTTTTGACTGTGTTAATGCAGACCTATTTTTTTCCCTCAGAATTTCCTTGAAACTTAATGTTTTACAAGGGTTTTATTTGTCATTTTGATTATACTCAACATCAGTCACAAATGCAAATGTTATTCTAAAACACTCTGAATGAAAAATCTTCAGTATTGATTATTGTTGACATTAATGCTACAGTTAACATCAAAATACTATAAAATTACCTCAAGATTTTTTTTGAATTTTAAACAGTCTTAACTGTTTTCTGAAGGTCACAGTTGCTTGGTTGGTAATTACAAACAATTTGCTTGACATGGTCACAAGCTATATCGGATGTTCTCTAAGGGATTCTAGAAACTGTCAAGGATTGCAAGTATTTTTTATGACATTTAAAGTTGTCATAAAATAGGGATATAGCATAAAGTTATCTGCCTTTAAAATCAAATTAATTTGGTAGATGTACTCCCATTACTCTCCTCTCCATTCTAACGTGCATTATATTTGATAATCAAATAGCTTCTGTAAATGTATAGCATGTTCACTTTTGCTGTTGAGACAGCATGTGATAAAGCTCTCTGGAGTGTGAAATTTTCTAATAAATCTTGTCAAAATACAAACTGGTTTGGACATTGCCACAAATCTAAGTATGAGTAGAGATTTTTTGGATGTTACTCTTGATTTAAAAAAATTTCTTAGGTCCACTAAAAATAAAAGTACTTCAGAAAAACTCTGATGTATTCTGAGCTTCTATTTTGTGTCAATTGTGACAGCCTCAGAAATACATATTTCTTCTAGGGCTAAAGCACAAAATATCAGCTATCATTTGGGAATTAAGGTGGTGCATATACAATTACAGTGTGAAACTTTGAGTCTTTAGATGTCTTCAGGTTTATTCAGACTTGTATTTTGGATGTAAGATATTACAAAATCATAGAACTGTTAGGGCTGGAAGGGACCTCTGAAGATCATCTATTCCAACCTCCCTGCCAAGGCAGGGTCATTTAGAGCAAGTTACACAGGAACACGTCCAGAAGCATTTTGAATGTCTCCAGAGAGAGAAATTCCAGAGAGAGATATTACATTCTTCATAATGACTGTTAACATATACCAGTGTTTTGTAAACCAGACATTGATGCAAAACAAAGATACAAATAAAAGTTAACAATAATGGCAAGCAGCCTTTTCATGGGCAGAATCTGCCCAAATATTTTTGTCATGACAGATTATTCCTCACTGGAAGGGAAGAGGTCAGACTAACAAAATGTTGCTGTGGATTAGTTCAGTTGGTTTGAGCATGGTGCTAATAATGCCAAGTTCATGGGTTCAATACTCATAGAGGCCACTCACTTAAAAGCTGGATCTGATGATTCTTTTGGGTCTTTTCCAACTCAAACATTTTGTGGCTCTGCGAAAACTATCTTTGATCAACAGTGATTTAGAGGCATATCCACAAGGCACCTGCAGGAATCTCACAGGGTTTTTTTTTTATTGACTGAACGGGTGTTAAAAAACTCTTCATCTCAGTTCTAGAGACTGGCCTTTCTAAGCTGGATTTATGGAAGACACACATGCTGTAAGTCTCTTGCTACATGTTCCTGCTTTAATTCTGCTGGAGATTAGCAGTTATTATCTACAGGGATTTAGAAAAAAATTAAATTTGAGTAGTTATTTGTTTGCCTACTCTCACTGTTACATTGAATCCAACATCCTTTATGTTTTATCTGCCTGACAAATGTCTTCTCAACGCATTTAACACAATTCTTGACAACCTTTTAAGAATAAATATGTGAGATTAACCTGTTTCCTACAAAAATATTCCACTTTCTTCTTTTTTTTTTTAAATAGTGAACTTACTGCTCAGGCAAAGTTTAACTAATGCCTTACTTCCCTCACATACTAATTAAAGAAAGGCTTGACACTACACAGAAGCCTTTCAGTTCTACTTCATGAATAAATGAACAATTCCTTTTAGACAATCCCAAGCCTTACACTTTGGTATAATGATTTCAGTGAATACACTATCACTACTGATGGCATTGATGATTACAAAGTTTTCTCTTCAAGATATATAAAAGGCAGTTTTGGTTCATGATCTATCAGCAACTAGTATTTAAGATCCCTTCCTGTATGCTTGCTTCTTGCATGGCTCACTTTGAAGTATTTTTCTGTATGTTATTGAAAAGCAAATATTGCTGGAATTTTTTTTTCAGAGTGCATAAGTCAGATATTATGTGAATGAGAGAGGCTGTGTTTTCAAGTTGAAATCTTTTATGTGGCATAAACGAATGACAATGTCACCTCTCCTGTCTGGAAAACCAGCAAAGGATAATAGTTATCAAAAAAGCGTTGCACCTATTTTCAAATAGAGAAACACATCGAGACACTTATAAGTTGGGAGAAGAACATTCATATAATTCAAGTATGAAATATAACTTCAAATGGTATCTTTGCATCATGTATAGTACACCTAACCAAAGAAAAAAACTTGTAATGATCTTTTTAGCTAAAGGGATACAACTAAATATGGATATTTAAGAGTAAACACATTTTAGATAAGTGAGGGAAGGAATAATGTTAACAATATCTAGTTGCTGTAACTCCCAGGAATTCACTAATGACAAAAGGTAAACTAATTACTTCACTTACCTGCCAAATGCCCCATTCTGTTCAGTGCTGGAGTCTGTGTAAGTGAAGCTAAATGCTCACAAAATGAAGAATGGCCTAATTCTTAGCCTGAAATACATCATGATATACACGTCATCATGCTGCCTTGCCTGTAAAAGAAGAAAGTAGACCAAATGCAAACTAAAGTCCTAGTATAGCAAAAATTAAAAAAGCAGACAATACCAAGTCCTGGTTATAGCAGTGATGCCTTAAGACCCTTTTAGTTCCTTATTTTTCTGATTTTGTAAGCTTTGTAAGTTTTATAAGTAGTAGAAGTAGATTTTAGAAGCAGCAGCCCTTGTTCCTTTACCCTGTAGCACAAGTAGTTTACACATTCATCAACCCTCTTACCCCATTCCATGCACCCCATATCAATCGTACCCCTGAGTTCAGTAGAAATGTTTGGTCTTTTGTCAAGGCAAGGCCTATGCTGTTTAGAGAACACTCATATCTTGGCCTGAACAACAGAACACAATCAAGAACTAGGTGACCGCGTACCCTTTGTGCTCTGAGGATGATGAGAATTATGAAGATATGGTCCCAAAGTCCCCAGACCCAATTCCCAGAGGGTGGGCCCGGGGCAGACCAGAGCAAAGGCTACGGGGTGGAAACACTTGGGATTAGATAGATAATATTATAAAATGTAACATCTCAGGCACAGCCGGTGCACGTCCTTTAACATCTATGCCTTGGCACAAAATAAACCCTTTCCTTATCTCACCCTCAATTAACTGCTCCTGAGATTTTTTCTTTAGCATCAGCAACAGGCATCAGCATTATAGCTGTGGTGTATTATTATTAATATAGAAGGGATTATCTAAGAATATGAACGGCACAAAGGAGAATGAGGAGGAACAGCAAAGCGACTGGGAGAGATTCAAGGTCTGGAGGGACTTGTATGGGGCCTGAAGGACTTAATAGTTCATGGACTTTCACATTATTCCCCAGTTTATTGCTATGTTCAATGTACCCCTACAACTATTCCTATGTTAATCCCTTTGGTTTATATTGTTCAGGGCTTGTCTGGACTTGCCCTCACGTTTTCCTGGCAAAAGTTGTTTACTCCCTTGCTCTCCCCTGGTTTTCCCGCTCATCTCTCATTGATTGGCTAATGAGTGCCGCAGTGCATTGGTCCCCTTCCCCTGGATACCCCTAGGTTCCACCCGTCTTCTCCATGTTCCCCAATCCTGTTCTCCCTCGAGGTGTCAATCCCATGCTCCACCCCAGTTATCAGACCTCCCCTTACCCAAACCTTATATAAGTCCCTGTTCTCCTTCATAAATTGGCCATTGCACCCTGACTTTCTACTGTGCCAGAACCCTTTTGTGCAGTGTCGCATCCCTATTCCCTTTCCCTTCGGGCCATGGCAGGAGAATATTTATTAGACTAAATGATGTAACCAGAAAATCTGAAATGCTCCAGGACACACAAGTTTTTCTGACTTGATTACTGTGGAATTCAATCAATACACAGGATCTGAGGAAATCTCAAGCTCTCAGCTTCATTCCCAACTTGTTGCCTTTTTATTGAGATACATTATAATGCAGACATTGAAAGGCACTAATATGTCTCATATGACAACATCGTGCATACTTATACCTTGGAGAAACATGTGGGGTCGTTGCTCTTTGTGATTCACCCCCACCCCATGTGAATCAAGTATTTATGTAGGTTAATGTTCCTTGATTAGTCAGTTGCTTTAAGTGAGCTGTTTAACAAGCACCTTTTTTCATCTTGTTATCACTTTGCTCAACTTTGAGCTCACATTTGAGCTCAATTTTGCAATACAGGTGTTTGTGTAAACTGACAATTAGATACGAGGATTTTTCTTATAGATGAACCCTAAAAGCTTCTAGTTTGTTCCAGTTACCCTAGGGAAGGATGAGACAAGAGCTAATAATCTCTGACACTTAAGACTGGGGTTTGGTTTTGTTCTTTCTTCCAGAGATTCATGAATGCCCAAGATATGTGACACAGGTATTTTTTCTTGGCTTCCTCATTCATGATTAGCCTATTGTTTCTGTGCCAGTCAGACCATCCCATTCAAACTGCAATCTGTGATGCCGGCTCTCAGCCCATGGACACTAGAGATCTGTGTCTGTTAATCAGGAGCTTAACACTGGAAGAATAAATTTCCAGAAAGTCCATTGTCAATACAGAAATAATGAAGCAGCAAGGAGTAGGTGTAGGACTGGGAAAAAGTTGAACTATGGGACTATGAAGGAATGAAAATCTGTACACAGTCACCTAACTATAAATGTGGTGATGGGAAAGAAAAATTTTACTTTGAGCTTCAAAGTCTTGCGGGAGTTTCATGTGAAGAGGGGTGACTGTTGCTTAAAAGAGCTGCTGTATGCAGCTGCTGAGGGAAAGCAGAAAAAATTTATTTCCCTTGCATCTGTTCCAAGGGTTTTGTGATAGCCTTATAGAAATATATTTCAGCTTCCCCCCTTAGCTACTGTCTTTGTCCTTACACCATCACACTGCATGGGTGAGACAGTCATGGATTTTGGGTTACCTCCACACAGGTTTCTGTTTTCTCCTTCAGTGTGCTGGCTGTCTTGTTTTCTCAGTAGAAAATGTCGCAATTATGGTGGGTGACTTGTTCTTGTAGGGTCAGACAAAGCTTCATCTCATTTTGACCTTTGATGAAATGAATCATGTCATGTATTTCACATGTGCCCTTTCCAGATATGTTATGGCAATCTATCTGACAGAGACAAGGAGGAAAGGATAAGACAAAATAATAACTGATGTTATCAACAACAACAGGAACAGAAGATCAGAATTTTTTTAGTTTTTCCAGCTACATTTTCTGAAACTGTAAATAGGTACTGCTTGTATAATGCACAAAACCTTTTTCTTTCTGGAGTCAGTCAAGCCACCAAAGGAAAAAAATATTATATGCCAAAATACACTATATCTCATTTTTCTATCTCCTTTCTCTCTCTGCTGAAACTAAGACTGTCAGTGATTCTGTTTCTGGAAAATTTATCTGACTTCAATAAAGCAGCATAAAGGTTTTTCAGCAATTATTTAAGAACATATTGCTCAGTTTAGCCTTTATGAACACAGCAGCTCTGAAGTTTGTGTTTTGTAGAAGCAGTAAAAAAAGCGTAAATATAACCTAAGCATAACATTTTCACTTTATAGCAAAAATGATCATATATCAGCAAACAATCTGAACTCTTCTGAGCTCTTCTTGAGGAAAGTTTGCCAGTAAGCTATCCAATGGTGAAACAAATGTCTTTACCAATGACAACAATCAATTTCAGTATAAGGCTCACTAATGCAAGTTGAGCTTGGTTGAGTCTTGGAAAAAAACCCTTTTTTTTTTTCAGAAATAAACATGGTGATATAAATACATGAAGTAGCCTTACAAAGAAGCTGCCAAATGTCTACTCAGATAGATGTTTGTATCAGCATGATTCCCAAGATAGTCTGTCTGCATGTTTGCACACAAAGTGCACATATATTTCCATGGCACCTTGCTTGTATATTTGTGCATTTATTATTCATGTATTAGCTCTTTACAGAGTGGTTACAACACTTTATGGTAGTTCTTGGGTCTCAGTATGTACATAGCCATATTCCTGCCCTGTAGAGGTGAAAGCTGCTGTGCATTGGGCTATCCCCAACTGTGCAATAGGTTTTTCTTTCTTGCTCCATCTTCTCATTGCCTTGGTAATACACCTGGGCATATGGTGGACATAGAAACATTCTATGTTTCTGTCCATTCTGTCTGGAGTTACCTTTTTTAGTTTAGATGTGGTTTCACTTTTAAGAAACTTTCCTTCATTTTAGAGTATAAAACTTTTTGGTCCAGTAAACCTAGTGGAGAGACTAAATTTCCGTTTACAGAAGAAATTGAGGAAGATGAAAGCACACAGTTTAAGTGCTGGGATCATTGTGGTGTCACTAAAAGATCTTTAATTGCCTTCATTAGTGCCTGCTAAAAGCCCTCCTATCTAGTTTTAAAACCTGTCTTATTTAATAGGTAATAAAATTGATCTCCAGGTGATGACTGCCTAGTTTGGAAATGCAACACCACGTAAATGAAATAACTCTCCATTTCCAGACTTCAGGTTGAGATAATTTTTTTCTTCAGTATCTTAAAACAATGCTTGTGTCTTAAGCAACTAAACAAATAATTTAAGTTTTTGAACAGAAATAACATCCAAAGTATAAATAAAACATGTAGACTAACAAATAAAAATCTATTTATTACAATCACTGTATGCTGACAAAAAGATTTCTAAAATTGTCTTTTGCAAGCTTGTCATAATGATAATATCTGGTAAGAGCATTTTTTGCATTTCATTAAGACTCTTACTGTTCCCACTCATAGTCTCAGACTAATCACAGTATTTCATCTGAAAGGGGTATTATACAACATCTTTTTGCCAGAAACAGGTGATTTATTTGCCTAATATTGGAAAGAAAATCAAAGGAAAAGCCAAAGAAAAACTCAGTTCTGCTATTACCTGCCTTTACCAATTAAGGCATACCTCTATGCAAACATTAAAAAGTTTGTTTGGATACTAACTCAAAGGTGAAAAAAATGTTGATTCAAGATTTTGCCTCCTCACAAGCAATTGAGGCTGTATTTTGAAACAATGAAATTGCTCTATTAATTGTAACTGCCTTAAATACATTTATGAAGTTATTTTACAGATTCCAATTAGCAATTTTTGTATATCCAAACACAGAAAGGGAGCTGCTTTAGAAAATGTTTCAAAGAAGATATGTATATTAATATATGTAGAAATAAAAATATGAATAATGAAGAAAAACAGGATTGGATTATTATAGTATTCACTGAGTCATAGAATCATTAAGGTTGGAAAAGACCTTCAAGTTCATTGAGTCCAACCTTTGACTGAACACCAACATGTCAACTGAAAAAAGAAAAGTGCCATATCCAGTTGTTTCTTGAACATGTTCAGAGATGGTGAACATAATCACTTCCCTGGGCAGCCTGTTCCAATGCTTTACAACATTTTCAGAGAAGAAATTCTCCATATTCATAACTAGACACATGAAATAGATAAACAGTGCCAGCACAATAACTTCAATCAAGAAATATGAAACGTTTACAATGTTCAAATAGGTACTGTCCTTAATTTTTTTTCCTTTTACAATTTGTATAGATTAATTGTGCATGGAGAGGGATATTTAATGAACTCCAAAAATCAATAGACAGAAAAAAAAGTTGTTAGTTGTGGAACTTAGTGAAAACACTAAGAATCAGAACAAGACACACACCTCTCTTGTCCTAGAGTACAATAGATTTTTGTCAGAACAGAGGATGCTAAAGGCATTTCTAAAACCAGAGGTATAATCCCTGTGAATATGAGAAAGAACTGACCTCAGTTCTCTTTCTTTCAAAGTAGGAAATACCGTGGGGAACATGAGAGAGGAATAAGCTCATCTACAAGCTGGGAAATGTGAAAGAAGGAGATGTGCAAGATCTATAGTTAGATCATAAGTTAGATGATGCATTTCTGAGCTTTGAAATTTCAAAAGGATACACTCATATACTCCAAAAAATTTTCTAAATAAATATAAAAATACCAATATTTTCAGCTATATTCTTCTAAAAAGATACATTGGAAAAAAAAATGTTCTCCATAATATTTATTTAAGACTCTAAATTTTGTGAAATTATATGTTTAAATATTTCACTGTAAATATTTGATATTCTGCATGGAAAAGGCAGAGCATCACACCAATAATATTTTTATAATTTGAGAGTTATTAACAATTCCATTGATATTCTTACTTAATGTGTTTGTGATGGATGAAACCTTTCTTTATAGGAAGCCATCATATTCCTTATGCAAATAGGAACAACAAGAAATCTACCTACCAGAACATGGAGATTTTTATGAGTTCAGCACATGGGAACAGCCTGTTCTGTACCTTTAAGATCTCCTTGAAGAATGTAAAGCCTCCCTGGATGCCTTTGCCCTTCATGACTGACTCCCAAGAGACTCAGTCAACCAGGCTCCTGAACAGGCCAAAGTTTACCCTCTGGAAGTCCAAGGTGACAGTTCTGCTGAGCCTCTCCTTACTTCTCTGAGAATTGGATTTGCTATCCTTTCATGACTGCAAAGATGCCTCCAACCCCCACATCACCCACCAGTCCTTCTCTATCACCAGGTCCAGCAGGCATCTGCCCTACTTGGCTCTCTCACCAGCTGTGCCAGGCAGTCATCTGCCACACGCTTCAGGAACCTCCTGGAGTTTCCTTTCTGCTATGTTGTGTTTCCAGCAGACGTCTTGTAAGTTGAAGTCCCCCACGAGAACAAGGGCTAGTGATTGTGAGACTTCTTCCAGCTGCTTGTATAATATTTTATCTGCCTCTTCATCCTGCTTGAGTGGTCAATAACAGACTACCACCAAGATATCTGCTTTGTTGGCCTTTTGTAAGACCTAACACAACCGATGATGCTTTTCTTGTCCTTGGAAAGCAACTTTAAAAATCAAGATTTTAAGTGGATTATGAAATTCAAGAGAAGTTTGAGCTGATACGGAAGCTTTGATATATAGTCTGTTATGAAAAAAACCAATAACTGAGCAAGCATATGCAATTTTCAGTAGCTCTAAAGGGAAAAAAAAGGCTTCTGTCAGCTCTGCTTGAGCCACTGCTTATAAAACAGTCCTGCATCTTTTTTTTCTTTTTTTATGGCATATCACCTAAAGTATTTTAATATTTTCTCCCTATTTCATCTTTTTCTCACCCAACTTGTGTATGATATTAATTTTAAACCACAATTTTAGCACAAGAAAAGGCATCTGTGACAAGTTAACCATAGCCTGGTATCTATAGCTTTTGTTTATTAATTAAGGCATTCATTTCATTTGTGTACTTTTAGTAAAGTGGAGCACTAGTATAACATCTTTTCACAAGAGATTTCTGAAATCCTTTGCAGAAATTTCAATCTAGACACCTCCATAATACCGAAAGGGTTTTAAATCATCAGCAATTAATACAATGGCTAATGTGGAATATACAACTTTTAGTACCAAGGAAATTATATTACTTCTCTGTCCTCCATAGTCACATGTTAATTTGCAAAATTTTCTATGCTTTCTCCACAAACATAACTTTAATGAGTAGTAATAACAGTAATTATGATCTTTAATAAGTTTAGCTAAGACATAAGGAAGCATAGTTCATAAAAATAGAACTTAAACTTTTAAACAGGTGATTTTATTCTGCACACAGCAATTACTCCTGTTGTCAGCAGGATGAAAATTTACTACCCCAGGAAGTCATAAAGACTCTGATGCATTCTTATATAACACAGTGTGAGCTGCACCTGAATGAGACTGTCCTTTCCAATAGCTTCACCCTTACCCTGTACTACAGTGTACCAGCTTACATCTGTGGCATAATATCTGAGGCCTTTCCACAATGCACAGACAAGCTAAGTAGTACACCAGCACTATTTATGACTACTTCAAGGTTGGAAATATTTTCTACCTATTTCAGTCAAGAGTTTTTTCCATTGTTTCGGACAATACATTAAGAAGTGCTTTTGGCATGACTGTTTTTCTCCAATGCCCAGATAACTAATGGAGCAGTTCAATGTTTTATGTCTCTTAGGAAGAATCTGACAAAGCTATGAAAAGGATGATCACTTGCCACCCAAACCCATGAATACTTTATTTGTGAAAGTGAAGAATAGATGAAAATATGTCATTAGTCAGAAGAAAAAGGACAGCCTTATGCAGCACCAAGTCCAGGAATAATACAAATGATTCAAATTTCTGCAAAATCTTAATGCAATGGCTGAAGTACTTGACTACAAGGGATACTCTAGAAGAAAATTTTGCTTAGGCAGGTACGTTCTGCTTAGGGTTTGCAATCTTGATGTAGAATTCAATCCTCATGGTGGAGTGTTATGGCTTTGACTGGGATAGAGTCAATTTTCTTCATAGTAGGTAGAATGGTTTGGATTTGTGCTGAAAACGGGACTGATAACACAGGGATATTTCTGTTACTGCTGAGAAGCACTTACACAGAGTCAAGACCTTTTTCTCACACCACCCCATCAGCAAGGGGGCTGAGGGAACACAAAGAATTTTGAGGTGACACAGCTGGGACAGCTGATCCTCACTGACAAAAGGGATATTCCATACCACATGGTGTCATGCTCAGTTTATAGACCTGGGAGAAGAAGGAAGAAGAGGGGACAGACATTTGGAGTGATGGTATTTGTCTTCCCAAGTCACCACTAAGTGTGATGGGACCCTGCTCTCCTGGACATGACTGAACACTGGCCTGCCCATGGGAAGCAGTGAATTAATTCCCTGTTTTGCTTTGCTTGTGTGTGAGGCTTTTACTTTCCCTATTAAATTGTCTTTATCTCAACCTATGAGATTTCTCACTTTTACCCTTCCAGTTCTCTCCCCCCATTCCACTTGGGGGGATTGAGCGAGGGGCTGTGTGGGGCTTAGTTGTTGGTTTGAGTTAAACCATGACATGGGGTGAGAATAAAAATTAGCTAACCCCCTGATAGAGCAAAGTAATGACAGGACATTGAAATAACATCCTAATGTTGATTTGTTGCAATCTATGACTGCAACTCTTTAACAGCGCTACTTGCTGAGATACTAGTAGCCAATTTGGACGAGATTTCAGAAGTATCTTTATTAACTATGGATGTCATGCCAGCTGACATGGGTATTTCCTAACAGAGATTCTAGGGTTTAGTACTTTTGGTTCAGTCTGGAAAGTCTGTACGCATGTGGACCAGCATTTAAAAAAAAAATTGCTCCCATTCCAGTATCCATTCTGTACCACCATTCTGAAAGTTAATGCATAGGGGGAAGTGAAATTGACAGGATGACAGAATATCCTCAGTTGGAAGGGACCCATGAGGATCATCAAAGTCCAACTTCTGGCCCTGCACAGGACTACTTCAAGAATCATACCGTATGCCTGAGAGCATTGTACAAACACTCCTTGAACTCTGTTTGTGCAGTGACCACTTCCCTGGGGGAGCCTGTTTCAGTGCACAAATAAAAACTTAAATTGCATTTAAAAGTATTCACACAGATTTACAGAAAATGATTCTGTGAACTTGAAGTGCCAGATGGATGCTACGTATCAAATATTCTTAGGATTCCTTTCTGTTCTGAAAGACTGAACAACAGAGATTAGTGATTGATCTCTTTGGGTCACTTACATAGAGAAATTTCCTTAGAGGTTCCAAGAGATCAAGTCAGAGTATTCTGGTACAATGCTTCATCAAAGGGAATGATAGATGAAGCAAATGATAACTCAGTTTTTCCTGGCCTTTTACTAAAGAAGTGTATAATTATTCAGTGAAAGCTTTCTTTGCCCATTGAGCTTGTCTTTTGCTCACCATTACTTGTAAGTGGTGTTTATTTTGATACATCACAAGTTCACTAAAAATAGCAAGAAAAAAAGAAACTGTTTTTACAGATCATCATCATCATGGCTAGGCTTCGCGAACGAAGATTTGGGGAGGGCTCTACCCATTTTTCATGCAAGCGCGTTGGTGGCTAAAAAGGCCTATACGAGAAAGGCAAGTCCGGTTGCAAAAGACACAGCAGAAAGACTCCTTAGATGGTATATTCTGCAAGGTTCGATTCTTTCTGCGTTGTCTTTTCTCCTCAAGAGTGATCCTGCGTGCTTTCTCAAAAGCATCAGCAGCGTTATAAATGGTCTGTCTCCAGGCCTCCCGATTAGAGGCCAGAGTGGACCAGTTATGGTGATCAATATGCCCGAGGCTGAGTTGTTGCTTCAGGGAGTCCTTGTATCTTTTCTTTGGAGCTCCTCTCTTGCGGCAGCCAGTGGCAAGTTCACCATAGAGCAGGATCTTAGGGAGGCGGTGGTCCTTCATCCTAGAGACGTGCCCTGCCCAACGCAGTTGCGTTCTCAGTAACATGGCCTCAATACTCGTAATTGCTGCCTGTTCGAGAACAGATGTATTGGTCACATAGTCTGACCAATGGATGTTAAGGATTGTACGGAGGCAGCGTTGATGGAAGCGTTCTAGGAGACGCAGGTGGTGGCGGTAGATGACCCATGATTCGGAACCATATAAAAGAGTAGACAGCACTATGGCTCTGTAAACACTGATCTTGGTGCTTTTCTTCAAGTGTTTATTACGCCAAACTCGTTTATGGAGTTTTCCAAAAGCACTGTATGCCTTCGCTAACCTATTGTCTATCTCCCCATCAATCTTACCATCTGAGGAGATGAGGCTGCCTAGGTAATTAAACTGTTGGACTGAATTGAGTTCTGACTGGCCGATGGTGATGTGGGGACGGTGGGGGACTTCCTGAGGTGCAGGCTGATGGAGAACTTCAGTCTTCTTTAAGCTGACTTCCAGCCCAAAGAGCTCAGCAGCCTCTGCAAAGCAGGATGTTAAATGCTGCAGAGCTGCTTCTGTGTGGGCAACAAGGGCAGCGTCATCAGCATAGAGCAGCTCCCGGGCAAGATGGTTTAGGGTCTTCGTATGGGCCTTCAGTCGCCTTAGGTTGAATAGGCTTCCATCAGTACGATATCGAATGTAGATACCGTCCTGATCATCGAGGTCTGCCGAGGCCCTTTGGAGCATCATACTGAAAAAAGACTGTGAATAGGGTAGGAGCGAGAACGCAGCCTTGTTTCACACCATTCTTTATTAGAAAGGGCTCAGAAAGTGTGTTGCCATATCTGACTTGGCCGTGCTGATCCTCATGAAGTGAGATGATCATTTTAAGGAACTTGGGGGGACAACCTAAACGTTCCAAAATCTGCCAAAGACCTTTTCTGCTCACAGTATCGAAAGCCTTGGTGAGGTCGACAAAGGTTACATAGAGACCTTTGTTCTGTTCCCTACACTTCTCTTGCAGTTGTCTGAGAACAAATATCATGTCTGTGGTGCTCCTGTTGGCTCTGAAGCCACACTGACTTTCAGGTAGAATTTCTTCTGCTATAGCGGGTATTAGTCTGTTCAGAAGTATTCTTGCCAAGATTTTGCCAGCAATGGAGAGCAGAGTAATACCACGGTAATTTGAGCAGTCTGATTTAGTACCTTTCTTCTTATACAAGGTGATGATGACTGCATCACGAAGGTCTGATGGTAGTTCGCCTAGTTCCCAACAGCGCACCACAAGCTCATGAAATTTAGCATGGAGTGCAAGGCCCCCATGTTTCCAGACTTCAGGTGGGATTCCATCAACCCCAGCTGCCTTGCTGATTTTCACCTGCTGTATGGCCTTGAGGGTTTCTCCTAGAGTGGGGGCAGTATCCAATTCGTATTTCACCGGTTGTTGTGTGATGGACTGAATTGCTGAGTCTTGTACTACATGGTTGGTACTGAAAAGAGTCTGAAAGTGTTCAGACCATCTATTCAGAATGGAGGTTTGATCTGTCAGAAGCGTTTGACCATCTGCACTGAGTAGTGGGCTTTGGACTTGGTATGTAGGCCCGTATGCTGTTTTCAGGGCCTCATAGAATCCTTTGTGATCCCCTGTATCTGCACATAGTTGAGTTTTTGCAGCTAGATCGGTCCACCATTTGTTCTGGATGTCACGGAGTTTCTGTTGGAGCTTGCTGCATGCAAGACGAAAGGCTGTTTTTCTAGCGTGACAGGATGGCAGTGCAAGGTGTGCTTGGTGGGCGGTTCTCTTCTTCCTCAACAATTCCTGGATTTCTTGATTATTTTCATCAAACCAGTCCTTGTTCTTCTTGAGGGAGAACCCTAAGGATTCTTCAGAGGATTGCAGGATGCTACTTTTAATATGCTGCCAAATTGTTTCGGGAGAGGAAACTGCAGAATCTGTGGAATGGTTATCAAGCTTAGTTTGAAGGTTTGCCTGGAATCTTTCTCTTACTGTGGCTGATTGGAGATCGTTAACTTGGAGTCTTCTCCTTGGGATACTGCCCCTCTTGGGTTTGAATTTGAGATAAAGGTTGAGTTTACAGCGCACAAGCCGATGGTCTGTTTGACATTCTGCGCTGGGCATCACGCGGGTATGGAGGACATCGCGGACATCTCTCTGTCGCACCAAGACATAATCAATGAGGTGCCAATGCTTAGATCTGGGGTGCATCCAGGTTGTCTTCAGACTATTTTTCTGCTGAAAGATAGTATTGGTGATGGTGAACTGTTGCTCTGCACAGAATTCTAGCAGAAGTCGACCATTATCGTTGCAGTTTCCAACACCATGCTTGCCTAATACTCCTTTCCAGGCTTCAAAATTCTTACCTACTCTGGCGTTGAAATCACCAAGGATAATGATCTTATCATCTGCGGGCACCTTTTGGGTAAGGCAGCGCAGGTCAGTGTAAAATTTATCTTTTTCAGCAGGGTCAGCTTGGAGAGTTGGGGCATATATACTGAAGATGACAACGTGTTGCTTGTTGTTTAGTGGAAGGCATAGGGACATAATGCGGTCAGAATGACCTGTCGGCAGATTTTCGAGTTTAGGGACAATGGAGTTTTTGATCATGAAGCCGACACCTGAGAGATGTTTTTCGGTTCTGGGCTTACCTGACCAGAAGAGTGTGTAACCGGCACCATGTTCTCTGAGGCTGCCTTCCTCGTGAAGGCGAACTTCACTGAGAGCAGCAATGTCGATGTTGAGACGAGCCAGTTCATGGGCAATTAGGGCAGAACGTCGCTCAGGATGTCCACTATTGGCAGAATCGAGCATGGTTCTGATGTTCCAACATGCTAGAGTTAATTTGAGTACACCTTTGGAGGCAGGTGCATGCCTTTGTCTTTTGCTCTTTGTGCGACCGCATTGGAAGAAGATGCCCGTTGGTCTGCGGTTAACCAACCGGGTGAAGGTGGAGATGAGCTTTGTTTAGGCCACCTTTTCTAGGCCCCTCTCCGAGTGGAGCAAGCAGTGCTGTCCTTGAAAAGGCTGCTTGGTCGTTCAGGGTGCTGCCCCAAGAGACTCTCATCTCCGTCAGTCTCAAATGACCAATATCCTGAACCGCCTGCATGCAGGGTTGAGTCTGCGGCTCCCAGTGCACCTTTCACCTACCGTTTCGACCCTCGCCCGTCGCTACAGGACTTTTTGCATGTGGGTAAAGCCTTCAAGCCTGCGCAATGGATTTTTTAGGTGAGATGCAGTATGCGCGGAACTGAACCCACCCTTTAATCCTGAGGTTCATCTGCCAGGGCCGAGCAAGCTTGGACGGTGGCAGCGAGGTCCTCAGGACGTAGGTTTGATTAGAGTGACCTTCTCTGAGATGGATGGCCTTCCAGGGCTAAGCGAGCTCCATCTGCCCGGGTTTGGGATGAGAGTTGTCCTTCTCCTAGGATGACTGCCAGAAGGCTAACGAGCTCATCCTGCCCAGGGATGTAGTTTATCTGGTCCTATGGTTTTGACCTGTCTGGCATGGGCGACCCTACCGAGGGCATGAACCCTCGCCAGCATAGCTCGCAACCACATAGGGGTACATAGGCTACGTTCCTGTTAGAACGATTTGGGCAAGTCTTTTATTTCCAGTAACAACCCTTTGTCCTGCCCACTCTTTCAGGTTGTAACAGAGCAAAGCAAATATATCCAGAACATGCCGAACCTGGGCAGTAGCCGCAGGAGAGCCAAAACAAAAGAAATAAATAGACAAACAAACAAACCAACCGACCAACCGTTCTGGCCCCCGTACCTGTCCAAGGCTGAGGTACCTTACAAGGCCCCAGCCTGGCCGGGACCCCCATCAATCAAAAGAACCCTCTGTCCACCCAGACCTTATCCTTCCCCCACTGAGTTACCACAAATTCCAGGCGCACTGCTCACGTGTGATGTGATGTTTCATACGGGACAGCCCTGCTCTCCCACCCGCCAGTCGAAGGACCCCCCTGGCCAGCTCAACACCCTTCCCTCAGCTCCGTCCCCCTCCCCCTCTCCCTCCCTCCCCAAACCTGGAACGGCAAACCTCTGTGTGCTCCGAAGCTGTGCTCTCATCTTCCACGGGGGTGCAGTACTAGCTGGCAGGGCTCCCTCTCTCTCTCCTTTCTCCTGCCGCGGCCTTGCACCGTGCCTGGCCGGTTTTTACAGATAATTTTTTTTTAAATCAGTAGTGCCATACAAAATAAGTGTTAAAATAATAGTATTTGAAATTAAATTCTTCTTATTTAATCAAAGTTCCATGAACATATCCAAAGGTGGGTCCTGAAGATACCCTACATTCCACCAACCACAGAGCTTCCTAAAGCTCTCAGGTTGATTGTCTTATGAATTAATTTCAGGACATGTGCCTTCTACTAGAATCTGAATTGTCAGATTGGCGAAATTGTACAAAGATGTGTGAGACTGAGATGCAGGGTCTGCCTTGTTGGAGACATTTCCACTTGATGCACATGAAGGAAGAAACAATAAGAAAACCCTTCCTAGAAACATGAGGACTTTTCCACTTTTACAGAGATAGTGTTCACTCATACAGGAATATGTTTGCTGTCTCTGTCCTCAATGCTCCAGTTTCTGGAATATTTTGAATGTTTTTCTGTTTATAATTTCAATATTTAGTTTTGGGTTTTTTTTAAATCAATGCTGTATGCTATATTCACAGTGTATCACACAATTAACATCCTTTTTCTGACTGCATATCATGCTTACAGTATTCATCCTAAATGTTGGTAACTGACTTCTATGAAGCTTCCCATATTATCAAGTTGATTCTGAAAAGTCTAAGATAATATCATGACTATCACTAATTATCACATTATATTTTTTTTTCTCAGCTTACCAATATTAAATGCATCTTTTGAAATTTAGTACCCACTCAAGGCAGCGCAACCTGCATCATGTAAGCTTTAAAAACAAATGGTAAGTTCTTAGTTAAATATGATTACAGATGATGCATCAAGCTTATAGCTTCTAAATAGTCAATTTCTTTGATGAACAAGTTATAAAATAATGAAAAAACTTTAAAAAAGTTAAAACTCATATTCGAGCATTAGATTAACTCAGGTTTCCTCAGGTTTGCATATCCAAAAACTACAGTAAAAAGTATGTGTAGTATTTCCAGGGTGTACAGAGGCTGAGTGGTATCATTCTATAACAACTTAAAGAAGCTTCATTAGGTATGGCTATTGACATACACTACATCTATCCCATTCTAATTCCAAAAGAAAGTATTTGTTTGTATTTATATTCAAATATCAAGGTTAACATCAAGAATATATTTTTAAATCAGAGAATGGACATGGATATGAGAAATATTACACAGTAAAATCAGTCTGTTATTACCTACAGTCTTGTGCAGCTGAATGTAAAGAAAGTATTAAAAGATCTCTTTAAAAATGGTAAAGACATTTTGCTAACTCAATTTCCATTTTTTTGTCAGTAGCAATTCTTTGGACAATTTATTGGAAAAATATTTTCTATGTTCTTTACTAGTCCAGATTTTTATGGTCTTGCAGTATTCATGCTTTTGCAGCACAACAGATTAGCTCTAAAATAGTTCTATTTTTACTAGACTTATGGTCACGAGTAGATTTACTTTGGGGTTTTTTTGTTGTTGTTGTTGTTTTGTGTTTTTTTTGTTTTGTTTTGTTTTTCCTTGCTTGTTTGTTTGTTTGTTTGGTTGGTTTTTTTTTTAATGTTTCTGATGCCAATGATTTCTTAGCAAAGTTCATTCACTCTAGAGACTTCTTTGTTCCTACCTCAGAAAATTCTCAGGAGCACATGGCTGCAAATGACAATACTATTTCCTACTGTTTTGTTTTTTCTGGAATTGAGATGCAGAGAAATCAAAGTTTATTTGTATGGCTCACAGAAAATCACATTACAATTGAACACAGAAATTAAACTTCTATGTTTTTATTTCATCACAGAGTAATATCAAAATATATATGTACAAAATATGTAAGTTACATAAATGTACACACGTGTACATGTATATAGATATTAATAATCTTATACAGTGATATTTTTTACTATGAGAAAATATTCAGATTTAGTGAAATAATTATTTTATACACTCAAACCCACGTATCTATGCAAATTAGGAAAATATAATTTAAATAAGTCACTGTTATAAGCTTCACCCTCATCTAATGCCTTACTATTTACCAAACATTTAAAGTAATAAAAAGTATATTAATTCTTTATTGTTTCATTGTATTTGTTCTCATTTTCATAAAGATATAAGGAATGTCTATTTCATAAATTTTTTGCAAAGTATAAAAAATTATCACAGAAAGTCATATTTTTTCCTATATTTTACCTTGTTTCATTACTATTGTCTGAAACAATCCAGTTGTCTAAACATCTAGTAGCAGAAAACTAGTAAAATAATACAAAAATTTCCATATTATCAAAAAAGTCCTCAATAACTCAAGTAAATATCTCATCTGTGAAAGTCAAAATTCCTAAACAAAAACATAGATAACAACCCTGAAAACCTATAGATAGATATATTAACAGATTATTCCACTTGCACAGCTTTACAGCTCTGTAAATCATATCACTATGGAGTACTGAATAATTTCACAACAGTACTGAATTCCATTACAGAACCTTCATTACTGGATATTTGGCCCATTAAAGCCATCGACACATCATTCTTGAATAATCACCATAATGATGAGCCACTACCCTGAAACATAATGATGTGTATATGCCCTGCAGCAATAATAAAATAGCAAATTAATGTATACTAATATAACAAAGTACTAAGTGGAGTTGACAACAATCAGCAAAAAAACTGGCATGCCTGTTTAGTATTCCCCAAAGCAATGAGAACAGTAGATGAAGAACTTGTTTTAAATATACCGTATCTAAGGGAAGATATGAAGAAGAAAAAACTGTTCTGCCACCCTTAATGTCCAGCCATGTAGGTACAACAAAGTTGTTCCTGTATTTTTGTGTAATGAATTGGTTTACTCCATACTTTCTAGATTTTCCCCATTTATTAGTAGAAATAACTGGAACACTCATAGAATTGTTTTATCAAAAATTCTGAAAACAGAAATTCTATATTTTCCAAGAGAACAGATATTACATAGCCATTAGTATTGCACATTTTTATATGTCTTCCAAAACACCTTCAATTTCAAGCTGAAAAGACTCCCTTGTTGGAATGAGAGAGTGGCTCACTTTCTGTGCTCAATCAGGTCTTGCAATTTCTTCTGAAACTGCCAACAGGGATGCCAATTAATTGGTGCTAAGATAGATTTTGTGATGCGCCTTGAGATCATTATTGTATTTCATACAGGTCACTGACCTACTGTTTGCTAGTAATACATTACTGATCGAGAAACTTCAAACTGTTATGATTCATCTACCAACTTCTCTTTTCCTTTTTTTAAAGAGAATTAATAATTTTTCTTTCTTTTCAGATAAAAATTGGATTCTACTCTGAAAAATATGCTTTAGCTGAAATGCAAGCTACCGAATTCAGTTGAGGGGCAATTGGGTGAAATATAGTGTCCTATGGGAAGTGATCCAACGTTATAATCAGATTGACCCTTGAGGCCTTCAGGTCTGTCAGTCTATGAAGTTCAGCTGAAGTACTCGTGCTTTTTGAATCCGCACCATTGTACACAGTGATAAGCTGCTTCTTAAAGAGCTCTTCTCTCAGTTCAGAAAAAAAAAGGGTATTCCAAAACAACTGTTTATTACTCCAGCCGTATTGATAGAAATGTAATTGTTGACTGCTTGCCACTATAACAAATTGGAATCCACTCACCCATTATTCTTGAACACAGGGCATTCACATACACAAATATTTCAGACTTCCATGCATGTGTATGCTTTCCACTTTCCTGGCTGTAATATATTTGAGGACACAAGGGAAGGAGACTTATTTTTCAGTTTGGTGGGACTGCTGCATTGACTATGTGGAATGCTGAAGTGTCCCCAGGAATTTGAAGTCCATAGACATAGCTCCCTGATTAAACCTCTCCACTTAGTGAAGAGTTTATGATTTCTTCCTAAGAAACTATATGCAAAAGAATGAAGGCACTAAATAATGCATATTTTCTTTGTGATAAATTTGCACTTTGCTACAGTCTACTTGCCCTCTATTATTTTTGAGGAAAAAAAGGTGTTTAGGAAAAAGGGTTTGCACAGAGCAGCTTAAGGGTAAGATGCTGCAGCTAAGACCACGCTCACAAATTGTATGTCTGTGAGTAGAGTGAGTAAAATGAATATGGTTCCAAACCTCTTAATTAAGGAAAGCGCTTACAGTTTCCATGATTGGAGATGAAAACTTGTACTTAATCAATTCCAGTTCCTTCTTACTGAAAACATTTGCCAATGAACTTTTTGACAGCATATTTTATTTCATCTGGTCAGATGATATGGCTGCTGACTACAGCATACAAGTTAAAGATGTAACAGATGGAGAGGATACACTAAAACTTTATTTTTTTGCATATATAAGGCAGTAATACTCCATCTGGGACTTGGTCAGCCTTTATGCTTCATCAAACACATCATCAGGCTACAGCAGGCATCCCAGCTTTTCTGCTTCACAGATAGACTGTCCCAAACTTCTGAACACCTAGACAAAACCTTTTTAACAACCTTTTCCTTGAATGCATTTAATCACCATGGGAATAGTTCAGTATTCTTATCTTCACATTTTCAGTCCATACTAAGGAAAATGTTGATGGTTCAACACAAGCAGATTAAAGATGCATGCATAATGAGGAACTTAGAAGTTTAAAGAAAAAAAATAAAAACCAACTTACTGATGAGAAAAATGGATTTTTTTTTTAATTAGCTACACATAATTCTGTGAAACTTAGTTATTAAAATAGTTAATCTCTACAGGAATAACTGTCTGTAAGTCCCTTTTCTCTGAAAAAGGTAAACATTCCTCATATGTTTTTAAACTTTGCTCTTATTGCTGTTGACAGCTTTGCATTATTTTTATTATTTCTTTTATTATTTTTGAATTAGTGTGAATGATTTGTCAGTCATAATACTCAGGCCACTTAATAGGCACAATTGATGCCTTTCTGCAGATTAAACCTAAACTGCTTACAGTTATCCTGGCAGTTTGTATGTGCGGTGACAGCAGATGGCTATTATCCAGTGAAAAATACTGCATTTATTAAATCAGCTTTTAAATACAGCAGCCTCACCAGCCTCACGGGAACCAAACTTCTACAGAAAGAATATAAAACAATAAGTATTTCCCCTCCATTAATTTGATTCATTGCATTGTTTATTTGTTACCAAAATATACTATAAAATGTAAATGAAAAGTAATACTTGTCCATGTGTAGTAACTATAGCAAAAGATATACTGGACATATTTGTGCAAAGAGCATGAAACTAAATCCAAGATACATTTAATTAAAAAAGATTATTCAGACTTGGCAATATGGAAAATCAAATTATATCTAGTTGAATTCTGGGACAATACTAGGTCACTTAAATCCTAAGCTGAATTCCAAATACACAGTTTTCTGCCTCATCAATCACAGTAAGGGAGGAGTGTTGCAAACTAGACAGCAGCACTTGTTCATCTCAGTAAATGACTGACTCTTAACAAAGGCTGTTGCTTTCAGCATGTGCAGTTGTAGGGGTGGGATGGGAAAGGAAAAATGCAGGTACCCAGTTTATGGAAGGTATTTGTGGAATAGCACCATCCCAAATTCTCTCAAGCAAGTTTGGCTTAAGCTTTTTCATTGCACATCATCTGACTTCCATCCTGTGGAGTCTGCAATACCTAAGGGGAACAAAGAGGGAATCCTGCACACATTGACAGCACTGCAACTCATCCAGAAAGAATTTTAGCTTTTTTATGCGTTAGAATTTGGCTGACCCATAACTAACTTTCTCCCTTTGCACAAATGGAGGCATCCAATGAAATAATTGCATCTAAGGGATGTGTCAGGCAAAATGGAGCGAGAGAGCTCTGTTGATTACAAGGATATGGTGCCTTCAGCTATTAACATTTTGGAAACTTTTTCTGGCATCCTCCCAGGATGGTTCTGCTCCAAGTGAGTAATACAGTTCAAAGTGAGATACAGAAATAAGCAGCTGAACACATGAATGTACTTAATGAAGAATGATAACTTCTCTGTTTAATGTTAACTAGTAAGTGAATAACCACTGAGGTTCTTGCACAACACCCTAAACCAGCCAGAGCCTTAAGACAGTTCTGCCTATGTCTTTTCTTTTATGTGAGGTTTCCAAAAAGACCAAACAGTTTTATAGATCCCTTTTTATTAGAATTTCCACTGTAAAGAGAAACTCTTTTTAAAAGAGAAGAAAAAATTAGAATGTGAATAGGGAAAGAAGGGGACTTGGAAACAGATCTTACTCCCTTTGCCAGCTATGTCCTTAAGCAGCAAGTAACCTTAAATAACCCTTTTGTTGGGGTTGTTTTCATCCAGCAGCATTTACTGCCTTCTTGGCTTGTAACAAAACCTTCAGGAGTAGTTTTGGATTTACTCTCAAGCTCTGATGGTCTGCACAGGTATCTCTGCTTATCTCAACCAGCACTCTGAAATATTATCCCCTGAGTATTTCCAACTGTTTCCACAAAGGAGTGAATCCTTTCCCCCTTCTTTTAGAAAGATATGTTTGACAAAGCATGCAGCAATCAGAACTGGACAAACTGAAGCCTTCTTGCTTTCCAGATTCATCCTGAGAAAGAAACATCATGTATAAAGTGAGAGCAAACATATAAATAAGCTGCTGCAGAATGAGAAATCACCAGTTTTGAAGGAAAATTTGCAACTTTGCTGATGAGTACTATAATTAGTCACTACAGTAATAGATAAAAGACTTCTGCACTTGCAAAGAAATTTTATTCAATATTTCCCAAAGCAGGAAGAAGGAGCTCCTTTACAATCTGATAATTGGGCTTTATTCAGCCCTTGGAGTAAGGGTCTGTCATGTGTTTGGGAGGAGCTGGTATCTTAACTGCTTTCTTAATGTTCATTGTCAGTGCATAGAGACATGCTTGAGTGGACATCTGTGGTGGTTTGACCATGGCTGAATGCCAGGTACCCACCAAAGCCTCTCTATCACTCCCCTTCTCAAACTGGATAGGGGAGAGAAAATACAGTAAAAGGCTCATGAGCTGAGATAAGGAGAGGGAGAGATCATTCACTGTTTACTGTTACAGGCAAAACAGACTAGAATTGGGGAAATTAGTTTTACTACCAATCAAAATCAGAGCAGGATAATGAGGAGTAAAATAAATGTTAAAAGCATATTCCATTCCCCCCTCCCTTGACCCCTGATTTTCTACCTCCTCCCCCCCCCCCCCAGCAGTGCAGGGAGATGGGAATGGAGGTTATGGTCAGTTCATCACATGTTATTTCTGCTGCTGCTTCCTCCTCAGGGAGAGGAGTCCTTTCCCTGCTCCAGCCTGGGTTCCCTCCCATGAGAGACAGTCCTCTATAGACTCCTCCGACGTGATTCCTTCTCATGGGCTACAGTTCTTCACTAACTGCTCCAGTCTGGGTCCCTTTCCACAGGGTGCAGTCCCTCAAGATCAGGCTGCTCCAGCGTGGGTTCCCATTAGGTCACAAGTCCTGCCAACACATGTGCTCTAGTGTGGGCTACTCATGGGGTCACAGCCTTCTTTTGGACATACATCTGCTCCAGTGTGGGGTCCTCCATGGGAGTGCATGGAACGCCATGGGTAGCCCATGCTGGAGCAGGCTCCTGGTGGTACCTGTGGCCGTGTACATGAGGAGAGGAGCCCATTCTGCAGCAGGTGTGTTGGCAGGACTTGTGACCCCATGGGGCATACCACACTGGAGAAGTCTGTTCCTGAAGAACTGTACCCCATAGAAAATGGACCCACATTGGAGGAAGTGAATAAAGCTGAGCCTGAGAAGAAAGGGGGGGGGGGCAGCGCTTTTAAAATTTGTTTTACTTCTCATTGTCCCGCTCTGATTTTGACTGGTAAAAAATTCAACTAATTTCCCCAGGTCAAGTCTCTTTCACCTGTGATGGCAATTGGTGATTAATCTTTCCCCATCCTTATCTCAACTCATAAGCCTTTCCTTATGTTTTCTCTCTCCTATCCAGTTTGAGAAGGAGAGTGAAAGAGTAGCTTTGGTGGGCAACCGCTCTCAAGCCAGGATCAAACCACCACAACATCCAACATGTTCTTTCAAATGCTTGCAAACGACATTCTTCTTATAAAGGAATTTTTCACTTGCAGAGGAAGTTTTCACTTAGCTATTGCCACTGTTCAGATAGCTACCACGTGTAGCCCTGTGAACACAGCTGTGGGTTGGACCTTTGAAGAGGCAGAATGTGCAGATGCATGGAAGCTGGATTACAGCTATCAACACATAATTGCATGTTAGTTTATCAAAAGAAATGGAGAAGAGATAGTATGCTCCAAAATAGAAATAAATCAAGTAACTCCTAGATTCCAGTATTTACATTAAAATTAAAACTTCAAAACATCCTTTTTAAGTTATTGTAGAGCTATTTTTTCCACAGAAAACACTTGGAGAGTTAGATGTGGTATTTTCTGATCTAGATTTGTTATAGGACAGTCTTGGAAATACTTGCTTAAATTCTTTTTCTAACATAGGAGACTACAATAGTTACCCAGTCAATTATTTTATGTATTGTGTCCTTGTTTACAGATTATCAATATTTATTAGTCTTTGCATCTAATAAAAATGTAATGTGATAATGCCATAAATGCTAATACTGCAGACATCAGATTTTATCTGAAAGTTGGCCAAACTTTTTACTTTGTGAAAGAGCAGGTTTTAAGAATTCTAACAGAACCACTAGGGAGTGATCTCTTACATTTTATATCTATTTTTTTCTTGCATTTATGCAAATGTACTAATATACTAAGTCTTACTATTTACGTTTCACATCAACTTGCCCTCATGCATAAGAACATTGTACTGCATACATTAATTAAGAAGTTCTCTCCCTCCTTCCCCCCCTTAAAGTGCTTTTGATGCATGTTTTCTGGTCTTTGAAACTACATATAAGTAGTTCTTACATGTATGGAAACTTCTTTTCCAGTTTTGTGTTCATCTAATTCAAAATCTCTCTAATTTTTCACTATTGCAAACAATACCAAGCCCTTCCTTCTGCATACCATGGAGGATGCATAGGATATATAATCTTAAGTTACGCTTCTCTACTTTTCACTTCTCTATGTAGTATTTGAAAGGCCTAAGAAATTTCACCACTCTCCTCAAGGAAAGCTAATTTGACTCTTACCTACTTCTTCGAGGACTATCATTTACTGGCTGGATTTCATATACTACCAAAGAAATCTGGAACATTTGTCTGTTAAAGTGATCAGAAGGCACTATTGCCTTCAGTCTTTTTTTGCAGTACAGATTATGTGGTTTTATTCTCTCAAAACAGAGCTGGTTTTTGCCCTGCCACTAATCAATATTTCAGCTTTTCAGTTTATTATTCTTTTGACTACTACTGCTGTAGTCCAGGATATGCCATGATTCTAAGTATCATTTATCAGGAAACATTTAAACAGACAAATAGATCATCCCTATTAGGATGGTGACTCCCATTTGCACTTGTATCCTTTCAAATTTTTCTTGAAGAAAGAAACTTTAATCACTCCTCATCCCTTGCATTAATTTCCTCATTCTTTATTTATTACTAGTCCTGTATGTTTCCTTTGATCTTTTCAAATACTTTGGTCTTATAAAGCTTCATGCCCAGTCTAACTCTTCTTCGTTGTTCATTTCATGCACTATTCTTCAGGAGGATTTTTTGAGCAAAGCTAGAAATTTGTAGAATCCTAAATTTACCTATCTAAATTCAGACCTCATTGCTGCTTGCTTAATATTGTTTTGTTTTCTTTCTGGAACACTGCATCTTTCCCTCTTCACTACTAATTCTTTGCTCTACATTTGGCTGACAGGTTTGACAAACTAACGAAAGCTGCAGATAGCAAGGGAATGCATAGAGCAGTGATAAGTGAATTAAGAAAGACAAGCTGCTATGAGCAGATATGTGATTATTAGGATTATAGTTAACAAGAAGAGAAAAATCCAGGGAGCATAATGAAATGAGAAGAGTTATGAAACCCAGCTTGCTAGTATTTAATGAGGGAAATGGTTATAATCCTCACCTGTCCAATAGGACTCTTTACAGTAATCTAATTGATAGAATACATCAAGGTAGGACATCCTGCTTGCTATAAATTTCCAGACAATATCTATTAATATTATTGTATCCAATACCAGCTAATGATTGCCAAACCGTTAAAAAAATCCAAAATAATTTAGTAAAAATCTGTAGAAATCCATAGCAATAGCTACCCAATTTTTTATTCTCTTGGTAAAGTTTCTATAATGTATGTAATTCTATGTGGAGTTGTTATATTTGTTGTTATATAAGGATTGTTTTGCTTAATTTCAATGGTAACAAGTTGGAAAATAGAATAAGAATGCAGACAGTTTTTTTAATAAAATATATAAATAGCCAATACTATTTTTATCCTTTAATTTTATCCATTTCTATAAATAAGTTTGACATAATCAGTGGAGGATCACATTTGAACTTGTGAGTGTTTCCAACTTTCATAAACTCTCCCTACATCATACACTACTGCATCCATACATTTACTACTTAAGTTACTTACAGATTTAGAGATATGAGAAAAGGATTCCTCAGTACCATTTGTGCTGAAATCTTTAGCAAATTCTGTTGATTGCAGATCTTCCCTTGAACACAATACCAATTCCTTCTTAAATGTCCTTATGACTCATCTATATGAGTTCTCTAAGGTGGCTAGGGTTTCTTAAATATAAGGGTAAGTATTTATACTTGAAGACTGCAAGGGTAGATAATATTTGTAATCAGTTTATTTAAAAAATTTAGAAGAAACTATAAAGACACTATCAGCTTAAAATTGTTAAATTTTGACATTTCAACATTTCAGCTAGGGTGGGTAAAATATATCTCTCATTGGAAAAAAAAGGCTTCAATATCTTCTGCATTTAAATCTGAGCTACTGTATGAACAGGTTTTGGTTTGCAAGAGTTCTAGCTAGAAATTGCATATTTGAATACCAAACAAAATACTATGATAACTTTACACTGTATCTTGTGAAAGCTGTGGGAGAAATCTGGCATCTTACTCAAGGACCAAGCTCCCTTTTAAAAATAAAGAAAAATTCTTGCCCTCATGTAGTGCTGCTATGCAAGAGCCTGACAAATAATTATGCTTAAACTTCTTAGTATTTTGTTCTTAGGGTTTTGATGACAATAGTTACATGCTGATGACATTCTTTTGCTTCTAAGTAAACATGACCAGTTCAGAACCCTTCAGGCTGTGATGTACAACACTGTAAAACAGCTTAAAGGAGTGATTAAAACAAAATATTTCTGTTTTCTGCGAGAAGAGGGTTCTACCATCTGCTTCTTATTCAGCAGGCTACAAGGAGTGACACAATCGCACCCTACGGGAAAAGGAAGAAGAAAAACCTGATGATAAGTGTCCCAGCTTCATTTCAAATACATTCTGCATTAATATTGCACAACTGTTGAATCCAAATGTTAGACTGTAACATCTAAAAAAAAGGTTCTTTCAAACTCTATGAACTGCTTTGTTATTCAATTTTCAGGATTTCAGTGAGATCATATTCAATTCAATGCTTAGAAATTTCATATATCTCCGGCACACTGTTTAGTACTGTACAAAATAAAAGTTTAGTACATGGTTGCCTGCTGGATAGCTCTGCAGTAAGCCACTGGGGTATCTCATCTTTCACTCTTACAGTTTATTTAACTGCATTTCTCCAGTTGTTCAATTCATTACTAGAAAAAGGGAGATTTTTGAATCTCCGGAATTTGATTCTAATTTCACTAGTTTTTCTCATCCCTCTGTAAAGCATCAACTCCATCATCTTTTCTGACTTCAGAAAAGGTCTGCTTTTAAAATTGTTTAAGTGAGGATTTATTATTTTATTTAGAGAGCTTTTTGTAACTGGATCCTCTCTATCCTTTGTGTATGAGATTCTTGTACAATTCCTTGTGTCTGGATGTTCTTCTATTTTTTCTGACCATCATATCTTGTAATTAAATGGGTGGTTACTTTCACATAAATGGTACTAGTTCTGGGGAATCAGCTGTACCCAGAATTTCTATCTTCCATTTCTCAAGATCTTCTCAAGATTTTTTCCTCTCCCTTGGAGGTTAAAATGCTTTCTACTCAAACCCTGCTTTCTCACTGTTCCTCTGGAGTTGGTCATGAATCTTTGGCATGAGTCGAGGAGGAGAAATAGATCTCTCTATTTCCTTCATTTGTCGATATGCTGAATGCTACTCTTAGAAAAGTACCAGTTTCTGTTACATACTTCATTGAAAGCACCTCAGTTTTGTTTCATGAACACAATGCATATTTCACTGTATTCAAATCAGAATCAGAGGTAAATACTCAATAAAACTATAGGCAAAATTTCATAACTGCTTTGGATGCTTCAATAAACCCCTCTGGCAGTCCAAGAGAAATATACTGGAGAAATGATGTTAAAAAAAAAATAAAATAAAAGATGCATTGAAATCCACCATTCATTTCCTGAAAGCTGTTGTTGGAATAGATACATTTCTGGAAAAATTTGTAACGGAAAGTTAGAACTCGGTTTTTGCTTGGAAGGCTTTCTGCCTAAATGGTAGCTTTCTCAAAGGTGGTTTCAAAGCCTTCTCCCCCTGCATAGCAAGAGAAGTTCTCAGCCTTGCTCTCTGGTATATAGGAAGAGAGAGGTAGACCTAATAGACATACACTGAGGCCTTGGGAAGGTGGGGGACTAACAGAGATGATAAAAAGGACCCTGAGGGAACTTGCCTTTCGCTCCCTGAGGCCCAGTGTGCAAACTGCACTGTTATTGTGTTTTGGCCTTCTAAATAAACATTTTATTGAATTCTTTCCACTGCCTTGGCATTTCTGGGGATACCTGTGTATCTTACCATGCAGTTGTTGTAAACTTTAACTGGCAGCTACATGCTAGAAAGTCAGAACATCTGTGAGAAAAATTTTCTCAGGCTTAACAGAAGGCTGTTAAAATAGAACTCGTTACTATATCATCTCAGTTTCTGGAACATTTACTAGTTCCACACTGAAAATTCAGAAAAAATTTAATTTCACCATAGAAATAAAAGCTGACATTGAATTTCCTGTTAACTGAATAGTGAATCACAGTTTTTAGTCACAAAGTAAAAACCATTAAGTTTTGAACAAAAGTCTGAATTACAAATGGGAAGTTTGTCTATGTGAGAAACAGTCAGATTGTAGACCTCTACCCCAGTATCCTGGCAAAGTGCTTCCACTAGAAGCTTAATCCTAAATAGTCATAAAAGCTGAACAAGAGATTTTCCTTCTCAGCCAGGAAAAAACTCCTTCAGTATTTCTTTATTCCACCATTATTCACGGCAGTGAATTCTTTTTCATCCTTTGTATTTGCTTTCAGCCCTGTTATTGTGCAAAGAAATGGTTTATTGGAGGAAGAGAAATTTTTTTAGAAGCTGATCAAAGCTACTCAGAGCCTAGTAATACAGAAATTAGAGAGAAAGAAACTTTCAGAACAAAGCAGAATATAAGTAATAATAATCCAGGGGCAAACTACTCTTGAATAAAACAGCACATTTTACAAATCAGTAGAGTGCCACATCAAAAAAAGTTTGTATAGTTAATGGTAAAACTAAGAAAAATATTTGAAAATGGACTCCAATGTCATTATACCAACAAATATTGAAAAAGAAATAGTGAGAAGTGCCTGGAAGATATCTACCTGATAGCTGAAGATGATTAGGTAAGAGATAGCCTGAAGATCACCAGAGCCTATCAAACTTGATTTTCAGATTTTTTTTCCCCTTGATTTTTCATCTCAGCTAATTATAACAACTGACTTCTGTGCTATACCAAACATTAAAGAAGCCACACATAAGAGATATTTTCACTGAGAGGTACATTTTCAAATATCCAGTAAGGTGTAAACTGTCAGGGATTTCTCCTGTGATTCAAATAATGACAACATATCTCTTATTTGTGGTTTCATCACTCTGCATCTCTAATCTTAACATGGCCAAGAGTATTCATTTTCTGAGGGGAAAAAGAAAAAGCAGACACGCTTGAATCTTTCAGAATTCTTTGAATGTACAAACTTGGTGACTTCCCGTGAGTCTAATTTATGTAGATTAATTGCCTTGTCAAAGACTTGAGATTCCAATCAGGATTCTGAGAAATAAAGTAAACATGAATGGAAAGACCAAGTATTGCTATGGATAAAAATCTACCTAGGGGACAAGAGAGAAGAAATGTTTTATTGTGAGAAATGATTAACAGCCATCTTTCATATAAGAACTGTCCCTGGAAAGCCAGTGAGGAATGAGACAATAAATGGGCAAATGTTACTATGTTACTTAGGCTAAGCAGGACCAGAAAGAGCAGTGAAGAGCTCCAGAAAGCTATAACCAAACAGGACAATGGGCAGCTTGACAAGCAGACAACATATGATATTACCAAAAGCTAGGTAGGGTGCATAAGAAAGAGAAATGCAAATCTTTCTCCTCAAAAACGCCACTCATGAAAAAAGAGTTGGGAGTATGAAATTGGAAACAAGTCTACAAGTCAATATTGCAATCTTACCTGGGCTTTTGGTTACTTTGCTTTTAAAAAGATGTTTCAAAATGAAGGAAGCTCAAGAAGGGTGAAAATAATAAAGCTATAGGGGGAAATACCATAAGAAAAGGGCTGAAAACATTAGGATTATTTGCTTTAGAAAAGAAATGAGTAAAAGAGAATATGATCAAAACCTACAATATAATCAGTGGTAGGCAAGATGGAGTCAGCGTACTTATCCGCTTGTTTCATAACATGAGAACATGGAGACACTCAATTTAGTTCAAAGGCAAAAACCTGAAAGAGTATCTGGACTTTTTCACATACAGTGCAGTTAAACTGTGATACTTCTGCTTTCAAGAGTTTATTTTGACTAAATTTTGTGAGATTCAAAGAGGAATTGAGTATTTATATGTGATCAAGTCAGAGTCTTCCAAATTAGTGAAAAATAAAACTTTAGATGTTAAATTCTGCTTTTTATGGCTTTAATGCTTAAACCTCTAAAAATTAGAAAGGAGTGGGTGACCTATGAGAGGGTGCAGATTATGCCATACATATGCCAACTGCAGAATGCTTGACTCAATCCCTCAAGCTTCTTAGTTCTACTCTTTCTAAACATAAATTACTGTATAAAATGTCCACTAGGCTAACACAGAATGGCATTGAGCTTCCTTCCATGTTTCTGTATTGTTTAAATGAATATGTAAATTCTAACGTACAATTACTTTAGCTTTTTACCACATTGCATTATAACTCAAATCAGAATGCAACTAAAAGTGAATTCAAAAACAAATGAGAAATGAAGGTAGTTACAAATGCAATCTGAAGTACATGAACAACCACTTTATTTAGCTAGCAAAAATCTAACGGATGCCTGAACAAGCTTCCCAAAGGAATAAACAAGCAATTAAAAAGTCAAAATCACAAAAATGTAAGTGGTTATTTTGGCTCTCTTCCACATCAAGAGCACTCATTAAATAAACATGAGTCTTCTTTTTATATTCCTGTGGTTTTGCCTTTTCCTTGAGTGCTTATTGTTCCTTTGGGACTGTTTTGGGTTTTTTTCTTGTTTGTTTGTTAGGTATTGCTTTCTCCTACATTTTGTATTATAGCCTGTATCCAAGGAATATAAATTGCAAACTAGTCTTACCAGATGTCGGAATTACAGTTGTATGAAAAATGTCCCAGGCCAGAAAAACTTATAAAAATGCGCTTATTTTGAATCAAAGATTTTTTTTTTCCTAAGATAGTATAACAATAGGATAAGAATATCAGCTTGGATTCTGAAAAGAACTTAGGTGCTTGCTCTATTAATTTCACAAGGTGTCAAGTTCTCAATGTTGGTCTTTTTCAGTTTCGCCATTAATTCTAACTAGTTCACTAAGTCCTTTCTTCTAGAGTTGATCCATTAAATAACAGGAAAAACAACATGTATTTTTTATTACACATCTTATGGTGTTAAAGAACATATTAGTCTTCTTTGATTTTACATTATAAAAATATTAACATGAAAATGAACCATCAAGGAATAAGGTTATTCTTACTTACACTAAACAAAATGTTATTTATTTACTTCATTTGGGTTTTAGGAAAATATATAAAATGAATAAAGGTCTACCTGCATCATTATATAAGCTGACGATGGATTTTGGAGAAATTCCTGTTACAGTTATTCTCTACAATGTTCCTTCCATCTTTCTCTCAAATGCTTGGTGCCAACTATTGGCAAAAAGAGAATATTGAAATGCATGAATTGCTAGATTTTATTAGCTGTAGCAGTGATTATGTCCCCGTCATGAAATATTTGAAAATATTCATTTTACTAGAAAACCACTGGATTTTTCAATATATAGAAAAACTGAATTTTTTCTGAAATCAGAAAACTTTTTAGTCATTAATTATCACATCTAATATACTTTTAAATAGTCCATAAAATTCTGTAATTCTTAAAGCAGGACACCTGGTCCCATTCAGGGTTCAGCTGCATAATTGGCAGGCAATTGGTATCAGTGATCTTCTAAAAAACATCCTGTCACTCTCTCAGCAATGTTATATCAGTTTGAGTGTGTTACCTCCTCTCTTGCTCTCTTTAGTTTCATCAACTCCTGGCAGTAGCCAAACTTATTCATTAATGAAAATGAGGAAAAAAAGACCTTGATGAGGTTCATTATCTCTGAAAGTGATAATTATGTTATGATCAGAGGACAAGATGTTGATGCAGCAGTTTTTGATAGGTGGAGGCTCAAGCATAAAATTATATACCCAGTAACAAATGTCCATGGCAATAGCTTGGAATAAAGTGGAGAGTGAATAATAGCTTTTCTGTAAAGAAAAAAATTTAATGGAAGTCGCCCGATGGAGGCACAACAAGCAAAAGAAAGCACATAAGGCAGGTTGGGAAGATTGTTGTTTTCTGTTTGTAATATCACTGGAAATTGAAAGAAATCTCAAGTGCTGTCAGAACTAGATATCCATTTAAAAAATGGTAAAAACAAAAAATGAGATTAGCTGCAATGAGCTCAATGTACTTTATGATCCCTGAAAATGATATAGATTTCTGTCTCAGAAACAAGAGAGGACAGACAAAAAAATTACTTTAGATAATTCTACTTTGGCTTGGAACACTGTACTGATATTATACCAAGATGAGTTAAATAGTTAAAAACAGAAATACACCAATACTCCTGAGTCAGAAAGCTGTGATAAACCTGCCTCATGTTCTGCACAATCCTGTAGAAATGTTGTTATTGCTGTTAAGGAGAGCAGCTACAGTGATTATTTAAAACCCACTGAAGACATTTGGGCCTGCTTCCTCCTTGAAAAACATTTTAATTTCCTTGTCCTAACTTGTTGTCTAGGCTTCCTCAATAATTAATGGAGAAAAGTAAACATCTTTGGAGGACAATCAACATTACTTGTATTAGGCTCCATCTTTGGAGAGAATTAATCAGTCTGTGGAGGCATATTATAATCTAACTACTATAAAATCAGCCTACGTGTCTGGTTTAGACAACACATAATTTTTTAACACTAAAATTAATTCATGTAATTTTCAACCTTGAACTTGAGCAAATTGTTTGAATGAAGTGGTTTTACAAATATAGTCCAAGCCAAATAAATTATAGGGATTTTGCTGAGTTTTGAGAAGTGAAATGAACTGTGTTCCTTTGGGGGATAGCACCACAAACTTCAGTGAGAACTCCATGTAGAGTATACAGCTAAATATTATATGGCATAGCAAAAAAGCACTAAATAAAAATCTAAATTGAAAAATTCAGGGGAAACATATCAGTATCTTTTACTTCAGCATGGCCTCTTCTTTCATTCCCAGATTATTTTATGGACTGTGGGTTTATTTCTTGCCAACCCAAATATTCCCAGTCGACTTTCAAAGGGCTTGATCACTTAGACTCATTTCAGACATAAATCTGTTGAAGTCAAAAAACTCAAGGGTTGAGTCTGGGTCTAGATTAGACACAGAATGACCTGCTGAGGGCAGTTCTGATTTGCAGTTTTTAAAGGAATTTGGACAGAAAGGAAAGGGCAAAGAGTAAATGCATTAAAGACATATATTAATAAGTAACCCTGAATCAGTTAATTCACAGACTATGTAAACAAGATTAAAGTATTTTGTGAGAAGAACAGTTTGATTTCAATGTCATTTCTCTTCATTTGGAGTTTACTTCTGCCCTTATTACATGTATTCAGATGTTGAATGAGAATTTGTAAGCTGAGTAAACTGGAATTTCTTTTGAAAAATTTGAAACAGAAAACATAAATATAAAAGTCTTACTTTCATTTTGCTTTCTTATTTTGTTCAATTGTCTACTATAGAAAGAAATGGTAGAAGAATAATAATACATTTTATTTCACTTGGGAAAGTTTTGTCAAAATGTTTTATATGTGTTATAGGAGAGTTTTTTTACTCACTTTAGCTTTTTTGAAATCTAGTAACTGCGTGCCTAAAATATACGGTGTAATTATGCTCTCTGTAAAATTTTGAACAGCTAAGGGTTTCTTTGTATCCAACTGTATTCAACTTCTCTCCCTGGTCTTTGTAAGGAGTTTTTTTTTTTAAATGTGTTTTTCAAATGTGCCTTTGTACATTACATGTGGAATGTATATTTTTGAAAATCCCATACATTTTAGAAAGGCAATATCCACATTTTGTGTGTATTTTCATCCATGTTTTGAAATGTCTGTAAATAGTAAGTTAGTAAGAATAAAATAGTTGTATAACTGCTATTGCTATTGCTGTGTTTCTATACTTTTGTGAGATTCAAATGTGTATTAAACTGATCTTTTGAATGAAGGCCCAACACATGCTGTGTAATGCTCATGACCTTCCACATTTTAGCATGAATTCTATCCAGGAATGCTATCTTTAAAAAAAATAAAATTGAAAACGAAAAATTAGAGAACAATAAATAGCTATGACAGTAGCAATCAGTGAACTTACTCCTGTAATGGCTGCAAATACTAGTGGGTGTTTGAACTTACATAGAGGTTGGTGATATTTAGTGGGTGCTTGTTTAGGATCCTGATCAAACAATGAATAAGGTTTAAGCCTTAATAGTTTAACAACATAGCCAGAAAACTGGTTCACCTGAGGCAAACTGGGAGAAAAGGCATGAACATTATAAATATACTTACTATCTAGGAAAAGTCAGTGAAAATTTATAATTACACATCAAATATTCCTGCTATTTGCTTTGACAAAGACATGTAGTATTCTCCTCCTTTCAGCCATAATGTGGAATTTATTACATATGGAAAGAACAGACTGAGCTACTGAGCTGAAGTTTTTTCTCTTGCATGGTCTGCTCATGTAATGTCTGGCCTGGGTTGAACCAGCTGTGTGATGCTCCCAGTTAATTTCTGACAAGTTGAAGTCCCCCATAAGGTCAAGAGTAGTTGACTTGGAAGTGTCCCTTAGCTCCTCAAAGAATTATTTGTTGACATCATTGTCTTGGCTGGGAGGTCTGTAGTAGACTCCCACAATGACATCAACACTATTTGTTTGCCCTTGATTCTTACCCAGAAGCTCTCAACTGTAGATGGTTGGTTTCCATAGACAGTCTCCTTAAATTTAGAGGTACATACTTTTCCCCCATATATATAATGTTTCATTTGGTTATACTAAATCACATATTGTTTGCTTATATTCTGTGACCTATCATACCCATTTTTTATCAATCTCTCATTCTTTATGTCATCTGCCAACTTTGTCAGTACCAATTCTAAAGGTTTTTTTCCCCCATTACCTATAATATTAAACAGAATGAGATCAAGAACCAATCTTTGTGACACCCATCTGGAATCGACCCCCTCAGTGACAATTACTGTTATGTTTTGACTCGTGGTTAGTCGGCTTCAATCCAGTCAATGCACGTCATGTTGATTTTGTATCAGTCTACTTTCTTAATCAAAATGTCATGCAGAAACAAGACAAATGCCTTACTGATAATTGCATTTTATCAATTGTTTATAATCTTATGGGGGGAAAAAAAGAATATCAAATTAGTCTGACAGTATATATTTTCCAAAAATCCATTTAATTATCATTAACTACGTTACCTGCCTTTAATTTTTGATTAGTCAAGTAGCATATCAGCTCTTCTATTACTTTAATGGGGTTGACGCTTAGCCTGTACAGCTTTGCAGTGTCAGTGGAAATTGCCATCCAGCATCATTCCTTTCTCTGCAACTAAGTTCTATTTACAGGGACTTCTTGACAAAAGAAAAGAAGGAAAACACTTTCATTGTTATCAAATAATTGATTATTGTCTTTTGCTTAAAAAATAAAGACTATTCATTTTCCATGTTCATTTATATGGATTATATATGGATTAGGAGAAGTCCAATCAAGCATTATTATGTAAGTTAATAAGGTAATAAAAAGGAACCAAACAAGTATTTTGTAGGGGGCACTAACTTTCCAAATATCACCTCCTAAGGTCATGGAAACCAGCAATTCCCAAATGTTGGAAGTCAAGAAGGCGAGGCACAAGGCTGGCTTGGCTGAACAGGGATCTTCTTTTGGAAATGAAGCAAAAAAGGAAGGCCCATTGGAAGCAAGGTCAAGTGACATGGGAAGAATACAGAGATGCTGCTTTCCACTGTGGGGAGAAAATTCTTGTGGCCAAAGCTCAGCTGGAGTTGAAGCTGCCAGAAATGTGGGGGACAATGCAAAGAGTTTTTTCAAATACATTAATGGCAATAGGCAGTGTAAAAATATCATTAGCCTGTTACAGGATGGGGATGGTCACCTCACAGACAGGGACAATGACAAAGCAGAGATGCCTTTGTCTTCAGCATGGAAGATTAACCAAAGGGGTCTCAGTGCCCTGTGCTGGAGGACCATGACTGTGAGAATGATCAACTCCCAGTTGACCCTGAAAGAGTGTGGGATCTCCTGCTCCAGCTGGATTCCTACAAGTCTGTGTGGCCTGAGGGGATTCATCTCAGAATCCTCAAAGAGCTGGCTGATGTCATCACAAAATGTCTCTCAATGATTTTTGAGTGGTATTGCGATTCTGGAGAGATCCCAGCTGACTGGAAGCTGGCGAACGTTGTCCCAGTTTTCAAGAAGGGCAAGAAGGAGGACCACTGGCCTGTCAGTCTCACTCCAGTGTCTAGTAAAGTTATGGAGAAGATCATTCTGGGAAGTATTGAGAAACACATGAAAGACAATGCAGTCACTGGTCCCAGCCAGCACGGCTTCATGAGGGAAAAGTCCTGCTTATGAAACCTGATATCCTTCAATGACAAGGTAACCCACCCAGTTGATCAAGGGAAGTCAGTTGATGTAATCTTTTTGGATTTCAGTAAAGTTTTCAGTACTGTCTCTCACAGGATCTTTCTGGACAAAATGTCCAGCACAGCTGGATAGACACATCATGTGGTGGGTGAGCAATTGGCTCGTGGGTCGAGTACAGAGGGTAACAGTGAATGGGGTGACATCAGACTGGCTAACTGTCACTAGTGGAGTTCCACAGGGAATCTAGGCCCTGTGCTCTTCCACATCTTCATAAATGACTTGGACCCAGGACTGGAAGGAGTACTAAGCTAGTTTGCAGATAATACAAAACTGGGAAGAGCTGTTGACTCCCTCAAAGGCAGGGAGGCCCTGCAGAGAGACCTCGACAAATTAGAGGACTGGGCAATCACTAACCATATGAAGTTCAACAAGGGGAAGTGCCAGATTCTGCACTTGGTGACCCCAGATTTACATAGAGATTGGGGAATGAGATGCTGGAAAGCAGTGCCATGGAAAGGGACCTGAGGGTCCTGGTCAACAGCAAGCTGAATATGAGTCAGCAGTACCCTGGCAGCCAGGAGGGCCAAAAGTGTCCTGGGGGGCATCAGGCAAAGCATTGCCAGCTGGTCAAGGGAGGGGATTGTCCCACTCTGCTCTGCACTGGTGCAGCCTCACCTTGACTATTGTGTGCAGTTTTGGACACCACAATAAAGGAAAGATATTAAGCCATTAGAGAGCATCCAAAGGAGGGCAACCAAGATGGTGAAGGGCCTTGAGGGGAAGCTGTGTGAGGGGTGTCTGAGGTCACTTGGTCTATTCAGCCCGGAGAAGAGGAGACTGAGGAGACTCATTGCAGTCTACAACCTCTGTGTGAGGGGAAGAGAAGGGGCAGGCACTGATCTCTTCTCTGTGGTGACAAGTGACAGGACCTGAGGGAATGGCCTGAAATTGTGTCAGGGGAGGCTTAGGTTGGATATTGGAAAAAGGTTTTTCACTCAGAGGATGGTTGGGTACTGGAACAGGCTCCCCAGGGAAGTGGTCACAGCACCAAGCCTGAAAAAGTTCAAGAAGCATTTGAATGATACTCTCAGGCACATGGTGTGACTCTTGGGGATGGTCCTGTGCAGGGCTAAGGAGTTGTACTTGATGATCCTTGTAGGTCCCTTCCCACTTGGCATATTCTCTGATTCTGTGACCTGTAGAATCCAAGAAGTCAAATTATTATAGAAGCCCTTTATAATTATTAAATGTGTAAAAATGAAGGGGCGTAGGCTAAGAAATCCAAATAATGAATAGCTAGTGTGCCGGGGTTTTGAAGTTGTTAACTCACTTGTCTACCATTGGTTTCTGTGTTGCCATAGTTATTATATTGTCTCCTTGCATTGGCTAGCCAAATGGCCAATCCCCTCCTTTGCCCAGCAGCCCTTATAAGCTGTGGGAAATTTGAATAAAGGTCTCTTCGCTGCTGGATTCCTTGCGTGCTACGTGGTCTCTGTCTCCTGGCTTAAGTACCTCCGCCGCCTGTCCCTGCCACGAGGGACGGGCGGCGGGGGGGGGTGATCCCAGCCCTGAAAACCTTCACAGAGCGGCCGGCAGTGACCCCCCAGAAACCCCTCCAACAGCTACACTAGTGTATTACTGTTCTTTTGTTGCATGGGGAGACTTACAATGACAAGTACAGTTCCACTAGGCTTTAGGGGCAAATATGCTCCAGGTAGCAGAAGAGGCTGCAGAAAGTTTGTGGCTTTGAGGACTCAGAAATAATTTCTTTTTTTCTGAGTTTCCCTACAACTCTATGTCTTCCCTTCTCTCTCTTTCCCTCACTGTCTGTCTCATCACCTTTCATTTTTCTTTCTTTTTATCTAACCTTAAAAAATGTACAAGTTGCATGTTGTTTGCTACCACTACTGTTTCCATTCTTTCTTTCATTCATTCTTTTATTTTGCCCCTCATTCTCAGCCAAATGTCTCTGTTGACCTGTTTTGTGTCTGTGGACAGGGGCCACCAACTATTCTATGACTGAACAACATCTAGTTCAGTTCTTAGTTACTTTTTTTGGTACTGTTGGTCTATAATCCAGTTTCTAATCATGAAGGCATTGAAAGGAATTATACTACTTCCCATTCCATTTATTCCTGAATGTGTTCAATGGCTTTTGGATTTTCCCAGAAAATCTATTTTTTTTAATTGTTTAACTCCTCCAAGTGCTACTATGTAGAACTGTAATGAGGCTTCAAGTCTCTGAAATGAAAAAGCGTATAATATGGGAAATATTATTAACTTGTATGAAGTGGTTTTCCTCTACCTTTAGATAATGTTCATTCTTTGAGCTCCCACTGTATGCTTGAGGATGGTTGATTTAGTGCAAACTCATAGTTGTAACTATGCTTTTAATGCTTCCAGCACCAGTTTTCAAATTCTACACACAGCTCAACCTCTTGGAGTCTTGTCAGTCACCAACAACAGTGACTGCTTACTCTTACTTTATAGAGTGTTTTCTCAGTGTAAAGTTTCCCATAGGTTATTACTGCTGCTAAAATAATTTTTATCCCCTAATTCAATAAGGTTTTTTTTGGAACCATTGTATCCAGTGACCTCGTGTTTTGTAACTAACATTCAAGTTCATGTGTGGCATCCAACCTTTCCTGCAAGAGAGTTGTATCTTTGATTGTGACATTGGCCAACAGTCAAAACCCCCTCCACTTCTCAATATATCCTTCACAATAAGTTGTCTCTGGCCATGCCCCAGGAGACAGACCTGGACAGATGCAGGAAGACTGTCAATTACTAAATGCCTATCCTGCGGACTTATCCACACAGAGAAATTGAATATACTAAATGTACTCCATGAAGAGTGATCTTCTCAGATGACTTAATTGTTCACAGATAGGCAACAAGGCTCGTAAAGGGTCTAGAAAACATGTCTTATGAGGAACAGCTGAGGGAGCTGGGCTTATTTAGTTCAGAGAAAAGGAGGCTTGGGTGTGAGCTTCATTACTCTCCCCAAGCACTTGAATGGAGGTTATGGTAAGGGGGGGGGAGGGGGGGGAAGGGGGGGGGTCTCTTCTGCAATACCTGCAGTGAGAGGACTGGAGGAAACGATCTTAAACTGAGACGGGAGATTCAGATAAGATATCAGAAGAAAAAATTTCATTGTTAGAGTGCTCAGGCACTGGGATAGATCGCCCAGGGAGGTCGTGGAGTCACCATTCCTGCAAGTGTTTAAGAGGCATCTGGCTCTGGGTGATGTTTTAGTTTAGTAGTTTAGGGGTTACAGTGGCAGTGATGTTGATGGTTGGACTTGATATTCTAGAAGGTCTCTTCCAACCTTGATGATTCCATGATTCTAATTTTCCTGTCAATTTCTGTGGTTAAGTGAGATTATTAAACAGAGGAGTTTGGTTCTTGTCTCTTCTGTCCTCCAGACAAGCCATACTAGATGCTAGGCTCATTTGTATTTGTTTTACTGGTAGTACTCCTAACATATTAAACAATTTTTAGATTTTTTTACAATCTGAAAAAAAGTACAGATTCTTAATGTAAATTACAGACTATTGCGCAAAGGAAATGTGTATGGTACACTACCAAGCTACCAGTAAATGCATAGTATTTATGCAACATTTTTCTTGTGTGCTTATTTTATCTCCTTCACTGAAAAGCTGGTTCCCTCTGTCTTCCTCCCTACTGACGTTTTCTCCACTAATCCAGACAAAGTGTCTTTACCTTTGGGACCGAAGGGTTAATCTTTTTCTTTCCTGTCTGGCCTGTATGTTTGCTCTAGGTGTTATCAAAAGGATTTGGAATGAAGTGTGAAAATGAAGTCAAAGCACAAGGGCATATTGCCTGATAAGGTAAGAAGAAATATAGAATTTATAGAATGACTAAATTTATATTTTCCTATATTAAGATTGATGGGTCAGAACAAGGCAGTTAATCTGTGATAATATTCTAACAGAAAACACTTAGTCATAATCAAAATATTTAGTCAGCGTCAGTGACTAGAAAATACCAAATCTTCTAGATTTCAAAGGAAAAAATTAAAACTTACAAAAAATTGTGATAAGGTAAAGAAAAGGAAACAGAGCGAGGGAAGGCAAACTGAGACTTTTTTATGGAAAGATTTTTTTAAAACTATTTAATGTGCAACGATTTGGCAACACTATCTACATCTGTACAGGACAAATTAACTGGGTAAAATAGAAGAAGAACTAATCATAAGTAATCAAGGACAAGAATTACTTTATTATGCAAATATCAGAGGTCTGATCCTGTTACATTACATCTTGCCTGGTCTTTCTCTAATGAGCAAAATCGTATATAAGGTAGACAGAAAATGCCATTTTACTACGTGAAGCAACTTCTGTGCTGTGTAAGACTTTTGGACTCCTCTGAGACTAAACAAAGTACAGGGCAGGAAAGAATAGGTAGAGAGATGGAAAGGGAAATATGGGTTCCTGCTGAAAAAGTTTCCTTATTCAGTGTGCAGTCCACATATACTCAGGACAATTGCTACTCCTTATTGCTTTGGTTTTGTTGTTTATTTAGTCATGAAGGTAAAAATTATGAAAGACATCCTATGAAAATTCTGTCCGAAATAGACGATGTGGTGTTGAGGCCAAGAGTTACCCCACTCCTCAAATTTTTGTCAGCTGGTCAGCTCAGGAGGAACGAGAAATATTACTAGTCCCAAGGAGGACCTCCGCACATGAAATATGCAGATGTAAAACTGATTACAGCAATGATAAAGAAAGTAAAACAACTTTGGTAGACAATCAATAGTATCATCTTCTACTACTTTCAGATTACCTCGTATTTCCTCACTAAAATTAAAAGATATATTAATGAAACTGGGAAAAAAACCGTCAGTAACTAGGCAAAAAGGTAAAAGTTTCACAATGATTTGAACCTACTTAAGGGAATATGCTGTTACAAATTTCCTGATATGTAGCATTTTGTGTCACATGCTGTTTATATTCTCAGATAAGATGATCAATCAACCAATAGCTGTGGTTTTACTTGCCATCAGTCATATCACTATCTTTGTTGGTCTAAACCTTTCTACAAGTTTTGTTAGATAGCTTTTTAGATAAAAGATATTCCCTGTTATATTATCCAGTATGGTCCTCTGAAGCAGATTTTTAATATCTGATTGTTTCGCCTCAATTTCAGCATTAATCACTCTATCTTATGATGTTGCTTCTAACAACCTCCACTGATCAAGTTTTAATAACTTTAGCTCTTACCCATGTTTCCTTCTGGTCTGAAGTATATCAAACAACTTTCCAGTTATGGAAATTTTCAGTGAAACTTGTTTTTAATAATTTTGATTTGTTGCAGGAAGCACAAAAGGATGGAATCTCAGCAGGATTAAATACATTCAGCTTTCCATAGTTCTATGAAATTAAATGGCAGTGTGCCAGTCTATATCCTGTGAGCTTCTACACATAAATATGGAAGCAAGCTACTTTTTCTTTTGCAGGAAATATTTGAGGCTTTTCTACATATTACCACCATTGTTTGGTTTGGTTTTTTCCCCTCTGGGGAAAGTAAACTCTTCCACATACTACTCTAAGGGTTTGCAGTTGTGACAATGGGGAAAAAAGCAGTGCATTCGTCTTGGCAGGCAATAGAATGAAAATGAAGTCCATCTATAATTCAGAACTACAGTGTATCAAAAATAAAATCATAATAAAATAATAATGATGTGATTCACGAACCAGAAACTCTGATTGTTCAGGAAATGTAATAATAAAGTTAAGAATGTAATTCATTAGTGATATGAAATACAAGAGTTTCCCAGCAGAAGCTGAAAAATCTCAAAGTAATTTCTTCATTAAATAGAAATTAAACATGAATTCATGCATAATTAAGGTTGAATTAGCAGCAAATATGAGGCATAGCATCCATAGCACTCTCACAAATGATGAGGGTACTTTTCTTAAGAACAGCAAAGTCTGGGCATGAGAATCCCACCTTCAGGATACACTTTATAGAAGCATATAATGAGGTTAATGTGGTATTCAGTGTACCTAATAACAGGTAAGTTCCCAATGGTCAACATCTTAATTAAAAAAGTGTCCTAAATAAGCTACTATTCCACTTTTTATTGTTATGACTGTAATAAGTGATGCAGTACAAAACGTTTGTACTATCAGATGTTAATCAGAACCATTCTTTTTATAAGCAGAAAAATGGCAATATTTGTTTTTTCAAGGATATAGTGTTATAACTGAATTCTGTGGCTGCAGAGTAAGAACTTGCTCCCCCTCTCTTCCTCAGTGAGCTTCATGGCCTTCCCAAAGTGATGTGAACCAAACTTTAACACCATGTTGTATCTCCCAGCTGCATCCCATCTCTTTTATCTAGGCTATACTCATTCCTTGCATTAAAACAACATGTTACATTAAAAAGAAATATCTGAGTTACAAAACAAACCTTCGAAGCATAAGAAATTTAGTAGATGATGGATTAATTAATTAAGTTGCTGCTTAACTTCAACAAAGCAGAGTTTAACTTGAAAGGAATTGAATTTACAAAGCTGCAGGCACACAAACGTCTCACTCAAGTATTCATGTCATTTCAAGTATGAAACACTGACAGGTATGGAATAGGAAATGTGAGAATTGTACAGTTTACATACTTTTCAGATGCAAAGAACAAAGCAAGACAGATATTCCCACTTTCTTACAAAAAGCAGGGAGTGGAGAGTGATATGAAAATACTGTTTTTGTGGTGTCTATTAAATTAGTCCAAGATGCTGACACTGCTGTGGTTAAGTTTGGTATAAAGTGAATTAAAATTCATAAGCCTGAATATAAATCCTACAAACATAATATAAATCCTTTGCTGTATCTAAAGACAGTCCCTGGAATGGAGGATACAGTAACATTTCTTTGGTATGAGATGCCACTCTCTCAAAATCTGTAGCAATTTTGCCATTCCCATGAGTGGTTTCAGTGCTGTATGAGTGGTAATTCATAGCGTGATTTCAGAGGTGGGATGGAGATATGGCTTTTTTCATTGAGAAGCATGTATGTTTAGTGTGCATCTCACCCAGAGGTACCTCAGAAACGCCTCCTATTTGTAGTTTGAACCATCCCATTCACTCTTTTGAACTGAAATTAATGAAAATTTTATAGGCTATGTATTCATTAATGTAAGTGAATGTGAGCACAGAAATAGTTAGAAACTATAAATACTTTGTTATTCTGTTGATACTTACAGTGCTTATTATTTATCATTGCTTCCCATGGAAATCAAAAGGTAAATCGGGTACTTTAACCATGACTTATTACCACTGCCAGCTCTTTCTATTAATGCTCTTAAAGGTACCTGTAAAATATATGAACATTTTTGTTTCATTCTTAAAATGTCTCTGATTTTCCCACGTTTTTTTCTATGTTACATGTACATCCAAAATGTAAAACATGGTATAGTAACTATAGTAAATAACAGTAAAAAATCCTTTATTGTCATTTTTATTCAGGCCTTAAAATTACTGCATCATTGCTGTTGTGTTGCATTTAAGTTTTCTGTTGAATATTCATAAGATTACAACACTGGCAACTTTCTAGCTTTTTCCTCGGAGCTTTACATGCTTCATATGGGTGCTGTTTCATATTTGAGATTTTCATTTTTATTAAAACAGTACTAAATATCTAGGATTATAATTATAACACTATATCAATTTTCTATTTTTAAAAGAATGGCAAAATAACTGCTTTCAGAAAAATTATTATAGTAAGCTTCAGTGCTTCTCTTTATCAACACTTAAAACATTTTTCTTCTTAAGCTACAATATAGTAATTGTGCTTCTGAGACTTTTTTCATTACTATTATACCAAGGTACCATTAAGAGAGAAAATGAAGAATAATTTGATCTAATCATCTCCACCCATTTTTCCAGCACAATAAATGAAAGGGACAAGAACATAACAATTAAAATTATGATTATAATTTAAGCTTAGTTAATGTAAATGTTTAAGCAAGATGAACATAGTAGGGTGGAGTTTTTTCCTAGCCATACCACAACCCTACTACTGTGTCCCACTTCAAAAGGAGACTAATATACTGTATCAATTTCTTTTCACTGAGGAATGACATGTTCACAAAAGTAAATGCTGTAGCTTAGGTTACTGGTTGTTTTGTATCTGTTCTTGGAGATGCTAGAAAGAGCTTACTTTTTCCAGCCCTTTTTTTTTTATAGTGATCCAAAAAATAAGGTAAATTTGTTCTTCCTGTAGAAAGCAAGCAATATATATAAACATATCATAAGGAATATCCATACAGTAGCTGTTTGCCTCTCATAGTGCTGGCCATCTTTTGTCCTTTTTGATTTTCTTTATTCCTTGTCCTCACTATTAGTGATTTAGCATTTAATGGGATAAAAAGGTGAAAGTAAGGGCAAGGCCAAAATTAAAAGGATGATAGAATTTGTACGTCAGCTGTGTGAACCACCTCTCCTAACACTATCCCATTCTCTTCTTTTTGCATCACTTTTCCCACCTTTTTTAAGACAAGGATCTTAGTCAAAACACAACAACTGAAAAACAGAACGGTTTTGGAAAACTGTGTAGGTACATTGATCAGAACATGAAAAAAATGAGCCACTGACATCAACAGCAGAAAATGAATTCTAACAGGAAAAGAGCTACAAACAAGAGAGTGTTAATGAGCTCTTACACTAGTGTTACTTTAGATTACAGGCATAAGAAATTTGTCTGTTATCTACTAGAGAAAACTGTCAGTCTCCATCTGCAGTTTATGACAGTATGTTTTATGGCTTTAGGGGAACAGTTAGAAGGGAAATTTTTGTAAAGACCCCATGAAGATTATGGAAATTGTGTTCAAATATCAACTACTTAGTTTAAATGTTGGCTATGTCACTTCATGGAAGGAAGAGAGGCAAAATTCCGTGAAATAAAGGTACATAAACCCCTTAAATTTCTTATTTTAAACACAAAAGATTTACAGTCTGCACAATACTTCTGAAAAGACCTGGAAGACAAAGGACCTTGATCTGTGCTTCAACTAAGACCTGAGGTTTAGGGTTTAAGCTAACATGGTTGCAATGCAAACAGCTTTGATGTCCTGGTTAGCATTGCCTGCTGTCCTTTCTGCCACAGTTTGGGCTACTAAGCCACAAGTGAACTAAGCTGGTAGGCCAGTCTGCAGGAAGCCGCACTCCTGGCCATGCTGTACCTTACTTGGAATGAAAAAATGGCTCCAGCATTCATCTCGTCTAGGTTGGTATTTTTCATAAACACTAGACTAATTTACAAGACTGCTAGATATATAAGCAAATCTGTCTAAAAATATTCTTTTTCCTGGAATAAATCTATATTTTGTTGACACTGCAAGCTGATGTAATATTGTATACATCAGCATTTTTGATGTATGCTAGTCTGCTCATAAAACCATTACTGCCTGAGTTCACTTACTGTCACATTTTAATGCCCTAGTGACTGAAACAAAAGAAAATGTAATATGGATCTTTTTCAAAATTATATTTATGAAACAACCAATGTAATTTACAGTCCAATAGAAATGCAGCTATTTAATTTATCAGTACATTCTGCTCTGCTTCAATCTCTCTGCCTGAATATAATATCCCAAGCATATATGACTCCTTTACTTATATTAAGCACATACAGCTAAATCAGATTCCTGACTTTTCTTCTCCACTTCCACGGCTTGAAATGAGATCCAGATGCTATTAAACTCTTACATTTTTTTGTCTATCTTATAAAAATATAACGTTTTCATATGATGCCACAGATTCGAGGCCCATTCAAAATTCTGGTCATTGATATCAGTCCAATACAATGACATATTTGTTTTCAGAATCATCTGCCTTCTAGGTGTCAGCTTTAACACTGATTTAAACACAGCAATAATTTCTGAAATATAAATGAATGAACAATAAGAATATGAGCTTGTTCATTCCAGCTCCTGGCTTACCCTATTATTACTGGTTCAGTTCTTTTTGGACATTTTCCATGTATTCCCTTAGTTGCTTATACTGCTAAGGTGTTTAAAATGCTTTCTACTTAAGTCTTAAACTCTATTCATAATCAAACAGCACTTTTTGTTCATGGTGTTAAAATACTTACACAATCTCCCTCTTTGAGAAATCTTTGGGGAAATTTCTCCCTAAATTATGAACCAGTTCACTAAATGGAAAAGAAACTGTGCAAAACACAGATTTTGATCTGAGTATAACCAAGAAGACACTAAAGACCAGACTGTAAAAGCCAATGCTAGACTGCCTAAAATGTAGATGTAAAATTTCTACCAGACGCTAGGAATGGGATTTAGGACAATCACAGAATTGAGAGAAGGATGCTTAAATCAACTTCTAGAAAATTGCAGAGAAATGGAAATATAGCTCCTTTCTTGGAGGTCTAACCAAAGGCAACAGTGAGGGATAGTTGTGAAACTGGGATTCTGAGTTAGAAATCTCTGCTGCTCTGAGTGATGGGTTAGGACACTACTGGCATAATGCCTGCAAATTTTTAGGAGGGTCAGGACTTCAATCCTTTTGTGTCTGTCTTTCCTCACCTCTGCAGCCAGGAATATAGGTTCCTAAAGAACGCTTGATGGTAAGGATAAGAGATTCTGCTCCCTGCTTTCAGGATGTTTAAGGTTTCTTTCCTATAGCACTTTAATGTAAACTGTATCAATATGCAAGTAGCTGTGATCAGTCAAGTGTTGCCTTATGCCTTCTTTAAAAATCAGGTGTTATCGCAGCAAAAAACAAGCATTTAGTTGAGTGGCAAAGAATAAATCATGAAACAACAATTATTTTACTATGAGATAGAAATAGTAGTGTAGATAATGGATAAACTGAAGACTTTTTTTACAAGAGCAATTTATTTTATCCCACGAGGGAAATATGCTAAGATGGAACTAATTGTATTGAATCAGTCAATGTGTTTAGATACCTATTTAAATTTTAAGCACAAATTCAATCTTATATCTTATAGCAATGGTCCAGATTCAGAGTGCTGTATACTTCAATTTTTTTTTTTTAAAATCCTTTCAAAATGGACATAGCACAAAAACTACAGAGGTCAGTAGAAATCTAGAAAAAATGGGACTGTGGGGTGAGGGCATGGAAATCATTCAAACAACCTGCTGGGCATTCAGGATAGACCCCTTGCTGTTCCCATATTACTCCTTCATGAAGTGACCCATTTTGAAAGCAATTAGGTTATGGTCCTGTTACTCTGACAAGGAATTTTCCAATTTATAACTAAATCTGTTCATAACCACTTTGTACCCACTTCTTCTTGTGTTGACAATTGCCCTTTACCTTGATGGTCTTCCCCCCCACCCCAGGTTTTTCTATTTGATTTCTTTATAGAAAGCCTGCATTTGCTTGACTGAAACAGGTCATGCCATTTTAGCCTTCCCTACTAAAAGATGCCTTCCATTTATTAGCCAACCTAGAAGAAATTTTTCTCAATATTGACTCTCTGAGACCCCCACCAGAAAAAAATTACAAACCATAGAGGATGTTTGCAGAAATATCCAAGTTGTTCCTTACATTCACAATCTCTGAGAGTTAGCAGAGCACTGCAATTTTCAGAAGAGGTGGTATCTCATAAACAAAGTGGTACTGTGATAAGAATGCATACCTATTGGCTTTATTGAATAGCCAAGGACAACTTTCATGGATCTTTATTGTTGTAATCAGAAATTACATTCTTATTTCTAAAACTAATTGTCATCCTGCGCCTGTCTCCCTTGAATACATATTTCAGAGTAGCTTTGAATTGCTTCTGGTTTCTAGCCAACAGAATGGATTTTACAATTCATGACTGAAAAAAGAATGACATTGAATTTAACCTTCTAAACGTAATCCTTTTATGTCTTGATGTCTTGTAATACAGCCATCTTGGTTTTAATGGTAGCTGTTTCCTCAGATTTACAGCTCAATTTTCACAAATACATGAAATACTTATTGTAGGTCTCAAATGACACATGTTCAAGAATGTTACAATAAAGGCATTTTTATAGTGTTACCAAGTATATAATCAAGGTCTCGGGAGTCTTGTGCCGAAGTGCTACATTATGGTTTTCTCCTTCTGGCATTAACTGTATTAGATGGTCTGTAGAACCTGATCATTTGTCCTTTGTGGAACTTTTATCAATTGTCAAATAAAAGCTGCTGAAAGACATATCTTGCAAAGAGCATTTATAGAGATAGACACATTAACTATACATTGGGAATGACTGTCTATCTGCTACAGCTTTAGGGGAAGGATAAGTTTCAGAAGACTTTAGCATGTTTAAGGCTAAAAATTAATGAGTTTTCATGCCTGATTTCCACAGCATATTCTAGAGAATACTGGGACCCTAGATGTTGTGAATCTTGTGAGAGATTCTTAAATATTCTTAAATATTATAATATTAAATATTTTTATTCTTAAATATTCTAAATAATACCCACCATTCCATACAAGAATGGAAAACCCCTTGAAACAAAGTACAGGAATTTTATGTGAGGGACATAGGAAAAAGAAGTGTACAGGACCAACTCCCATCAGCTGCTGTGATCTTGGATAAGGAATCACCATGTCCACAGCAAAGGGGAGATAAGTGAATATAGGAAAAGCTGTACAAGGCATAAGGAAAAGAGTGTAGCATGTACCAGGATCCAAAATGTCTTCCTTCAGTTCTGTTTTTATCAGTTACTGCTCTTACTCTCTACCTAGTTTTGACTATTTCTCTTGAGCTGTGATTTTACTCTGACTTTATATACTATAGATTTGACCCCATACAATAATCAGCGTATGAAGAATGTTTCTTGTCTGCCAACAAATCAAACTTCCAAGGTTTTTTTTTTTACTGTTAAAATCCGGTTCTACTCCCTCTTCTTAGTTTGAATTGCACATGTTAAATATTGTATGGCTAGTATCTTGTCATTTGATTATTCTATTGAACTATTACTGTTGTTTGTTTCTATAATTTTATAAGTTTTAGCTGTGTTATTTCTCCTGTCTTGACTCTTTGATTTTATTTGTCGTGTTAAACTTTTGTTCAGTCACATAAAAGTTTACAATAAATATTTAAAATCAAGATACAGCTAAGTGAAAAAAAGTGTAACATAATTGTACACACAGACAACTATGTACACATATTTATGATATATGTCTCTGTGAAAATTGTTTCTCCTTAGTGTACAATATGTTTTCTATGCCAAGAAGCATTGTGCTTCTCAGAAGCGCTAAGCAAATAGGCTTATATTTGTGTACCAAACTTAGGTTTGCTTTCAAAGCCTGGAAACCTGGAAATAGCCAGTAAATTCCAGTAATTTTTTAAATAAGTCTACTTTTCTTATTTTGAAATTCCTCAAAAATTTACATAGAATATGTTATAATATCTAAAACCCCCATCATTCTGTATATAGAGACCTCAATAAATAATAATCAGTTGAGACTGAAAATGAACTGCAATTAACTACATGTTCAGAAGAAAATGTTCTGGTCTCATCATTGCATTTCATTTCCCCTGATCCATACGCCCATCATAACAATGAGAACTATGATATTGTGTATGAAACACAGAATCAATTTTTTCTGAAAATAGATTATTTGTATCAATGGCAGATAATGTCTTAAATTCCTATATTAAAGATGTAATACTTTTTATTTATGCCAATGTCAATTACCTGGCAAAAGTCCAATGTGTTATATGAATATCCCAACACAAGGAGAAAAGGTGGCAAAAATAAACTTGTAACAATTTACTTTCAGTTGACACAACCCAAAATCTAAAAATGTAAAGGGAATAGCGAACTCATGTCATATACTTTCTCCTTCCTAACATTAAATCCTCTTAGAATTTCATTACAGTGGCCAACATTGGACATGAGTTGTTAGTGTGATATATCTCAATATTTTTTTGCAAGAATATTGAAAACCTAACCACTGCATTTTTATTTTATTGAGCTATGGCTTTATTAATGTAACCACTGTGGTGGCAAGTATTACTATCTGTGACCTACACAAATATTCCTCCTCAAAAATAGGTAGGTTTTTCAAAGCTGTTCATTGGTATGATGCTCAAATAGAAGCTCTTGGGAATTTCAAAGTTGTTATTCCTTCATGAATAAGAAAATGGAGTGAAGGTGAAAAAAATCAGTCAAATAGGCCAGTTTTTCCTCCATGTCAGCTTTAATGTTCTCACACAGCTGCCATACGAGCACCATCTAGCCACACCTTTGAGATAAGCTAAAACTCCTAGTAGTAGGCAATTTTTTAAGAAATCATGATGTTTTGGTCTATGTTCTTGTCCAGATTTTAGTACCAAACAGAAGGAACTTCACATTCCTAAATGAGACACAGAAGTTTCATCAACTGCCTTTCTGTGTTCCATGTCTTGTAAGACTTTATTGAGAGCAAAAATGCCTCTGGGACCCCGATAATTCACTGTGAATGACATGAACAACCCTTTATCTAGGGAAGCCAGGGCAAAACTATAATGACTTTTTAGAAGAATAGTTCCATCAAATTAATAGCTGGCTGAGACTCAAACTACTATGGCTTGAGTACAAGCTTTTTGTGTACCTTAAAAATAAATGTCTCTTCCTCAAAAAAGGCTGCTGAGATACATGTTTATATCCTATTCAAAACAGTGCAAATGCCTGACCCAATAAAAAATAAAATGCTGATTGTCCTTCATTTGTAATCACTTTATAGTAATATTTGTAATACGTACTATATTTAGTCATAGATATCTAGACGATAGCTGTATTTGAAATCCATATATGTACAGGATTAGACAAATTTGACCGAGTTCTTGGATTTTGTAGTATCACAGGCATTGTTTGTAATAATGAGGCATTTTTATCTGTCACATTACAGCAGAAAACATCATATACGTGAAGCACATACAGCATGATAGAAGTGCAGGATTTGTGTAAATAACTTGTACATGGGAGAGTGTGAAAACAGCAGCTTTTTGTGTTACTGAACTTTCTCAGAAGTCCTTAAACATATTCTCCCACTAGCGAGCATTTTGCAAAAACTGAGGTCTTAGTGTTTTCCTGTTTCAGAATCATGATGCAGTTTTAAAGCCTCAAATATACCTGATATCCAATAACACAGCTCTTTCTTGTTTTTAGAGTTTGCAACCTTATAATGCTACTGTTGTATAAACAGTGTGAACCATGAGTCAGTGTAGCACTGAAACAAAATATGAAAAACTACAGTATCTGCTCCATATCAATTAACCTAAATGAAAATAATTTGTATTAAATTTCTGACCTCTTTATTGCACAAAAAAAAATAAAGCTAGTTATCTGTCACCTCTTCCTAAATTTCAGACTGAGAGGTCTAACAAAACTAACTAGAAATTCTAAAAGTTCTATATTTATGTGTCAGAAATATTTCCCCAGAACTATAATTTCAGCGACTGGTGAAACTAATATAATTAGTCCTGGATAAGCTTTTTAAAAATTTTTTAAGTCTGAAGCAGTTGAAAGCTTTTTATTAAGGAGACAAGTTGGACCTTAATGAAATTATAGACTACTAATAGTTTTAAAAGAAAGGTTAAGTGTAATGGAAGAAGATATATAATCCATGGTCAGCTTTTAATGTAATAAAAGCAATTGGTTTCTCTGACTTGAAAGAAATAGCATGTTCTCTGCTCAGTAATGCTAATCCTGGCAGTTGCTCCTGGCTATGTATCTCATATAATTTTGAAAGGTACAAAGGCATGAAAAACTTCTTACATGAAACAGAACTCATGGATATTAAGGTTACAGAGGGTGAAGTGAAGAGTGAAGCCTTTGAAGAAAGCAAGGAAATTTTCAAAGCAACTAGCTTTATATTCTTTTTTCTAGAGCTACTCTGTCAAAGATACTTAACTCAGCTGTCATTTCTTCCTTACTAAAGCCATATGTTTCACAACTCAAATTGGCAGATCCATCTGTGTTATTGATAGTGAATAGCAGTGATTAACTGCACACTCTGCATACAGATCATCCTGCTGTACACAGACCCAGTTTTCATTTAAAAAAATCCAACAACCAAATCTGCCAGCTACGAGTCATAGACATTTTCAGATTTCTGACCAGGAACAGAGAAGAATAAGATCTCTTTTTTCTTGCCTGTATAACTCGTTCAAAGACTTTATGAAAAAAGTTGGGTTTTTTTCCAGGTAGTTTCTTTAATATTTTCCAATTGAGAATAATTATTTTTCAATATTTACAGTGGCTTTAGAAAAGCACACAGATAGCATACAAGATATTACTCCATTCCATCATGCAGAATAAGCTTTTATCTATTGGAAGAATTAAGTTTTAAATTCCATTAGGTAATAAAGTTTCAATAACAACCACTGGCTCATGTCATCACCTGAGACATATCCCGTAAGATTTTCCAGTTAATAAAATACTTTATTTGATAATATATGTTATGTGGGTTACATTCCGCAAAAGTTGGGTCTTCTGCCTTAGGAGGTAGAGGGAAAGAAATTAAAACCATTGCAATGCCATCATAGTTTCAGTGAGATATCCTTTCCTGGGAAAAATATGTTTCTTTCACTTTCAAACAGCTCTGACAGCACCATTAAAGAGTCTCAGACTTGCGTGCTTCTTTTAAAAAAGCCACCCTTGCATAACTAGCAGCCCCACTGATACTAGAATGCTTCTGCTTCTGGCAGTATCCATTACACTGCAATAGATAGGGAGTCTCATTCCAACATGCCAGTTAACGCATTGCAGATTTATTTTGAACAACATAAAAACCACCCATCCCTCCTAACATCTTTCTGAAATGGCAGCATTTGAAAAGCCGGAAGAGATGATATTTGAAAACCATCTGCTTTCTTTTAGAGGATGATTGATTACACCTTCAGAGAGCATGTGTAACCAACCAGACCTTGCCTAGCTAACATGTAGGAGGGGGAGAGTTCAGAGAGTCAAAAACAATCTCCAATTGCATGATTAGGGTGACTCGCATCCCCATGGCTGCTCTTCAAACTTTCAAGCCAAAACACACTCTTGCCAGTGACCTCTGGGATGAGTGGCAGGAGTAAAAAATCTTTGAATCAATGCCTTTCTCAATTACTTGGATGCTTCTTTTCTTTCCCATGTCGTCCCAAGTCCAACTTAGGATCAGTACAGAAAACAGTTCTGTTTTCATGCAGACACAGAACTCTATTGAGACAGAAGAACTTTTTAGAATTATGACCCAAGCCAAGACCATGAGCCATAGTCAAAGCTGCCATTCTTAGCCACACTGTAGACGTACTTTTACTATAGGCAACTATAACTGACTTTCACCCTGAACTAAGTAAAATATGTATATTCTCCATACCAATAAAATTATATGGAAGATTTGCTTTTAGTCTCATAAAATTGATCCCAGAAAAAAAAAGTCATTGATTAGCACAAGAGATTAAGGATGAAGGTGTACTGTGACACTTATGCCTCAAAAAGTATGTGTCTGTTAATAAACACAAACATTTCAGGTTTCCAGCAGCTTGTCAGCCACAAGTTATTTTGAATGGAAACACTTCCACAGCAGGTGACATAAGGGTGATTCTTAGAAATTGAAAAAGCTCCCCTTGATAAAGTTGAAGAGTAATGAAGAGTTGAAGAGTATACCAAAATCCAAAAAAATAGAGTGCAGTTTTTCATCCAGGTGTGTGTCAGTCAAGTGGAGACCCGACATTTTCACAGTAATACTGCAGATATGTTTCTATCACCTTTCTTTAAGCAGAATCTAGGTGCAGCTCTTTGCAATGGAATAGGATTTCTGTTTGAAAAGGAAGCTGCTCTAAGAAGGATAATTTTAAAAAAAATTTAATTTTGTTTTACTTTTTAGGTTTTTTTCTGATTAATATAAGCATGGAGACTTTCATACAGGATATACATTCACTGTGTCCACCAGCACCAGATTTACTATAATCAGTTTATCCATGTAAAAGAGATAGTGAGGAAGCAGTGCAAGAAACCCTGTCTGGGCTTAGGAGTTCCATGCAGGCTCGGGCCCTGCCCTAGTGCCTGCTTCCAGCCCTGCAGGACCTCACCCTGACTATCCCATTTCCACGTCCAGGCCTGGTGTCCAGTGATGATTGTGACTGACCCTGTGGCTGATCCCAGTCCCTGTCAGCAGTTATGCCCTGCTCACTCTGGCTGGGTCCTACTGGGCAACATTGCCTGTGCCTCAGCTTCCCCAGCTGCCTCAACTCACTGCCCTTGTTGTGGAACTCACTCCCGTCCATCCTTGGCAGCCCTCTCCTAACTCTTATTAATGGTTTATCAAGGGTTGGTGGTAGATCTCAGAGAGCATGAGTGTTCCCAATATGTATAATGTTCACAAGATTCCTGGATGAAAGATTTTTCTGCCATATCTTTGGCCAGCATAGGTTTCAAGCCTACAACCACTAAAGGCAGTAGTGAGCTGCCAGTACTTGATTGGACACTAGTATTAGAAGGACTTCTGAAGACTTCACAAACAGGATAGGAAGGAATAAAATAATGAAATATAATATGGAAATCTTGGAAAAATGAGAGCACATCACTGCAAACAAAAGAAGTAGTTGCATAATAGACTTCAGTAAGACAGTCTGGAAAATAGTATCAGCAATAGCTCTGGATGTCCCATTTGAGATGAGCTGTGTTGGGCTAGGGAAAAATGATGGAAAGCTAAAACCAAGTGTTGTAAGAGGTAGCACACAAAATACAAGCCAGTGCCTTAAAAACATGAATTTTCTATCTTTGATTTCTTTTCAACCTCATATCATGTGAAATTCTGATTATATAAACTGATTCTCACCTTACTAGCATGGAGAATATCTGCCTGTGTGTCAGAGCAAACCATTAGATCTCACCTCAAATAACATAATGCACAGGAAAGGAAAATATTGGTTTATTTTATACTTTTATAGATAGGCTGTGTTCTGCATTTTTATAAATGCATAATATATGCAAATTGTTCAAATATTCACCACTCTGCTAGAAGATTAGAATACCTTGTCTCTTGAAATCATAATACAGAGATCCTGAAGTTATCATCTCTGACTCTTTGCACATATGTAGATCTACTTACCTCTTTTTTTCTTTTTTTTTCCCCTGAAGAACTGGAGTAGGATTTCTAGACTAAGAGTAAAGGTCATTAATAGTTGAGGGCTGCAGATTTTTATTTTTTTTTCAATAACTCTCTAAGAGTTGTGTCAAATAAAGCATATTTGGTCTTCTACCTGCACATGCTTTAACTTTGTCCCAGTGGTAATTTTAATTATGATTGAGGTGCTATAAAGAAGCTGATAACTTTCAAAATATATTGCTGAAGGATTGCATCAAGGCTAATTATTCTCCTCCAACACAGAATTTGACAAAGAGCTTGATCTTTTTTTCTTCTTATTATTATTTTTTAGATGTGCTTAATTTTTCTCCTTTGTCAAGTGTTTTGAGCTATCTCTTTCCCATGATAAATGGGAATCCTTTCAAAAAGCACTTGGGGTCAGACAGCATACTGCCTGCATGTGTAGGAATGTTTGAGAAGGCTTTTGCCTTTCAAGTGTCCATTCCCACTACTCTGTTGCTTGCATTGCCAAGGTTGTTAGCTATAAGGACTGTTCCTACATATGATCTGAGAAAACTCTGACTCTCAAAGAGCCCTCTTCCGAGAGATCAAAAACAATTGTGCTTGTGATGGCTTTTTTTCCCTGAAGTATCTGATTCGCTGAGTTGCTTATACAGTATTCCCAGTTGTATCAAATTATAGTGAAAAAAACCCACCCAATTTAGATTAGTTTTCTTGACATTAATATAGGCTGTTTTAAAACTGTTTTCTGTTGGTTTTGTTAGCTTCTCTGTTTATTAAAAAGTTTCCTAAAATATAACTAGGTAAATCTAGTGAATTCTAAGTATGAACAACAACCCTTATGGGCAAATGCAGAAACTGTCCACCCTTACAAAGACTAAATGAAAAGTTACTTTTGTTGTGTCCATTTTCATCTGTCTACATTCTTACTTCATCTACTTTGATATTTATGTCAGGGTTCAATTTTCCTTTTCCAACAAAGACCACATGTTAATCACGTTAAGAAAAATGTATACATTTTCAGAAGTGCTGATTAATTTGACTTGATCAATTCCTGACAATTAATACTTTGCAGTCTTGATTTTCCAAGGAGCTGGACACACATTTCAACTCTGGGTGATAAGTAAGGCAGCAAAAGCCACAAAATATCTATAAACAAGCCCAAGATCTCAGTCTGGATATTCACACAAATGAAAGCACTTAGTATTGGTAAGTAATCTGGTACAGAGAAGTATCAATACTACTCAAAAGTTGAACCTGGAACTCCAAATTTCCTTTTTCAACTCAGTAATCCTGCTCTGAGGCCATACTGAATTCCTGGAAATGCCTTCTGTATTCGCGAGTCAAAGGAAGCTGAGTGAAGATTTCAGACTTTCAGTTCAATATTTAGGGTATATTTCTATTCATTAAGCCAGGTAGCAGAATAACTTTCCAACAATTAGGAAAGACAGTATGCTTACTGCAATAGTACCCCTGTTCCAGATCTGTCAGGAATGATCTACCTCCACTACCTGAAGTATCACTCCAGAGGATCTTATGTCTTTAAAGTCATGTTCCTAACCTAAACTTTTTAGCATTTCAGTGTCTCCTTTACTCATTTTTTCCCTTTCCTTTCACCTCCTCATTTCCTTTCAGCTTGAATTAAGAAACATATTTGTAGCTCATCGAGGAACAAAAATAGTCGTGCTGGAAATAACACTTTTTACAGCAACTTTTGAATTTGCTAGAAATTAGTCGTAGGCAGGACAGCTCATTTCTGCTTATCACAGACTGTGATAAGACTGGCTGACTGTTGAAAACATTAAATGGCCAAAGTAGAAAAGGAAAACTGATGTGAAAAGGCTATAATGAAGTATTAGATAATCTGTCCAAAATTAATTCAGTCCATTTTACTGATTGATATCTGTCATACAATAGGCAAACCTCAGATGTCATGCTAGAGGTTTCTCACGGGCCTATCTCTAAAGTGTCTACCTGGTGAAAGAATCTCCAAAGTCTCCCTCAATGCAAAGAAACAACAGAGAAAAAGAAAAAAAACCCAAAGAACAAAAAACCCAGCCCCCTCTCTAACCATCAAACAAACAAAACTGAAGCACTAAACAAAACCAACTAACCAACAAAAAACAAAATAATAACAACCCCAAAACCCAACATCCACAAAAATGACAGAGAAGGATGAAATGCAGGGTCAGTAATTGAAGAACTTCAAAAGCTCTTAGAAGACTTCATATTTCACAAAAATATTCAAAAATTATGATACACTGAGAGCTTTCATAGTGGGAATGCCTACCTCTCCCAGAAAAGGACACTGTGATGGCATTTCAGCTCTGACCTTCCCTTTTCAAATTTGGAATCCAAACTGGGAAATGTAGAGAGGTTCCTTATGTGGCAATTCAGATGTCAGTCGAAGCTCCTTGGCACTGCCTGTGAATACTGCTGATCATTCACATGCCAGGTACTGCATTACTGGTCTTACAAATTGAAGTAACTTGAACTGGAGGGCAGTTACTAAATTTTTAGTTTCAATTCATTGTGTCAGTTTCTGTACTGTACATTTAGGATAACCATATGTTATCAGAAAGCAATTTAACTAGTTAGTAGTAGCAATACACTACTTGAGAACTATTTCCAATAACATTGCTATCCTTATTCCCACCACTGAGTTAGGTGGCTGTTTTCATAGACCTAGAACGTAATTGGGCTATTTTGTAATGTTTCACAACAGGCAGGATCCAGTTTTAGTTCTCTAGCATAATAGCTGGTAACTGACACCCAAAGTTTTTTGAAGGGGCTTGTGGTATTAAAGATTCAATTCAGATTATTTTTTATGTAAGCAAACTCAGAAGACATTTTTCTTTATGTAGCTACCACTTATTTTAGAGCTCCTGGTCAATCACTATCTCAGGATTATTACTGTTTGCTTTCCCTGTTTAAGCAAGGGTGTTTCAGAGCGTATGAATTACTATGGTTACTGTCTGCACGGTAAAGAACAATAGATCACCCTTGACAGCATTGTTTTGCAATAATATTTAATAATTTCTGATGTTCTGGCACTTTTACAAATCAAATAAATATGGTGAAATTCTGAAAAATATCAGCAAGTTTATAAGATATTGGAAGGGTTAAAATAGTCTTGCAGGTATGAAACTTTTTAGCAGACAAGAAAATAAAGACTAAACCTTTTTTCTAACTGTTTTACTTCAAGAAGGACTTTTTGTTTAAAAACTAATTGCTTCTGGTATAGATTTACTTTTGTGAGAGATTTAGAAAACAAAGGTAAACTTGTGTGACCTTTCCCCAGAGTTCTGAAAATAATAGTGTATCAATGAAATTACTCAATATTCTGATTTCTGCCAACCAAGACAATGTATTAACAAAATCCTGCTCATATGGCATATCACAAAAATAAATGAAACACTTATTGATCAATTTTTATGAATTCAACAGAAGTGATATTAAAATATTTTATTGATGCATGTCTCACTAATAATTTTCCCATGTTTTAAAAAAACTCATGCTACACAATTCTACAAGAGACCTTACCATTTGACATAGCATTTATGTACCAATCTTGAACTATGAAGGAAGGAGAAGAGCATTTAAATTATATATTTTAAATATGCACAGTGTATATTTAGATGGCCTCTTTTTACATTTGATTTCTTTTTTCTAAGTAGAATTACTCTTATTAATTCTGGCCTTTCTTTGATTTACATTTATATTATATGTGTTTATCAAAAAAGTATAAATTCTGTGGGATTCCTTCTGTTCTGTGATCTTCTTTGAGACTGCTCTTTCAAAGACTGGTTTCAGTTCCCAAGAGTTTCTCTTACCCTAAGAGAGTCCATGCTTTAACATATATGTAAATGGACAAGAGTTCTTGTCACTGATTTTGGCAATAAAATAAGCAAACCTAATTTGATCGATTACTTATATACATACATATATATACATATATGCATTGTCATGGTTTGAGAGCCCCAAAATCCAATTCTCTAGTTCTAGCCCCCCTCCCACATCTCAACCCAGTGTGAGTTGGGTTTTCCAGACACCACAAGAGACTCAGAGTGGGGGGAAAGGGTTATATTACAATGACTGTACAAAATAAATACTACAATACATTATATACAATCTTAACTATCTCTACCATGACAAAACAGTATGTGCAATGGATAAAATCTCTTCTTCCTCCAAATAAAAGTGCAGGAGGGAAGAAGGAAGAGATCCTTTCTACTCTCAGAGCAGCAGTCCCTAGGGCAGCAGTTTCTCTTTCTCTCTTCCATGCAGCAGCTGTAGCTGGATCTCTGCCAGTACACACAAGGGAGGCCTCCAAGCCCCTCTTGGCCCTTCGATGCAGGCGAGGGTCTTCACTTCCGTGGGCTGTGTTCACCAGGACAAAGGTCACGTCACCACGTCATATCGCGAAGCACAGGGGTCTTCGCGACGGTCTTTATCTCCAGGGGATTCAAGCCCCTTGCAGAGCTTCTGGCTCTGATCTCAGGCTGCTAGTTTCTTTGTAGCTGCAGCGAGGGGGGGCCCAAGGTCACCCCCTCTGCATTCCTTTGGCCGTCCCAGTCCAGCTTTCCAGGACAACTGAGCTTCTTAGCTTCTCTTTCAGCAGTGCTGCTGCACTTTAGGACTTCCATTCAGTAGGAGTCCACCCCCTCCATTTTAGGAGGGATCTCAAAGGAGTTTGGGGTTTTGGTTCAGTTCTTACCCAAACTCTCTCTCTCTCTGTAGAGCTTAGTCCTGCTCTGTCTCCGTTAGAGATCTCTGTGTCTTCTTTCCTTGGCTGCAATGCCGGCTCCGCTGCTTCTTCTTATCTGCTTGGCTCTCTGCCATTTCTCCTTGGTCAGTGCTGATCTGCCACTACTCCGTTTGCTGCTGTTTACAGTGGAGAAACTTTCAACTTCTTAGCTACAGATACTTAGCCCAGTTTTAACACTGTTCCAAGTCCCTGTAGCCCCCCAGCCAGGGGCTGGAGGGGGGGCCAGAGCCCCCAAGGGGCTCCTGCCCCTGCTCCTTGTGGCTCTACAACATGGCCACCTCTCTCCAACTACAACAACTACAACTACTTTCTTTTCCAGTCAAAGTGTGATATGTTTATATTTTGCAGAACTGCTCATTGGTTCAAACCTCAAGGGTCACCACCCCCTGGGGGTTTACCATTTTGTAGCTTCAGGGGGAAAACTGTTTTCCCCCCACCACACACATACATATATATACATATATACACATATATACACATATATACACACATATATACACATATATACACTCATACATATTATATATGTATATGTCTAGTATACATATGTATACACACACATATATATGTATGTATATAATATTATTAGTATCACCAAAATATAAAATTAACTTCTGAGTAGAATAATTGTGGGAAATCACCTCATATCTGACAACAATAATGCGACTACCCAATGTGAACAGAATACAGCAGAATTGTAATAATGGTTGTATGCAGGGGCTGGCTGATAGGTATGAGCTGCCTTTTCCAGCTGGCTGCATTATTATCTCTGAGTTCACAACTGAGAAAACGGCCTCTTCTACCCAGCCTGACACCTCAAATTAGAGAAAGCTAGGTCTCAGCAAGGATCTATTCTGCTCATAATAGGCTCAGAAAAGATGAAATTGGTCTCCACAATATAAACACAAAGCTTTCAGGTGACCTTTTCTTTCCCTTTCCCTGTTAACTATTACTTAGTATTGTGCCAGTATGTCACATTCCATCAGACGAATTGTTGTATGGGAGCAGATTTGGGATGAGTCTAGGCTACCCTAGGAGGAAAGGTTATGAAGTTCTTCATCAGTCTGACAGCTCAGGATTAGCCACCTGAAACATCTTTGCAAAGAATGGACAGTCTAAGACGGGAGAGGGATGATTACGCAATAGTGTATTACTTTAAAACCATAATAAATTTGGAAGTGTCTGTTCTAGCCCAGCAATTCATTTTTATTTGCTAGTATAACAGAAGTTCAACAATGATGATAAAATCTCAACTGTTTGTATAATATCATCTGAGTGTTTACAAAAGTATCCAATATGTTAGATAGTTAACATGAAATTAGGTATATATCAAATAAATCCACAGTCTAATCTGCAGTCCAAATCAGTGTTCTAGGAAGTAAAATGGGGCTAAACATATAAATTATTTTCATTTTTGTTGCACAACCACAGATGTTGCCAAATATTTTTCTGAGAGAGTCTGAAATTAATTCCTTTGTAAATGTTACTAAATTAAACAGCAGACTGAGCCTCCCGCAAATAATTTCAGGTTGAGAAAATATGTTATTTGATCAAATATGAAACTTTCCATTCTGTTTCTGGTCCCTATGTTTAATTAAATCAAGATAAATTGTAGAATGGAATTCCTCTTTAAAGAAGAAATTGAAACATTTTTATTTGAAAATGGTAGAATTGAGCATTTTGAAGTTTTCATTATCCCTGATCATGCTTTTTTCAACCAAAAGATGCTCTCAAATTTTATTTTTTTTCTTGCAAGCTTTTGTCACCCATGTCAGTAAGCTGTATATTGCACACACATTAAATGAAGAAGAATGTCTGTATTCTCCTGCTGAATGAGAGAAAATGCAGGCTACATGCAGTCATTTACAGATGTGAAAGTCAAGTGGCCATGCGTCCTTCAACTCCACGTGGTAATCTCACTGCAGGCACCTGTGGTCACAGAAATAATGGTGCTAAATCACAATATTTCCTGAGAGTACTAATTCCTGCAGTCACTGGGATCTCAATTGAACTTTCAGCAAGAAGATAAATTTCCAGACACAATAATTGTATGTAAGAGGCTGGAAATTCAAATGCAGAATAAAATTTCAGAATCTAAAAGTGTTTTCACAGGCCCAGGAGGATTACACAGAAACACTGTGCTTTTGAGGGAAACAGCCCTGGGGAGCCTGTTCCAGTGCTCAACCACCCTCTGGTGGGTTGACCCTGGCCAGATGCCGGGTACCCACTAAAGCCACTCTCTCACTCTCCCTCTGCAACTAGACAGAGCAGAGGATTCATGAGTTGAAATAACAACTGGGAGAGGTCACTTACTGATTCCGTTCATGGGCAAAACAGACTCAAAGTGGGGATAGTACTTAAATGTATTACTAACAGGATAAGAGCCAAAGAGTGAGAAATAAAACAGTCTTAAAAACACCTTCCCTCTAACCCTGCTTCTTTCCAGGTTCTCCCTCCTACCCTCCAGCAGGGGGACGGGGAATGGGGATTATGGTCAGTTGTTGCTTCTGCCGCTGCTCAGAGAGAGGAGTCCTTCCCCTGCTCCCGTGGGGTCCCTCCCACAGGAGACAGTCCTTGATGGACCTCTCCGGCGTGGTCCATCCCTTGGGCAGCAGCTCTTCCGAAACTGCTGTCCCGTGGATCACTCCTCCATGAGGTGCAGTCCTTCACGAATGAGCTGTACTGACATGGGTCCCCAACAGGGGCCACAAGTCCTACCTGGGAAAAATCTGCTCCAGCGTGGCTTCCCTCTCTACAGGCTGCAGGTCTCTGGTAGGACTCTGCTCCATCTTAGGCCTCCCACGGGGTCCACAGCCTCCTTCATGCATCCACCTGCTCCAGCATGGGCTCCTCCATGGGCTGCAGGTGGGTCTCTGCACCCCGATGGTCCTCCATGGGCTGCAGGGGCACAGCTGCTCCACCGTGGTCTGCACCACAGGCCACAGGGACCTCAGCTCTGGCAGCTGGAGCACCTGTTGCCCCTCCTGCACTGACTTCAGTGTCTACTTTGTTGTTCCATGTTCTCACTCCGGTCTTCTCTGGCTGAAATTCTTTCTGCGCAACAACCTTCTGTTCTTAAATATGTTATACTATCACTCCTAATTGGCTTGGCCTTCGCCAGCGGCAGGAAGTCCGTCCTGGAGCCAGCTGGCATTGGCTCCATGGGACAGGGGAATCTTCTCTTCTAGCAGCTTCTAACAGAAGCCGCCCCTGGAGCCCTCCCTCTCACCCCCGCCCCCGCTACCAAAACCCAGTCACAGAAACCCACTACAACCCACTACAGCAACCTTTATCTACACAACCTAAACCTTCCCTGACACAACTTCAGGCCATTCCCTCAGGTCCTGTCGCTGGTCACCACTGAGAAGAGATCAGTGTCTGCCCCTCCTCTTCCCCAAAGGAGGAAGCTGTAACTGCAATGAGGTCTCCCCTCAGTCTCCTCTTCTCCAGCTGAAGACACCAAGTGACCTCAGCTGCTCCTCATACGGCTTCCCCTCAAGGCCCTTCACCATCTTTGTTGCCCTCCTTTGGTTGGTGTCCGATTAATAGCTTAATATCTTTCTTATATTGCAGTGACCAAAACTGCACAGAATATTTTAAGTGAGGCCGCTCCAGTGCAGAGCAGAGCGGGACAGTCACACCTCCCTTGACTGGCTGGCAATGCTTTGCCTGATGCACAGCACCAAGTCTGACAGAGTTCAAGAAACGTTTGAATAATACTCTTGGGCACATGGTGTGACTCTAGGGGATGGTCCTGTGCAGGGCTAAGGATTGGACTCCATGATCATTGTGGGTCCCTTCCAATTCAGCATATTCTCTGATTCTGTGATTCCAGAATTTTCAGTATGGGAGTCCAGCAACATTGCACAAGGTAGAGCAGGGAAGGATGGTTGAATGTTGTAGGAAACGTGGATCAAAAGGTGAAAGCAAAAAATGTGGAACATTGTAGCAGCTTATAGAAATAGGGGTGAAGGAGACCCTACAGCCAAAGGTATGACATGCTCTCGGGTATTTGGATATTGTGATGAGTTCCAGAGGAAGGTTTGCAGAAAAATAGAAGTTTCTTTGTCACTACATAAGCAGGCATCATAGACATAAAGTCTGTGAGAAGTAATATACACTAAAAGTCAGATTTTAAGTACAAAGGTCGAATTATAATTTGTTGAGGATGTACATGTGAGAGACATAGGTTATGTACAGGAGGTAAGCCAATGTGGCTCAAGCCAAGCAGGCTCTGTTTGTCTTGGTATTATTATATAATTATATCATTATTTGTAGACTTTAATCTCTTTACCAGGACATTGCAAAAGCCAAATGAGAATTATTCTTCTGCATCTCATGAAAAGGGATGAAATATGAATTGAATGTTACAGACACTGGTTTTGAGCATCAGTTTTTTCTTACTTTTGTGATTCATCCCAAAATTATTTGAGCAGAATATGCAACTGTTCTGTTGTGTTCTGATAGAACTGAGGTCACCAGATACCAGTCACCAAATATTAATATATGATACAACATATTTAAATACAAATTTGCCCTTTTGAAATTAAAAAATCAATCTAAAATGTTTTAGGGACTTCTAAAATATTAAATCCAGCCTCTAACATAATATTTCAGAGTTGACAAGTCTGTTTTCTCTTTTATTATTCTTTCACTTTATCTACACAAAACTTCTCATTGGCTTCAGTGAGAAAATGCCATAGTGGAGAACTTCATGTGAATTACACCTGGTTTTAAATAGTTTTACCTTTTGTATCATACACTAATTCACATTTAAATTTTTTTTCATAAAAACTCATAGATGAAATTATTATAAATCAAATTACATCAAAGAAGTTGTACATTTCTTTACAATGTGTGCAAGGTGTTCAACTCAAAGAAAAATGAAGTCTGACAATTGAAAGCATGACCATTTTAATTAAAATGACCGTTAACAGATTCAAAGGTTGAACCTTGAAAGGTTAGGTGCTGTTTGCAAGCTACCAATCTCCAAGTTGGTAAAGAAAGATTCATAGGAATAAGAAATGGGAATAAATTAAGAATAGAAAATCATACTATTATATAGTAATATGATATTTTTTGAATAGAAAGCTATTCCTAGCTCCTAAATGACATGAAGTTGTGGGAATTCCAAAGCCATTTAGAGGAGTTTAAGTGCTTAGGTAGTAAGTTGGTTTTTTTTTTCTTTTTGTCTTTTTTTTAGTTTCTTTCTTTTTCCCTTTTTAATACAATGCTAGTGTGTAATGACAACTTCTGTATAAAACAAGCTTTTGCATTTACTGAGCGCATGTTGAAGTCTTACACATTCCTCATCCTTATTATTTTTGCTCCAGAATGCTCTGAGCTGAAGCAGTCAAGGTCATGATCATGCATTTGATGACACAGAACACTCTGTGTTTCTTTCATCAGAAGATGAGTTTGGGGCTTTGTTTTGTTTCATAGGGTAACTGCTGTGAAGAAAGACCTGTGGCTGACAGTTCCCTTTGCCAGTAGTCCACAAGCTTTGTGACTTCTGTTCACTAGAAGTTTGCCCTACATGTTGGGAAATCATGATTTCTGCATGGTTTTTAGTTTTGTTTAGGCCCTAGCAGATGGTTTACATACAAAATAATTCTTTTCTTTCACCCTGCAGCAGAATTAGGCAAAAGAGTTGGCAAAAGAGTTAGCAAAAGAATTCAAACACCTGTGAACTTTTCCATAACTTCTATTCCTCCTTCTGTACAGTGTTTTGATTCTACTGCACTGGTGTCTAAATGTATGATTTTTCATTTCAAGATTGTTGCATATGCTGCACAACATATGGATCCAATCTTTTATAGGTTTAACTGTTTGATAGCACACAATTTTTGAAAGCTTCTCAATTATTTAGGAAAATGATTTCTATTGAGTTTTGGTACAAAATCCAGGGAGATTTAAATTGGTTAAGCATGGAAAAAATTAATTTATAATGTGACTTTATAACAATAAAATAACTAGCAGTGATGGGAAGAATAAAATTCAACTAGAACCACTTAGCTTTCCTTACAGCTTCAATTTAGAACAACTTGACATATCTTTAAGATACAGAAAATAGTGTCAGGTAGGAAGTGTGTGCCTAGGTCTTCCTGTTCTGTCTGGGGGAGGGGGCTCTTGTGAAAGAACTCATAGCTATTATAAATGATTTATTGTAGCTATCGCAATTCATTATTATTGCAGTTTTATCTGACCATAGTGAAATCTCAGCTGCTTTGTTGAATAGGTTAGCTTGTTTATAAAAATAAAACTTTTTGTTTTAAAAAAACAAAAACTGTCTTTTTCCTTTAGTATGTAAAGAGTGCAGTGGTGAAAGGACAATGCTGTAGGAAAGAGTTACTTCTGATCTAATGAATACAAAGGAGACATTTCTACCTCAGGAGGTGAATGTGTGGTCATTATCAGTCACATAAAATATTTTAGTTGCCCTCCGGAGTTATGACTTCTGGGCCTTCATAAATCAGATGAGGTACTGGTGGTCAAATAGATTTATTTATATTCCTTGAGTCAAAAGAACTGTTTTTCCACAATCATTTTCACCCTGCACTAATCATCTAGTTCTATTTTAAAATAACTCTAAGAGTTATTTTTCAACACCGGCTGATATCCAGCAAAGGAAAACTACTGACTTCTATGCAGTGAAAAATGAGACCTTCCTAGTTTAAAACTAACCTGGTCTTCCATGAAATTCTACCATTTAGCAGTCAGCAGGACTTAGAAACCTAAATGCTTTTGTATGGGGGTGAGCATACACCTCTTGTATATGTACAAAACTGCTAACACCAAAAGCCTTGAGGACATCCAGAAATTTAAGGCTGCCCTGCTAGGAAAAACATTTCCTCTCACTCTTCCAAAAGCTCTTACATCTGAAACATCGCTTAGCCCCTACTTGTGTTTTCTTTCTGTGATAATTTCTTCCTGAGCCTTAGCATTTTCTTGTTGCTTTCTTCACATTCCAGTGAGATACCAGGACAACTTAGAGATCAAATGAGTTTTATGCACATAGTTCTAGGGCAAACAAAGAGTCAAACTACAGGTGGCAGAGGAATGAAAGTAAAACAGAAAATTGGTTCCAGTGACACAAAAAATCCAGTCCAGACAAATTAAAAAAAAAAAAAGGAAATATGAGTCCACAAGGAAACTGTTTACTATGTCAGGGAATGTGGTAAAAGCATCTGATTGCCACTTAATGGGACTGTCTTCAGCTCTGATCCCTTTTAAGCATTTAAAACTAAACGTTGAAATAGTTCTTTCTCAGGAAAAAAAAAAACCACCTCAAAGATGTTTTTTAACTTTAAGGAGTAGCACTATTGGCCAGAATTATGTCTTCTTTCTCTCTTGGAGATGATTTGTGGAAGTATTATTGTGAAAAGTACAAAATACCTAATGAAACTTGGGCTTGTTTGGGAAAGTTTTCTGGATTCTGTTTTGTTTAAGTTCTGTTAAAAGCTGTATCGTTTGTTTCATTTTGATTGCAAACATTCATTAGATTATATAGTTGATTAGGAAACCCAACAAACAAGGTATTAGAAATAAAATTCTAGCATTCCATTCTTCATATACTGTGAAAGAAGAATACTATTTAAAATGCCTGTGAATAACATCAGCTTCTAGTAGACGTAACAGAAGTTCTGTATGCAAAAAAAGAATAAAGCAATGAAAAAAGTAAGTTGTCTTTGCTATGCTCTTATTCAGACTTAGAATAATATAACCCTGGAATGATTCCAAAACATATAGTTATCGCATACTCTATATATCCTAAATAATTTTATAAATAGCCAGCATATCACATGGTAAAAGAAATAGGATATGTTGAAGTGCATGGAGGGAGTGGTCAGCTGCATGAGGGCCTTCCAATGCATAACCAGAGATCATTATGTATCTGCTAAAATTAAGTACAAAAGCACAAGTGATTTTCTCGTCTCTGCACTACTACACTGTTCCAAACACTGCATTCATTTATTAAAAAAAAAAATTCTCTGTCTTGACAAACATTCATTGAAGGGTGGGTCCTCTCCAAAACACGTTTTTGGTTTGTTCTAAAAGACACCCACAATGGAAAACAGCTGTGCTTTTTAAGTATTAATAGAAACATAGTTTTCTTAGGAATGTTAGAATTGCTGAGACAGGTTGTGGAGGTAGTAAGAATACCAGATGGGACCTCTGGAAATAAAAGCAACACTCCTAATTTCACTAAATAATCCCTCTGGGACCTTTAGCAAATTATTTAGGATACATTTTTCAAAAGTTCATAAGGAATTCATATTTAAAATTCCACTCATTTCAGAGGGAATTAGTGTGCTAAATGTACCTGAGTTGCTTACAGATGTGGGATATGGTCTCTGAAATTGCTTAGGGAAGTGAAACATCAGGGAATTAGAATGGCAAATTTTTTAAAGAACCTATTTGTAGAGTAATGTTGAATGATACTAACCTGCTTCAACAAGGTACAGGAAGAGCTTAAATTTTACAGTGGTTAACAGCTTAGAAAAATATATGGGTATAGATGGAAAAATGCATGTTTTCTATGTGACCTAGATGCATACTCTGCCTGGCTTCCCTTGATCAGGATTAGAAAGCTTACACTGCACAGCTGGAAATGCAAGAAGGTGATAGATCCCACCAATTCTGAAAATATTAGCCAAGTCATTTCAGTTACTTAAAAGAGTGCTGACTTCGTGGAAAATTAGGACTACAAAAGCAATTCAGGTGACCCAGAGGAATCACTGAGGAAAGCAAACAGCCCTTGCTTTGTTTTGTTTACTTCAGAGAGTTCCTTGTCTGGAAAAAAGCTGATTCTATAATTCAGTTGATTATCCCACTGATAATGAGGATAGAAAATTGCTAGAGATTTCTCATGTAGGACTGTTCCTTGTGATTAGCTTTTAATACTCCTAACTCAAAAGCAGCAGCTTTCTTAGAGTCTAAGAGAAATCAGTGTTTAATCATCTGGGACTGTGAAGGAGAATGCAGCCCTCGCTGGGTGACAGGAAAGGGTAGCATAGAAACATTCTGAGGCTGGTGATAAAGTAGAAGTTATTTCATTTTGTTTTTTTGCTCCTCTGAAGGAGCACAGATAAGTTCACTGCTACAAGAAATAGGAAATGCCCTCAGGCACTGAAGATCTCAAGAGTGTGTGTGTCTCTCTCTGCCTCTCTCTCACACCACGAAAGAGAGTAGTTCTTTAAAAATCCTATTCCAGACAAATAACTGAAGTCATCCCATAGAGCCAAGAGAGAAATTGAACTGCACTAAGTTATAGGATTAACTGTTGAGGAAGACTTTCACACACACTGGTCCAGCAATGAGGTATCAAAAGTCTGCATTGTGTGTTCCTAAACGTTACACCTAGTATTTTTGATTCACGGTTGGGACCAAAAAAAAGACAGAATATATAATTTTCTTTTCCCTCTTCTTCCTCTCCTCTCCAAAACTCCCACATATACACCCTCAAATATTTCTAAAAGAAGCAAGTATTTTTTTGATCTGTCAATAATCCAGAAAAGTAGGTGGAAACACATTAATTATATAAATCTTTATTTTTTTGATTATGATTCAGCAAATAGCAGCAAATGGAGGCTGATGAGGAAACTGGAGGTAACCTGAGGCTGTGCTCTCAGTGTTTATAGTTTTGTTTTGACAATCTATTCCTTTGTACATTTGCCCTCATTCTGGGCTTCCTTCACCTTCCCTGGCCTGGATGATGCTCTTGGCCTTGGACCTGTGTGCCAGAGCTAAGGTCATTCCATCCACATGGACCTGAGCAAGCTCATTAAGGCATGATCTCTGAGAAAGAGAAGCACCTTTAATAAAGGTGACATCTGACAGAGTTTGGGTGTGAGCAATCCATCCAGCTGTTCAGCACTATCTGTCAGGACTTTAGGGCTTATCTTGGAGACCTAGTGAAAATTAGTATTGGCACCTGATGTGCCTGGAATTTTCAAGCATCTCCAGTGCTAAAAAGAGGTTGGTATTGAGGACCTGTTTGTTTTGACTGTGTAGTTCCATGCAATCTTTTGGATCTAATGTTCTATATGTAATTTAGGTTTTGATAGGAATACAGGTGCTATTAGAGGCTTTGAATTCGCAAATAAAAGAGCACCTCAAGAAACATATATCCATGTAAATCAAAACTAATTAAGAGGTTCCTACAAAGTTTAGCAAAGCCAAGATATGTAGCTTCATAAATCTCTTCAATAAAAGCATTCTGTAAAATTGAATTAAATGTATTAATACAAGAGTGTTCTACTGTATTAAGCTAATGTACTGCAGAATGAAACGAACTTTATCCCTTTAGAAAATCAATTATTATTTAAAGTAATTTCCTATGTGTAATTTAATACTTTAGAAATAAGGAACCATAGTCAATTTAAAATCATCATCTCAGCAAGATAAATTTACAGATCCTCTTATTTACTTTGTCCTAGTTTCTTTCAGCCTTAGACTGAAATGCTCAAAACCAGATTTTCTTATTTCTGCACAAAAACTGATTTTGCTATCACCTCCCCCTCAAATATATGAAGTTGCAACCTGAAGTCACTGGGCACATATGTTTAGCATCATGCCAAGTGAAGGCATAGCAGCCTAATTGGCCTAGCGCTGGGCCAAAACCAAGCAACGTGACATTTGAGTGGAGAAGTTGCAAGGCGAAGAGCTAAGCCCTAAATTGCTGACAGAGTTGTCAGTAGAGAAAGAAAATGCTCTACTGAGCCGTGAAGGAAGAAGGCTTCTGGCAACTCCGCACGTCGAGGTGCACTGAGGAGAACAGATACAGCCGTGAAGACCTGCTGGCACTGCTGACACACAGTGCTAGAGGCTTTCTCCCCTTGAAGAGGGAGCACAGGCCAAACAGCACACTGTAACCTGTAAATATGCTCTTAGACATCTCAGTAATAGCTGGTTTTCATATGTTCTACAAATGCCCAGTATACATTAATTTCAAAAAGAGCTCAACTAAAAATAGTTTCCACCATGATGCTTGAAGGAAAGACAACAGCCTTCTTTAGTTGTCATTGTGATCAGTTCCTATTCGTGATGAATGAAAATAGAGTGAAACAGAGTGATGAGGATCAACAACAGTTTCTAAAATTTATCATTTTGCACCAATGGATATTTTGGGGCAAAAGAAATTAAGCTTATGATTACATAGCATCTCCTCCTTTCCCTCAAATTTGATCCAATCTCTGGTGTAAAAAACCAAATTTTGTGATGAATTTTTAAACTAAAGAAAAGTATTTGCTTCCCCTTCTGAGAGTTAATATTCTGTTTTATTAAACTTTCTACACATCTTTTTGTAGTTTTAATATACAGGGGAAAAGAAATCAGATAGATAAGACACTGCAGTAGATAAGAGATTATCAGTGGTCAGGAGAATGGATAGAAAGCAGAAGGTACCCATACAGATGAGAGCTGTAGCCAGTTAGCTGAAACTGATAGTGCAAGATTAATCCAGCTAAGGAAATTAGTTTCTGGTCAGTAGAAAATAATTGAATAGCTATACATTACAGTCAGCAGTCTCAGTGGTAAACCAGAAAAACGAGAACTGTTAGTGCAGGACCTGAGAAATAACTTTCTCCAGGTAGAAGAAGTATATTAGAACAGCAGCCATGACATGAACACAGGCATGCAAAGATTTGTATTGCTCTGGACTGATAAGACATAAGGTGATTCTATTTTAAGGATATTAAAAGCTTCAGGAATTAAGAAGATATGTATAAAGCACAATCTTTTGGAATCAGAATCATGTGGGGACACATGATGAAAGATGAATTACAAGCATGACACTGGGAAGTTTTGAGTCAGATATAGATAAGGATAGAGATCTTCATGGTGTTTCTAGATGGAAAAATAATTCCAACAGTGATATAACTTCAGAATCTTCAGTTACTGGACACAGACTGAGAAAGAAATGAAGAAAATATTCATAGACTCATTTAATCCTGGAGATGGTAGTTAAGAGATTTCTTCAACAAAAAGTTAAATATAAAACTTGGTTTCAGTAAGTACTTAAGCTACAGATGCTGTTAAAATAAGCAAAGTTCTAAGATTATAAATTAAATGGTAAGTATGTAAGAATAATAAGGTACTTGATTTTGAAATGGCAGACTTGGGGGAAAAAACCAAAAAAATCCCTGGAAACAAAATGGGGAAGATCAAGCAAGCTGCTGAGGGACAGAAATGTGACAGAAAGCAAGAATTTATTTCAGTTGAAGGTACTATAAATACTCAGGATCTAAATCTTGGAAAAAGACAGAGAAATCCTTGGGGAAAAGAATCCAAAAACTAGACTTACCAGCATGAACACCTTGAGATAGATGTTTGAACTATATATAGTATCTGAAAGGAATGGGAAAAAGGAGGGATGATCAGCAAAGTGTGTCAAAGTAGAAGTGAAGAAGTATAGGGAAGCCTTAAAACAACTGGGGACAGAACATGCAGGCAACTAAAAAGTGATGATACATGAGAGAAGAGCTAGTACATGGTTCCCAAACTGAGGTAATATTTTGCTTTAGGTTCAAGTAAGAAAGATACTCTTGGCCATTCAGACACATGGATGAACATGGAGATGGAGTTTACTCCTGCAAAGTGTATGCTAGTTGAGAAGACTGGATAGCCCAGAAAAGTTAGCACAGGATATTGGGCGTCTCTTAGCATATCTTCTTTATTCCTCTATTATTTTTTTAATCATCTGATTTATGATTACAATATTACAATTATGACTACAATATTATTAGTGAATTATGTATTCACTTGAGAATAGTCACAGGCAGAGAAAAGCAAAGGCAGAGAGAAACCATATTAACAAAGAGGGTAAAATATCCTGGGGATTTCCCATCATGTATCCCTTCACGTTGATTACGAAAATCTTTAAAAAAGGCTTGAAGAAGAATATAATACAGATGGACACAATCTAAAAACTGAATGCAATGCAGCATAGTTCTAACAAATTAATATCACATCATTCTAAGATCATACCACACTAATTTCCTTTGATTTTTCCGTAAGTAAACTCATTTAAATTAAAGGAAATAATTGATAATGGTGAAGAGAAACAATGAAATCATAAGATGCAGTGAGAGTTTATTGTCTAAGAAATTTTTTGTGGAGTTTCTATAAGATAAATTTGGGACTCAATGTTTTCAAACATTTTCATTAAAGTTCTTAGCAGAAAAATTACAGAGTTGGGATGAAATCAACTGGTGTTGCAAAATCACTAAATGCATTCAGCATGAAGAAGAAAAGATCAACCAAAAAAAAAGACAAAGGAGGCAGTTCTCTGGAAAAAGCATACAAAGCTGGTGAACATTTGTCTTACAAAGAATGCCAAAAATTCACGGAAATTCTCAGACTGTCTCCTAATACTGAATAATAGCGCCTATCTCAATTCAACAAGATGTTTGAGTTCCTTCCATATAATTTATGGCTACTTTGCCAGCTTTTTACTGACTTCATTGCAAACCAATTTCCTCCATACTTAGTCCGAAGGAGATGGTCCAGCTATGCACTTGGCACTGGTATCTGGAGGTGAACAGCCTGTTACACACCTCTAAGAAAATACTTAGCTATATAGGTGAAGATTTATTCACAAGTTCTGTATCTGACCTTATTAAAAACTTTTTGTTATTTTCTACAGCCACAGCATTGGATTAAAACTTATGCATAAACCAAGTTTAAAATATGAAACATTAATGTTCATTCTTATAAGGACAGCTCCTCTCACTGATACCCAGGAGATGAGGAAATGTATTCACATTTGAAGCTACTCATGTCAGTCCTCACATAACCGTAAGGAACCTTTCCTTCTGGGAGCACAAAGTGTATGTGGCTGTTGCATTCTCACTGCCAAACTCCCTGCTGCTTCCATTTAAGTAGAAAAGTTTTAGCAGTTACTCCTTGGTATGAAATTTACATTGCTTTTGCTACATAACCTTTTCCTGGCTGACAACTATCTGATTGCTGTACTTGAGGAGATAGTGGGGCAGTCTGACCCAATCAAATCATGAGTTCAAGAAGGTTTGGGGTTTGTTCATCAGAAGAAAGGTTCGGCCACACTTAGTACTGCTCCTGTCTGTCAGATCTGCTCCTTTCCCAAGTAAAAATGAAGTTTCTGAGAGATGCTGAAAATATGAGAATTATACTGGTAGAGAAGACACTCTTCATGTGAAGATTCATTAGCTATTAATAGCCAGGATTTTGCTTGTTTTCTCTTAGTAACATTTTTTATTTCTTTTTGTGTTTGTGTAAAAACAATCAATTAATCTGGAGAGTTCTTCTGCATTAACAGGTTAATAGAATAGGAACAACTAGAAAAGCAGTCATAAATTACATGTTAAGACATTAATTTATCCCAACGTAATTGGAACTGCATAAGAAAGTGAGGTGTTGAAAGGGCCATTCTGGTTTTGGGCCCTGAACCTGCGAGTACAGCTTTCATTTAATCAACAAACATTACTCAAAGAATCAAAAGAAAATGGAATGCAAACTACCATGTGCTTCAAGTCTCCAGAATTGCCAGGCATTATTCCCAAATGTCAGGTTAGAGAAGGTGAAGACCTCCTGGTATTCAGGACACCTCTGAAACTGCGTGCTCTAAAATGTGTGTTTATGTAATGCTATCTAATTGTAAAATAATAATAGTAAGAAGCAGAGGATTATTCAGAAATTCAAGTGAACCAGGTATATCATGCTGTATGTTTCCACCAGAGCTTTTAAATAGCAGTTCTCTATCCTGGTCTCTCCTTCATTTCTGATCTGGGCCATACTTACATTCGAGTTCAGGGAAATTATATTCATGAAAGAGTTAATAAATATTTTGCTTTTCATCACCACCTTCCAGTGGTAATCAAAGAGCTGCAGAGAATGTATTTAAAAAAAAAAAACGCAAGACTGTTCCCAAGATGTTGAGCTGGTACAGTGAAACAGCCCAGTAGCTGAATATTATCACTGTTTGCACAAGATAACTATAAAGAGCACTTCAGTGTTTTTAAATACAGGAGCAAATATAGCAAGCTGAAATGCATGACTGTATCTTCCATTTCTCATCATATGTGATACTATGAAACTAGTATTAATAGCACCCTTGTGAAAAGTATTCCACAGAAATTAAAGAACTTCCTGATCCCCTATGAGCAGAGAAGGTAACATGGAAACTGTCGCAGAATTACTAAGGCAAGGTGGTAGCAGTCAGGTTTTCCACCTTATCACTCTGCCTGAAGGGCAGAAGTAGTTGGGATGAAGCCAGAAATTTTCTAGCTCTTTCTGGCTGGATTTTTTGTTTGAAATATTTTGTTTTATAAATCAATAACAGAAAGCCCTGAGGACAGGGACCGAAACTCTGGCACTGGTGAGAACATTATTCATCTTCCTTGGCTGGTTGTTCAGCCCACTGGCATACAATCTTACATCGAAGGTGATAGCCATGCCTAACAGGAATGGATGATAACTTATCTAAAAGCTACATCTATTGGGTCTGTATTATTATATTGCAGTTAAAAGGAGTTTTGCAATTGACTCAAATAAAACGGAGATTTGAGTCTGAGAGAAATTACTTATGAGTAGGATAAAGTGACTTTAGATTTTAAAGCTACATCAGAGATACAGCAAATACATCTTTTATTAGATGCTGAAGCTCATCCATGTGTATCAAGACAGCACAAAGCTTTTATATTACTTTTTATAGTTTAGAGATTCCACTGCTGGAAAATGTTATAATAATTTTAAAAGGTAGGTAGGTTGTTACAACCTTAATATCTTTCCTTCAAAGAAGGAATCAGCTCCTGCCCCAAAAGAAGTCTTATCAACTCTAAAAAACTAGAAGCCGATGAGGAGCTCTTACACCTATCTGTGAGTATGTGAAAGAAAATGTGAATTATCCCTCTGAATATGCTCTCCTATACACACAACTGACATATATGAGTTCATTCAATGTTCATTTACTTGTGTTCCTTTTCATCACTCTTAATTGATGTAGAAAGGGTTGGGAAAGAAAAAACCTTTCAAAAGGCCAGACACTCCCCACAACATACAGCAGAAGAAAGCCTATAGGTGCTGGTGACTCTCTGTTGCCCCCTCTCCTGAAAATGTCCACCTTACTTTTCAAGCTCTTCAAGACAGAAACTTTTCTTTCCTAGTATGTTCAGAAAACCCTTGACATCATTATATATATGATTATAAAAACATCCATCATATACAGTTATCCAGTATTTCCTTCTGATCAACCTGAAAAATTCTTCTAACTCCTTACACTTGTATCTGTCATCTTACATCTAATCATTTGTAACTGATAAAGCTAAATGTGGTCTGCTCTTTTCACCTTTCCTTTAGCGTCTTCTTGTAGTCTTTTATGTTCCTCTCTGTGGTCTCTTAGATGTGTCAACGTTAGTGATCATAGGAAAGGGGAAGACTTCAAGATGATCTAATAGGTAGTTCTAAATCAGGAATTGGTTTGACAAAGTAACACAAGCTAACCTGCACAGCCCACTACACTATGCCCAGTGAGGCAAACGGTGGAAATTGTCTTAAGAGAGAATTAGGCATTTTTATGGTTGGAGAAAATTGAAGGAGACAGTGACAAATCAGAGTAAGGGGTAAGATAAGCTAAAGAGGGACAGACTTTTTGGGATAAGTTGGTTTTCCTTATGTAAGTAATTCTATGAGACCTCTAATTTAAGCAGCTGATGTTTTATGTTACACTGAGGTAAAAAGTTTGCTAATAAAATAAAATTTGATTTCATTGAGCAGTACAGAGTTGTTTCAAGAGTTCAGGGTAGGTTAAATGTGACACATATGAGATTTAATATTTGAAAAACTAGCTTTTCTAGCTAGAGATACTGCAGATTTAATGTGCTTGATAAATCACTGTCATTGCTACAATGGGACTGACATAGCAGGTATAGAAATAGAAGCCCAAAGGAAACACAACATGTTGAAGATGAATGATATCAAACAATACTTTTAATGGAAAACAACTTGGACAGAATTGCCCTGAGTTACTATGGTTTTTTATCACAACATCTTCTAAAATGTTGCATTGCTTCAACAGTAAGCTTGAATTTGATACCTGCGTGTATGAATATACTGCAAGAATTCAGAAATAGTGTATCTGATATAATATATATGGCATACATTATTGAAGGTAACTTTGTTTTATTTTCCTGAACCAATCCCAAAGTAAAATATGTGAAAATAAAGCGCTAAAGGCTGGTTGAGTTCTAAGCCCTGTACACATTTGGATATTTCTACTACATCTATCAAATTTTAAGCACAATAATGGAGAGTACAAGCAATAACTAGCAAGAATATTATGGTACAGACTATGGAATGAGTTTTTTTAAGCACTTATTTATTTATTTGAGCAATGTGACTGCATTTGTACATGGACAAAATTTAGCTACCAAAAAAAACATTAGAGGCAGAACTTCGGGGAGATATTTGCACCACTTTGAAAATTAGATTCTAAAAATAAAGTCTTATAACCTTTGTCCAGACATTGTCACTAATGTTTATGGTATAATATGAGAAGCCACCTTGAATTTGCAAGCTAAAAGTAATAATTTTCTCTGTTCAGTTGACACTGTACAGCACTGTAGCATGCCATACACAGAAAAGCAATGATGTAGACACTGAAAAAAGCAAATGTATGCGAATAAAAGTCCATCTTAGGAAACATGGGGCAGGTGAGGGGAAGAATTGGAAGAGCAAAAGTGAGAAAAACCCATGGGCTGAGATAAAAACAATTTAATAAATGAAGGAAAGCCCAAAACAAACCTCTAGTGTTGCAATGGCAATCACTCATTGCTCTCAGAAGCAGACCAATGCCCCATTGGTCTCTGGACAACAGTCACCTTGGAAAGTTTGCCCCATTATTTTTAATTATGCATGTGATGTCACATGGCATGGAACATCCTTTTGTTCATCTCAGGACAGTTGTCCTGACTGTGTCCAGTCCCAACCTCCTGCTCAGCCCCAGCCTACTCATTGTGGGAGGCAAAGTGAAAAATAGAGAAAGCCTTCGCACTATGCAAGTCCTGTTCAGCAGTAGTTAAAACATCAATGAGTACCAGCATTTGAGTCACAAATCAAAACCACAGCAGCACACAGATTGCTATAGAGTTAACTCCATCCCCACCAGACCGAGCCCAGTGAGTAAAAGCAATTTAGTTTCAGTCTTCATCACTGCCTGCCAGATGATAACAGACCATCTGTTATGCAGTATGATTCTGCTGCCATTAGAATAAGTGCAAGTAGACCTTAGACCACAGTAAAAGTAGAACTAGACATTTTATTGTGTCTTGGAAGATCTAGCTACAATATTCTAGCTGTACCTGATTAAATGCCTTTGAAGCTGAATAAAGTATGAAAGTTAATTAAAATGAAAGGGTAGGATTTATGGAAAATGGATGGTGTAATCTTTATGCCCCTCTGAAGTCCAAATCCAAGCCCAGGAATCTGGACTTCTTGTCAAGATAATGCTTCATTTTGGCAATTCTGTTCAAAGCTGAATGATTTTTTATCCTCCAGCACACCTAAATCTCTGAAATACTGACCAATATTGAAACAATATTATGTGAGACTGGCACATAGCCATTCACTAGAGTATTTGAATAAATGAAAACATAAACTGCACCACTCCCCAAGAGTAGCAGTTAACACCACTACTTACTGTACTTACTTGGACTGAAAGCAAATCAGGTGAGAAACAGTAAATGAAACCCCTACCACTATTCCACTTTATGTTGATTTTCCTTTTACCCAAATCTAGTCTATCATGAACAACAAGACTCTCTGAAATGGGCACTGCCCACACTTGAAATATGTTTTTTTTTTCCTGTACATGATTTTATGTAGATTTCCTTCATATTCAGCATTTATTGCCAGTTTCAGTTGTGCAAGTAATAGTACCTGAGTCCTTCCCATCCAGTTTCTTATCTGTCTCCTTTCCTTCCAGCAACTCCTTGTTCTGAAGACTCTGAAGATCCTTGTCAGGAGTGAATAGTCAGATATTGTTTTAACTTTATCATCTACAAATACCATGGTTTCTGCCTTCTAAGTCACAACCTGTGTCAGCTGTACCATTTGAATTAAATTTACACCTCAAAAGGATAAAAGATAAAAAACCCTCAGTGCACAGTTTCACAATTTTGTGAAGTTTCTGTCACAGCAAGAAAATGAAAGTTGTAGTGTTTTCCTTCTTTTAAATGATTCAGAGTTGAGTGAAAATTGCAGGTCAACATTTTTGCTAGTGTAATGTTACTGGATGTAATTTGTTTTGCAAAATTATGTTCTTCTGTGAAATTCTGCCCAACAACCACTATTATCCCTAGATGTATTAAAAAGCAATATATCCTTTCACAGCACATACATTCTTTCTAAAGTCAACACAAACAAAAGTAAGTTATTAAAGTTAATATGTATTCCATTCAAAATATCAAACATTATATACTCTGGTAGCAGAAAGAGTCCGATTTTGGCTCTAATAGTCAGTCATAAGAGGCAGCTTAAAAACTTGATCATATAATTTTGGATTGCTGAGAAAAAGCTCTCTGAATATGTTAGATATGTAGTCGCTGCAAAAACCTACAAGCAGCAAATCCTACATTGGCTCTGTAACTGTGGTAAGTAATGCCAAAATGGGAAACAACTTTACCTAATGGAAATGGAAACAAAAAAAATATAATTGATTCAAGGGGATTCCTTATTTCATTAAATATGCAGTCAAGTTTGTATGCAACAAACTTCCTCCTGAAACTGATAATAAGACTGGATCTACAGCACAGTTGCCTTCCCCAGTGCTAAGTACACATGTAGTCAATCTGTTTGTTTTGTCACAACTGTTGCATTGGATTAGTCACATTCAATATTCATCACCAACAATAAATCAGAATTAACTGAAGTTCATAGTTGGTTGCGTTGACACTTAGATATTGACATAATCACTGTCTCTCAAAATTCACAAGGTTGATGTGCACAGGCACATAGAAGTAATTATTTTTGCACAGTCATCTACTATATTTTTCTGTGATTAAAATTCATAACAGAATATGAAAATCACACTCTTTCCAAGATGTTTATGTGTTTTATGTATATGCATATATTTTATGTATGCAGCTGTCAGTTGGCAGATTTTCCTTTTCTAGAATAACTGCCAATTAGCAGGAACAGTCATCCCCTGTGAAACTTACTGATGGTATTCATTACGTTCTTCTTCATGATTCTTCTTCATTATCTTCTTCTTCAGGTGATGATCCTTTTTGTAAGGTTAGGACCCATATTTATTCATATAGGGTGTAACCATAGGTAGAAATAGTCATACAACAGAAATGCTGATGGCATTCCTTACAGCATGCTAACAAAGGAACTCAGACATTACTTGAGAAAAATCAGGGCATACTAGCTCTTTTAGTTTAAATTGGAATTGTATATTGGCTGTCGCTATAAATACCAATGTGATCTGGATAAGCATTAAATAAATCATACAATGCTACACATGGCTCCAGTTTTACTCCAGATTTTATCACAACAAGTACTCTCACTAGTGCCTGTATGCTGCACTCATGACCAAGACTAGCTTTGCAAAACAAAATGTAAACAAAGGTAGGGTTGGGAATATGGTACTTACTAGGAAATAAAGTGAGAACATATTGGGAAAATAGTATTTCTGATAATGCACTCTTCCTTTTCCTGTTACTAGGTTCAATCTGGAGACAGGGGCTTTTTCTGGTGTGCTTCTAGGAGCAATACCAATCCTGCTCCAGGTGGAGCAGACTGGTTCCAGAGCATCGCCTGTCCCCCTTGCAAAGTCCTGATGATCTTCAGTGTCCCAAACCCACCCTGAAGCTCAGGCTGGGCTCACCCTACGTCTGCATCCCTGTACCCATAGAGGTCTGAACCCAAGGAAGCAGGAAGACAGGAGCACTTTTATTTTTAGATGTAGGATGTTACTTCTGTGGGAGGCATTAATCCCTATGATTACTTCATGACAGAGTGGAAGTCACAGATTTTGCAAAGGCAGGATACAGCCTTTATGAGAGGTGGTTTCTCCTTGGCTCCTGTCAGCCCTCCAGCTCAGTGAGAACAAGGATGCCTTAGCTGTCAAGGTGGCAGGTTCTTGCTGCTGCAAAAGACGCTTTATGACTGGGTCCTTCTGAACTTGGACTTTAAACATTTTGAAAGCTGGAATTACATTACAGAAGATGAAATATTTCTTGATTGAAGCATATCAGAAAAAGAAGCAAGAAACAAGTAGTAGGAAGAAATTTTTTTTGATGTCTGAACAGACCAAAGAGCTACATCCCAAGCAGACAGCAGGATACAGGGGCAAGGATAGACCAGTATGGTCTATCCTAATAAATCAGTATGGGTAGCTTAGATCAATAAAATTAGAATTAGCTACGTTTCCCTTCTAGGGTCACATGCTGACTCAATAGTTAGCCCAAATCATCTTGAGAAATAATGAAATTTCTAATAGACCACTTTTCTCTGTACTTCTTGTTTTCTCCACTTTTTCAAAAGGCAAATTACCCTTTGCTTTTGTCCTGTCTGGCTCATTATTTGATTTTTCACTTTTCTCAGAACTAGCTAGAGAGTATCCAGGAATGTTTCCAGCTTGCCCACAAGCATCAATGTGAGGGTCTCTATGCACCTCCTGTTGCCTCTCAACTACATTGCTTCTTCCTAGTGCCATATACCTGCACAGAAACTGGTATATTACTGACTTTAAAGGCATTTTCCCCACTCTGTCTTCCTATGATGGAAAGCTTAGCTTTTAACGAGGCTTGTTGACTGAACTGTCCTTGAAGGTGAAAAGTCCTTCCTACTGCATGCTTCTATCTTTTTACCTCTCTCTAGCTGTCTTGTTCCACCTTGACCTCTGTATTAAATCAAAATCACTAAATGTATAATGCAAATCATCACATTATTAGTGTTTTTATACTTGCTGTATAAATCTGACGTTTAGACATATCAGTAGTCTTGGACTGGGATAATTTTAGAAATGATATTTGGAAGCTTTGACCCTATAGACTATGCAACTGTCAAAACATTTGCACTAATTTGGTTTGCTTTCCATTGTAAAGTCCTTTTGACACCTTAGATGCTGTTCAAATTATAACCCATCATCTCCTGTCTCTCTTCTGTCTTAGGGAGAACATTTACTTTTCATATATAATAAATATTTCACCATTGGTTTAACTTTGGAATTGCACATACAGCACAGTTTATAGCAAAGCATAAAATATTTCTCTTATTTGACATCTTTTATATAGACATCTGTCTATACCCAGACTCCAGCTATTCTTATTTACACTAAGCAGAGGAAGTTATCTCTGATATTGAGAACTAGAACTCTATATCGCTGAAATTCAAATGGAAGTCTTTATCAGAACTATTTCCAGCATTTTTACAAGACAAAATTTCGAACTGAAAAGCGTTGAGCAGATTTTAAGTTAGTAGATTACTGTTATTTTTGAACCCACAGTTTTTATTAAAGGAGAAAAATAAGTAGGCTGTTGTACTCTTTGCTTTCTTTAATGCCATCTTCTGTGGCATTGTTTATATTGGTGAGAAAGGTGTATTTTTTAAGTGATCCAAACAAGTCAACCTTCAGTAAACATGAAAATATTCAATGCTGAAGAACAATATTCCTTAAGTCAACCATTCTTTCTTTTATTCTATATACATTGTTTTATGTCTTGTACTAATATGAAATTTTATATAAGCATATTTCTGAAGAAGTCAAAATATGTAAAAAATTCTTTCCTCTCCTTCTCTTAATAAATGAGTGTGAGCTGTATTTCAGCGTGTGTGAGAGAACAAGGATTGACTGTCCCCTCAAGGCATTTGGTAAGATAAGAAATAACCTTAAGGCAATATTGTGACTTTTGCAACTATTGCTGTTTTGGAGATGTAGGGTAATGAAGTCCATTCCTTCAGTTTTTGCTGCCAGAGGCAATCTGCCCGCAGAGGATAGAGCTTATGTTTCACATTTCTTGTCTTTCATGGATAATGCCAGAACTAAGAATTCTCTGACATGTTAAAGGAAATCTCACACAAATCCCTATATCCTTACCATTTAAAACTTTTTTTTTAAATAGTAAAGAAATATTAAGTTAATCATTTAAATGTTGAGACAGAAGGGTGTTTCCACACTTGTTACAGAAAGGAGGATGCATTGCCCTGAAATTCCACTATACCAACTGCATTATGGGGAAAATGAGGTGGACCTAGTTGTTACAAGATGTAAAACTGCCATTAAAAAAGAGAAAGCCTGACTGAGTAGCTAACCTTTGGGAAAAGTAGAAAAAATTGCTGTCTTACTAGGGAAGTATTTCAAGGTTAGATCCCACAGCACTTTCAAAGATGGTCCCTGCTCTGAGGCAGTTATGAGCCTGGAACATGACCAAATCTAACAATGAAGAGAGTGCACGTGGAAATTAAAATAGCTGAGATAAAAATTTCAGTTAATCGTACTGCTTTTATCTCGAAGATGAGGAGTCAAATAATTTGAAACATAGAAGTACATTGGGACTGAAATAAAAATCTGTAATCATGAAGTATAAAAGTTTGTTCTTATTCTGCCAGCAAATGCATTCCAATACATAAGCATTTTTGGCTGAAACCAAAAATCATGAGGAAATTCATTGACAAGAATTATTCCCAGGGTTGAAAACATGGAATAAAGTCGTACCTGGAACACAATTAACCATTACAGGCTCCCTAGGCAAAATGTTTATGGATTTCTGAGACTATGATACACATTGTTGAAAGTAAGGAGGCACTGCATTCTTTCTCTGCATCACCACGAGCCCCTGTAGTGGGAAGCTGGCCCAGTGTTTTCAGAGAATGTGTAATAAAAGAGCCTAACTCTATCTAAAGGGATTATTAGTCATTTTCCACTGGTTTCCTGCTTGAGAACACAACACTGTGTAGTTCAGGTGTAGCTTGCTAATTACATTTCTCTTTTACTCATTCTTCCAAGTCTTAAAATAATCCCAAATGAGATGAAGTGGGTCAATACATTCCCAAATATTCACTGAAGCAGGAAATGTAATCTCATGGAATCCTGACTCTCTGCTCAAGAGATTTCTAAAAAGAGTGGATACTGTGCATACCTGTTTAGGCTCAAAGACACAAAGACAAAAAGAAATTTGCTTGCATCTCACTCATCAGGATTTGATCTTTGGTTTTCACTGCTGGTGTATAAATGTGACAATAACAGGAATTATTTCTGCATACAAGGATAACCACTAGAACTAACATTCTAATAGACTAACATAATATTGCAGTCAAGTGAGAAAGTTCTAGTATTACTTAAGTCATAGCCTAATAAATTTGACATATAGCAAGCATCCTTTCAGGAACACCAAACAAATTAAAAGTCTTAAAAATACTGCTTACCTGTTTCATCTTCAACTATGCTGCACTCTAAATTACTAGAAGTACTTGATTAGGCAATGACGATTTCAAATACTGAGTTTAAGGATTTGCTGGACGAGAACAATAATCCAAATTTGACTTAAACTGCTGTCTCCTGGTTAAGTCGAGCAGTGAAAAGACTAGGAAACTTAATAAGCTTAGTTTACACTGAAATAGAGTTCCAGCATAACAAGTGAGAAGGGATATTGTTCAGTTAGTATCTCATGAGAGGCATAATTAAGAAATATGAGTCTCTGTGCTCTTTCCAAAGGCACTGAAATTTGCATTTTATTTGTCTGAATATTTCCCCATATTCATGATGCAAGTATTTGTGTGATGGGTTCAGACTACAGTAAATTGACTCACACAATCCCAATAGAGTATTTTGCAAACAAGGATCACTAGGGATTAAAGAAGTCTGTGCATGTGGTACTCCTGAATACCTTCAGTGACAAAAGAATGGCTACAGGTGTATCCATTTCTGCAAGGACTCTCTCTGTCTCCTGTCTAATGCATCCCCAGGGTTTAAACAGACGTTCCTGGTTGACTGTGGTTGTTTGGACTTCACTCCCCACCAAGAGCCCAAGACCACAGCAAAAGGGCTTCCCCCCCGCCTTTTATGAACACAGGGGAAGGAAAGGGAAGGAAAAAAAAACAAACTAAAAGACTGAAATAACAGAACCAAAGCAATATATATATATATATTTACACTTATATACAGTTACAAAAAACTATATACATATAAGAAAGAGAACCCCAACACTCCCAAAAAACCTAGAAAAACAGATATACGTGGCCAATAAAGAACTAGCAAAACAAAATCTTAATACTTTCCTTAAGAAAGCAGAGTCCACACCATCGGATCCCTCCTCTCGAATGGGGAAGAAGCAACAGTCTCTCAAAAACTTACAGGCCTACACTCCCACACGAAGAACTCTACCGCAGGGACGCTGCCCGCCTTCTCCAAACTCTGCTGGAAGAGATCTACTTTCTAAATTCCTCGCCCCTTCTATTTATATTTCTGCTTATGTAAATAATAGAATGGAATACTGGGATATGGGTACTTCCTTAGGTTCTACCTAGTTGCCAGGAAAAGGCCTAAACCAAACCACTACATTGAGCATCCCTCAAACAAGTTACAACAGTAAGCAAACCCACTTCTGATTATATTCTAGTGTTGTTACATCATCTATCTTTTAGCCGTGTTTTCCATCTGGAATTATTTTTACAATTATGTCCCTTCCCTTCCCTTCCCTTCCCTTCCCTTCCCTTCCCTT
>NW_020897700.1:4993180-5027485 GCF_003984885.1 Neopelma chrysocephalum | reverse complement strand
CCTTCCCTTCCCTGCCCTGCCCTGCCCTGCCCTGCCCTGCCCTGCCCTGCCCTTCTCTGACTTCCCCTGTCCTGCCCTGTCTCCCTTCCCCTTCCCTCCCCTCCCCATTGGTTTTCTGAATTTTGCTCTGCACTAAAATACATTTGTCTTCAAAGGACACATAAAAAACCCCAATGCAGCACATTTTGCTGAATCCAGGGTACATCATAATAATGTCTTAGTTCCTGCTATCAGAAAGAAAATCAAACCCATAATTGGATAAAAGTCCTCACAGTGACAAAATTTTGACAGTTGGGGCCCTATTTTTTGTCCATTTGGTAATGCAAAGTGCTGCTTTTTCTGCACAGTGGTAAATTTAAAATTATCTCATTTGCTACAGTTTGCTTGAACTTCCATTTCTCAACTTTCCTGTCAATCAGAGAATGTAGAAAGGCAAATAACTTCTTCGTGATTGGACACACGTAGCTTTAATCATCTGTCAACTGCTGTAAATCAGCAGAAAGAATAGTCAAGGACTTAGTTCAGACACTATTACCAAAATGTCTAAAACTAGCCAGGTTTCTCTGACTGCTAGATTTAATAATTTAAAAAAATAAAAAATTTAAAGTGAAATTGAAGTACAGGGGGTATCCAAAAATATTAAATACATTAGGGAGAAGTTATAGTAGCCCATATGTAAAAGAATATCTACAAGCTAATGGTTAATTAGACTTTGGAAAAAATAATGTGCAAACAAATTTGGTTAAATGGAGAATATAATAAATTATTTCCTCTGCCTAGGGTTTTTGAACATATATACAATCCATAAGCTGGATTCTCACACTGGATATTCTCTCTGAGGCTACCTGAGGTTGCCCATTTCCATCTTCCTACCACCAGTCTAGCATGAGAATTAAGAAAAACAGAGGTTATACAGAAATGGTGTTTGAGATAGGTGAGGCTTACTGTGTACTCACTGCTGTTAACTCCATAAATACAACTCTATCTACAACGTGGTCAGGAAACTAGATGAAGGAGTTGTCACTCATCGTGTCTTGCTGCTGATATTTCCTGGCTCTTCCTGGGTTTTGTCATCTTGTTTGTTCCACCCTGGCTGCAGGGCTCAGCCAGTGCTGGCAACAACAGGGTGAGTCAGGGAGCGGCTTTTCTCTATGGTCAAATTATTGGCAGTTCTTCCCCCACTTCTCAAGGCCTTTTTTCTTCTCTTGCTTATCCAACATTTACTCCTCTTTCAGATTCTATAAATGTTTGCTCATATTATTGTTTATATTGGTTTTTCTGCCAGGTGTTTACAAAGTTAAGTTTGTTGCCTCTTTTCAGTCTGTAAAACATCAGTGTAATTGTTAAAGGAATTCTAGTAATTTTCCTAAAGGACCTATTATTTTTTTACAGTTTTCCATTCATGACAGAAAATGAATTTCAAGTCAAAATGCAGTTTAATGAATCTTGACAATGCAATTAAAACTTTTTCTATGATGGGTAAATCCCAAGGAATTTGACAAGAAACAAATAAAGGTAGCTCCTTTTTCTTTGAAGAATAAAAAAGAATTCAAATTGAAAGGCAGAGGTAGTCATGAGCAAAACATCCCACTACATCATCACCAGAGAAATTCATTCTTCAGGTACATTCATATATTTTTCCTCCATTGCTTTACTGTTCCTCCATGGATCAGTGGAAATATTAGAATTGATTTCTTCTCTTGAGGCTTTGAAAGAAGGAGTAATAAGATGGAATTCCAATAATATCAGTGATCAACAAACCTCTAAAAATATGGAAGTATCACTAAGATAAGGCTGAGTGCTCTCTTGTGTGGAAGTTCCCAGGGACCCTTACAAGCGATGCACACAAACATAGACTTTCAGGATCCAACAGCTGTTTAATAAGATGATAGAAAGATGCTATTGGATGCAGACAAACTAAAGCAGATGCAGTGAGTTCTGTGAGAATATGTATGTGCTTAGAAAAGCACGAATACCAAAGCACATTTGCAAAGTTTTTGTTTACTTGTAGAAGTTCAAAGGAACGCATTGTGTTAGCCTTTCCTTTCTCAGAAACTGATTAGTAGTCTAACCAATTTGCTATTTTTAAATGTCTAGAAAAGTGGAAGGGTGAGATGTGCTCAAGAAAATAGGTGAGGTTCATTGTATTTGTATTATTTCAGATCAACCAGGGTGGCGAGTTCCAGACCCCTGGAACTTTACTGTAAACATCTAGTCATAGATATTTTTAAATATATCAAAGTGTGTTCATGCATCTCACGCACTGACTTTTGTGGCACTCTAAGGAGTATGGAGCAATATTACAGCTGTTTCCCCAGCAGCTGTATGCACTTATACACTGAATATCACCAATCCTGACTGGGTGCAACCACAACAGTAGCAGGAAAAAAAAAAAGTGAAACAAAATATGAAGGGCATTTTGTGAGAAAAAAAGAGTAGTATCCATTTTATGAATGCGTAGTTTAACTAAGCAAAAAAACCTATCAACAAGCATTTAAGGAAACATTTAAAAACACATAAATAATCAAAATCTCTTTACAATTTACAGCTAATTTCCTTCAAATATATACACAATTTGTAATTCTGTCTAGCAGTGAAATTTTGCAACTTTGATTTTTTCCACAAAATATTCCTGTGTAATTGCAAATGGTATAATTTTATCAATCGTTACAGCTTACCGGACACAGCTTAGGAGCTGCCACTGAATTCAGTAGATTTGGTAAAATTCTAAGATATTGATTAGACTCTAGCAGTTAATTACATATAATTTGGAGAGTTTTCAGTTTATTTGTTTTATTTTATCTTATTTATTTTCTTTCACTTCATTTCACCTTATTTTTCTTTTATTTTCAACTACATTATTCTATTCTATTCTATTCTGTTTTATTTTATTGATTCAACTGATCAATAGCTTCATGTAGGCTCAGATTTTGGCATCTAAAAGCTTCCATTCTCCTTGGTCATATCACATCTTACCAGTTACTCGGGCAAACCACAACTGTGACTTGCACATTTCTCTAGGACAGACATTGCTATTTTTCATTATTTTTCTTGATGTTGATAGAAAAAACCTGAAATATTTTATTCCTTTTGACAACCTCAGGGCCTACCTTTCTCCAAGTTACAGAATCAATGCAGTTTGTAGGATTTAATATGAGAAATCTTGCAAGGCTTTTAGTATTATTTAATTAAGATTAAATGTTTGGAGTTTAGTAAGCACTTAAAGTAACTGCTTCATTGAGAATTTACTGTGCTTTCTCAGTAACAGGAGAGCAAGCTCCTCCTTTCTGGGTAGAGACGCTTGGAGCTGTCTCCAGAGGTAGGCAGTGCTGCAGGTAAGGAAGGGGAGAGCTGGGGGGAGGCATGGTCACTCCTCCAGCAGCCCTCCAGCCAAAGGAGGTGTGCATAGTGGGTGTGCCCCACGTGCCCTGAGTGGTGAGGTGTTCCCCCTTTTCCCTTACCCTCCGTGTCTCAGCTGGGTCAGGAGTGGTGGCTGCTCTTTGATCACTGAGATGGGTCCAGACAATGGTGTCTACACCCGGTGCAGGACAGGAAGCATTGGTGGGGAAGAGGAGTGGTTACCAAGTGGAGTGGCTATCCAGATTTGTGCTAGATCCCTGCAGGGACTCAGCGAGGGCTTTGACAGGAGATAGGTGATATCCACCTAGGTGGCTTTGCAGAAAGCAGGATGTCACTTACAGGTTCAGCCCTATCAGCAACTCAACTTGCATTATTTTTTTTTATTTATAATTTTATTTTTATTCTCACAACTTTTCAAGTCATTCTTTGCAATTAGGAAAAGGATGCAAGAGCTTAACATTTGGAGTTGCAAGGACAGTACCATTCTTTACTGTTGTTAGCATTTTTTCTTAGGCATTTTCTCTGTTACCATAAAGGAAAAAGAAGGAAATGGATTCAGCCACAGTGCTGTTCAATAGTATAACTACATCTCTCACCCTGGCAGCTTGCAGCAGTACAACATACTTCGTGAACATTTACTTTGATGGACTGTATCCCTGTGGACAAGACCAGTAATGGCAGGAAGTAAGTCCATCAAATGGATTCACGTTGAAAAAGGTGCAGGCCTTGTCAGAGAGTGACCTATATGTGACAGCATGGCCATTAATTTTCTCTTTTGTGACTTTTTTCCTTTTCATTAGCAAAGATTAGTCTTAATTAAACACTAGCTGTTGGATCAAAGGGAATTAGATCAAAGAAGGAAAAAACCCCATTACATTTATGCTAAAGTATTTGGCATAATACTTTCCCAAAATGCATGTGAAAGTGTTATCTAACCATACACTGGTAGCCAGAGCCTGAAAAATAGGAGCCTCCTCTTTACAGCTAAAGTCCTCCAGATTCCCCTTTTGTTTTTTTCCAAGTCATACAAATGTCACTTTCAGGACTGTCTCAGATAAAGGTATCCGCTTATTGACAATCAACCTGGAAGTGGTGCCCAGCTTCAATAATAAATACAAAATAGTCTTGCCTATGCTACAAATAAGCATCTCTAGTTTAGGAGGCGAATTTGAAGATGATTAAGTGGAAATCTGCTCAAAGTTTTAAGAAGGACTTGACAAGAGAAGCATTTTTCCTTTGAGCTTGTATTCAGCTTTGAATCTCACTAGAACAGAGCTTTCATTTCAGAGGCAGTCACTCACTGCACATCCGAGCTTTAAAATTTAATGAATGCATCCTTTGCAGGAGATTCTGGTAGTAGCTCAGATATATTAGTAAGTGCAATCATGTCAATTAAAAAAGGAAAAAGGAATCGTAAGTAGTCTTTCACTGTTACAATCATATTGATAGTTTCAAAGCTTCTGTATATTGAATTCCAGAACTCTTCTCTATTTTGAAGAAAACATAACTGCTAAAAAAAAAAAGAAGCATAACATTTATTACACTATAATTAGTAAAATTAGGAAAAATAATAGATCTAATTATACTAATTATAGTATATTATTTAATATGCGTATTTTAGAGAAAGTATTTCCATATTAAAATAGCCAATGTTAATTTTCATTTAGCTACTCTAAAAGGTAGCCACAACTCACATATGTAACAAGTTCAGCTACTATTAAGGTTCTAATTAATATCTATACACCTATAAACCTATGCACCAATAGGTTTTACAAACATGCAGTGAGCAAGGCCAGGGTTAACCTCACAAATAAAGCAGAGCCAAAGGAAACAGGCTCAGTTGCTGGGAATAAAAGAGCAGCAGGTGCATCTGAAGCTTTGGAGAGAGTAAGGAATCCTGAGAGATATGGATGGTATGGATTCCATAAGCAATAGTGGTGTGTGGCTGGTGTCAGGGATAACTGCGTTAGGAAGCTGCCCTCTGTGTTGGAAAGGCTTTTCTGGAGGCCAGAGGCTGTCCCAGGCATAGCTGTGGGACTTCAGTCCAGTGCTGGGACCATACTGGTATGTTGCTTTGGGAAAATTATTGGTATATGAACGTGCATGTAAACCTCTTATAACTTTCCCTGTCAAAGCAGTCATTGCATATCCTGTGGACTCAGAGCTTTTTGTGTTATGCTGGGAACTGCTGGGAAGAAACACAAGTCTCCTTGTGAGAATTATGTATATCACATGTGAAGCCATTTCAAGTGCAGTGTTTATCTGAGATTCCTGATTTTCCTGAGTTGATCAGAAGTAGCTGAAATCGAGTTGTTTCTGTCTTCTTCTTGAAGTTAGGATGACAAAGGCCTAGCAGTTTAAATAAAACTCAAAGGCTGAATTCTATTAAGGTACTCTGAATAAGGATGTGGAGCTGCTATGTAAAATGTACCAAAACATGAGTCAAACCTTGGCTATCTTCCCACTGTATCCTTGCACAATGGATGATTGCCTTAGATCCCTGCATGGTCTTTTGTGTTCTCCTTGGACAGGATGGACTCTAACATATCTGAGTTTTAGGTATGTGTCTTCTCTCTTCTGCTTCTTCAGAGGGTCTTAAACCTCAGTCTATGCTGTAGATGCTCTGGTCACTTAGTCTTTCCTCAGCAGACTGACACTGTGCTCTTAAGAAGCCTGTGCCAGCAGAAGAGGTGCAGCACCCTTGGAAAGTGTGCCATATCCTTCACTCCCAGGGTTGTGTCCGGCTGGAAGAAAAGTTGTTCTTTTGCCTGTAAACAACCAACCTGAAACTTCCATCACAACACCCATGCAGACGGACAATTGCATGCAGATGGAGAGGAAAAACAGTACAGAGATGCACTGGTTTTTATTTTCATTTTGATCAACCGATTTTATTTATTTACATTGCAGTTACCTTTACCATCTTCTGGAGCTCACATCTGCTTGCAAATAATGGAAACTCCTAACTTGCATTTATAATGGAAAATTTTCCATGTTTTTATGTTTCATGTTGCCTGCTCTTTTTTGCTTTTATAGTCCTGCGTTGAAACTAATAACTGAAATAAAAGGTAAAGGAGACATAACTTGTAAATATTAAGTTGCTCTTTAGTATGAGACTTCTAAGCTTGATTTAATCTCTTTATCAGAAGCACTAAGTACTCTTGTTCTTGCCATATCACTTTTTATTAGGACTTTGAAGATAATACTAATGATTGGTGCAAATATGTGCCTGCTGGAAGCATGAGTAAAGACGATCTCAGCTCAGCAGTCTCCTAAACTGAGCAAATTGGAAACCAATCAATTATTCCTAAGTAGGAAGACAACTACTTTGCATAACAAAAGATTAATGTAAAATGTAATTGTTGCTTTTAAAAGCCAGGATTATTCATTATTTTCTATCTCATAAAGCTGTAATCCTAATTACTAGAAGGCTACATGTCAGATCCACAAGCCAAATTATACCTATATCCTACAGTTGTTTTGTTAAACTCAAATCACAGCATCCTCTCTGTACAGAGTATGGGCTAAATGAGCTCTTCCCAGACATTTCCGATCATCAGTATTATGTAAAAGCTTTATTTTGTGTCCTTCTTGTAAAAATAGTGCAGTTGCTGTAGCACTGACCACTGAATGCCAGCAGCTCCTTATGACAAACACAGCTTTCTGTTTTCACTTATGCTATTTAAGAGCAGACTTACCAGGTACCTGAATACCATGTACTGTTGACTGCAACTAATATGTAAGTTGAAATAAAGGATTATCAACACATAACATACCTGATGCAAATAATACTTACTGGGAGAATGAGGCCTAATTCCGTTATTTCTTCATAACATGAACATTGGTTTGGAAAGTATGGCACGTTGACTCCAGGAAAGCTTGTAAGGATACACTTGTTATTAAACTGCAGATAGTATGTGTTATTTGAGAACCAAGTGTGTATCAAGAGTACATTTTGTAGCTGTAATTTATCTATAAATCCACTGACATAACAATATTATAAATTTAAATATTGAGCAGTACTCTTCTGACTTCTGACACTCCTGGGAGTACTGCTGCTTGCTTTGCTCCATCTGCAAATCATGCTGAAGGTTAGTCTTATATCAAGCCATTCTGTTATACATCTTCATTTATCTCTATTACCTTGCCCAGTTTTTGTCTTTATTAATGCATGACACACTAGAGCACCTTTCAGTGCTGATTTATATTATTGTCACCAAAATTGTGACCTGCAAAAAGGAAATTACTTCCCTCAGGAGGATGATACATATCTACTTAAGCCTGTAATGACATTAAATGTTAATCTTTTTCTGAAATGAATCAGACAGAAGAGGTGTTTGAAGGAAGAATGACCCAGAAAGCACGACCAATTGAAACCAAAGTCTCTTAATGCACTTCTTCAGGTATCCCTCAGTGTGAATGACACTTGAAAGTACTAAGCCACTTCAGAAAGAAAAGTGATGATACTTGTGCACTAATAGCAGTAGAGAGCCGCTTAAAGGAACAGCAAATTTGGGGGTTCCATATGCCTTCAATATGGAATACTGGACACCTTGGTTTAAATACTTTCTTATACTATGCAGCTCTGCTGAAGAGCTCTTAGTGATCAAAATGTTTTTTTTTTCATTTTTTTCATGAAATTTAATTTCATAATAAACAGAGACCCCAGAGGCATTCAAATGTCCCTGAATACATAGGGAAAGAGGTGTAGGTTATCTGGGGTTGCTTTGTGGAAGAAATTTCTGGTGAGGGATTTAAAAGAAAAATAATTCTGAATGTTAATATCTTAATAGTTCCTGGGTTGTATCAGCTAGTTGGTCTGCTGATGACAACTAATATATCCCTGAAAAGCATGAGTTGAAGCTTCTCTGGGTGTTTTTTTACTGGATATGAACAGTAGGATGTGAGTAACCATGGCTTGTCTGTCAAAGAACACTGATGTCTTGAGCCTCACTGAGAATATATGGAGATTTCTCCCAGCAAGAGTCTCTGTGGGGACAGAGGTCTTATGATATTTCAATAATTAAGTATGTAGCCATTTAGGACTGATTTTTTACTCTTAAGAATTGCCTCACTTGGGAACAGTTTAAAACATGCAAAATGACCTGTTTCTAAAGCTGTGGTGGCTAGACTTTTCAGTGTTATCTGTCTGCCTTAATTGTACATGACAGTGGCTTTGTTTACTGCCATCATGCGCTGGCATGAATGTTTTCACTGCTTTTATTCTGTGAACTAAAATACAGTCTTTGGATTTGATGTAGTCTTGATGTTTGTGCCTGTGGCTTAGATACTGTTTTTGTGGAACTGGTCAGGGGGAGCTAAAGACCCAGCAGGAAACCTTCCTTTGAGGAAATTCCCATGAGGCAGCTCTTTCATGAGAGCTGGGTACTGCTGGATTAAGGCTTTTAACAGATGTGAATACAAGAATGGTGTAGGATGAAATCGTACCATTACTGTCATCAATTTCTTAACTTGAGGCATTTTAAATGCTTATTAAAATTCTCAGAACTTAAAAAGATTCCTAAATAACTGAGTGGTGAGGGTAAGTTTGAGATGAACCTACAATGGCTTCAGGATAGACACAGCATTATAAAGCAATGAACTGTGACTATATCCTGCTCTCCCTGAATGAGAAGTGCTGGAGAAATGCTTAACTCAGCTCTTTCTAAATCTTCTCTGTATTCAAGTTTTTGTCACATTATATGTTAATTGAATATCTTAGGTGCAAGTAATTGCAGTGTTTGCATGAAAAGTAGTTTGCAAACTTTATTCATTTTTGCAAATCTGTACCTGTTACTCTGTTGTGCTTTCAGTCTGTCCTCTTGAAACAAGTCCTCCTGCTAACTGCAGAAAGGTCTCTGGACCGATGTGACACCATACAGCAGAGGCTGAGTTTTAGCTTTGTTTCCTCTTAGGATTTTATAATATGTAAGCTGTGAAAAGGAAAGATCATTCTGCTTCGAAGGGCAGGGGAATCAGGCCAGCACAGCCCTCTTCTGAGAGTATCACCTTAGAAGAGACCAGCAGGGAAACTGGCAAAGAAGAGAGTCTGCCTGGGTCAGGCAATCACTAAACATGCTGTGTGTGAGGGCAGGGAGCTTTGGCCTGGGGCTGGACAACTCTGCAGTTAGAGAGATTCTCTGAGAAAAGTCGCAGCACAATCCAGTCAAGCTCTATGGCTCTGACTTAAAAGTGGTGAGTCAGAGATTCAAGAGGAGAGCCTGAAGAAAACAGGGCAACTGAGCAACAATCAGCTGATGAGGATCTTAACTGGCATAGCAGTAGGGCCATCAACCTGCCACGGCCCTATCCAAGAGGGAGGTGGGGGAAAGAATTGGTTAAATGCAGCTGAGAAGAGTGAGTAATTATAGAAAAGGAAGGGCTAAAGGCTGTTCAGCACCAGGTACAATTATTCCTAGTTTCAAATACCTTGACTAGGGAGGACTTTTTTATTGACACACATAGATGGGCAAATCCAATCTCTGGATTGAGGTGATTTATTACTTGCCATCAGATGTGCTGGTGGTAGATAGCCATCTTGAGGGCAAAAACTGGCTACAACCTTCCTCTAATACTAACAACTTCTACCAGCTTTGACCAATGAAAATATTTTCAGATAAATAAGCAGTTCTGTTTATCTTCATTCTGCTAAATGACTCCACTTCTAGTGAAAATATACACTATTACAAAACAAAATAAAATGGAACAGGACTCTAACAGCTCTTTTTTAAAAACAATGTAAAGCGTCCTGTTCTCTATTCTTAAACCCAAAGAATGAAACTCCTGCACCAAGTGCTACCAGAGGGGAAAAAAATACTTATGGAAGCCTGTGCACTACAGCCTAGATAAACTCTTATTTTGCACTGGTTTTGCCTGAAGCGCTCCTCAGTAATGACTTACCTTGAGGCTTTTTTTCTCTCCAGAGTAGGACTCCTGAAGCAAAAATGTAACCATTAGAAGACAAAACAGCTTTTTTACTTTGGAACTTCTAAAGCTTTTTCATTACTGTTTATACTTGTGATACATTTTAAAATGCAAGGCAAAAAGGCTAAATACAAACAAGAGAAATATTCCCTATTTAATTCAAGTACTTTTAGAGGGTCCAACACAGCCTAATGTTATGGAAGTTACTAATCTCAAATAAAAAATATACAGACACATGTTAATGCACAATGAAAACATTCCTTGAAAATATGGAAAGATGCTTCTTTTGGGCATCATACACTTACTGTGGTGCAGAAAGAAATAAATTTGGAGTGCTTACTCATATTATCTATATCTTGCGTAGTAGCATAGCTAACTGGGGTAAGTGGAGGATATGAGATTTAAATTTTTAACATAGGTAACAAAAAATTAAAAACAACACCTATGAAGCTCTGTTCCTCTGCAAGTACTGTCTTTATATGACAATGTCAGAGAAAGCTAGAGACTTGTTTGACCTAATCTTTCTTTACGGATGATGAGGGTTCAGTTTGCCACGTGACAGACAACAAGCTCTGAACTTGCGTAGCTCTTACAGTAGCATGTATCCACACCTCAGAGGACAACATACAGTTTTCCTGTTCATAAATGGACTGCTTATAGGTGAATGTCTGCTCTTGGATTTGAGATGTTCTAATAAGAAGTTGTCAGAGCTCCAACATTTTTTCATCAAGAATTCCTAATGCGGCATTCTTTTGTATGTGTGTGTGTGCATCTGGGACTGAAAAATATGGGGGTGAAAATCCTCTAGGACAGAAAATATAAGGGACTAAAAAATGTCCAAAGCCTCAATAAGTGTATAAAATCTTTAACTCACATTACAGCACACATCTATATCACATTTTTCTCATAGGCAGAAACTATAGGCCATTTTTCTCTTGAATATAGTTATTCAGTACTACTAAACATAGAGAGCAAAATCATACTCAGTTGTTCACGTATTACAAAGATTTGGAAACATAACTACAAGAGTTTGTAACTTGGTCTGAGGACATCTTAAATCTTTTAATGATGAGATCGTGACCAGACACCTGCAATCATGTGGAGGTCTGTTCCGGGTCTGTAATAGGACACTGAACCTTCTAAATGTCACTTAACATCAGCACGGAGAAAGTTTTATTTGGCTGTTCTGAAGAGTATGTGGAGTTAAATTTAATTCGAAAGACAAGGATGATTACTTTTTTTTTACACTTTCTTTTCAACTTCAGTTGCACGGTTTTGCTCCTGTAAATCTCTATGCTTAGATCCTCAAGTATGGATTTCTTTCATTACAAGTTTGTGGGTGTCCACTGCTGCAAACATAAACTAGTGAAAAATGCCATCGAGCTTTTCAGTACCACACTACTGCTCATTTAGAATCTGGGTACTTTTAAGAGATTCTCCTTACTTATGTCCACCTTCAGGTTTATTTACTTTTCATAGAAATGGTCTCTTTAATGACAACACATGTTATTCCAATTATATAAACATCTAATTAAAGAACTAACAAAGTGCAGCAAAACAAACATACAAGGTTTCCTCAAAAATAGAGCGATTTGTGTAAAAACTTTGAGGCCCTTGATACTGAAAAAGGGCACAAATAAGAAGCTGCTGGTACACAAGGAAGAAAGAAAATGGAGCTAGTGCTTTTGAAGATGCTTGCTAAGGTCTGTAGAGAAACATCTAAACCTGAGGGTAGGAGGAAGCATATGTGCCAGGTAGCATGCAGCAGAGCAAGCGCAAAAAAATTGGAGGATTCTGTGTTGCCTGCTGGTTGTAGACTTGAAGTTCTTTTTGCCTGCAGCTGTGTGTTTCTCTCTGCTTTGGTTTGTTCTTTAAATCAAACTCCAACCTGTCCCTATAGTACTATGAACGCTATAGTTAAGGTGATAAATTCATAGCACTGGAAGCAATCACTTATAAAATACGACAGGAACTGCGTTATCAACTCCTTACGAATGTAACAGGAATTAAAGACTTTTTTCTGTACCTTGAACTGCTCTGTGTCTTTGAGATGTGTAGATCAGAACTATATGCAGCACTCATTCAATAGGAATCCATGGAGATTTTGTGTAGTTGTAAAGTGTTGTCCTCCGTCTTGTTACCCAAACCCTTTACTAAACATCTTCTACTAAATATTTAGTACCATCTTGTACATGGTACTAAACATCTTCTCTTTGGCTGTCAGTGCACACTGACAATTCTGCTAAAATCTGTTCAATTATGACTCTACTGTCTCCTTTGTGAGTTTTAGTTGAACAAGGCATTATTTATTTTCTCTAGATACATTGATGTTCACCTCCCAACTTTTTACCCATTCATCAAGTTTTGTAAATTTTAGTGGACTTTCCTCCCTATCAGCACAGCACCATGAGCTTCTCTGTAAGGCAGGTTGCACTGCACATGCACTTTCTACACGTCACTAAGGAAGATGTATTAAAGTGGTCACAGCACTAGTCTTCAGGAAAGTTCTATATTTGTCTTTCCTGTCATAAAGAGTGACCATTAAGCCCTCTTCTTCTCTTTCTAACTTTTAATTGGTTTTCAAGTCATGAAAAGGACACCTCTCCCAAATCCAGATTAGGTTCTTTAATAAATCCTTGCCAAAGGATTTTTATCCTTGTGCTTTCCTGGCACTATTTTAGCCTTCTACAAGCTTTGTAAACTTAAATGCTCCATTATACAAGTCCTCCATCTTTTTCAGATGACTGTGTTTATCCTTGCTCTTTTTATTGCAGACTTGACCATCCCATCAGGACTGGAAATTGTTCGTTGGTCTGCAGCTCAGTCTTCCCTCTAAACTCTCCTTTTTATAGATGACAGCTGTGTTGGCAATCTGTCAGTCCTCTGATACAGAGGCAATCTGTAATGATAGGTGAAGGCACCTTGCTCAGCAGTTCTGCAACCTCACATCTGATTTCCTTCAGAGGTCTTTGATAAATGCCATTTGGTCCTGAGATCTTACCAGCATCTAGCTTACCTATTTAAAACAATTACAGAGAATGTACTAGATCACTTTGACCTAAGTCTTCTGGTCCAGCTGCTACAGAGAATTTGGCTTCTCTGTCACATTCTTTATCAGTGGGTGCCCCTTCTTAAATCTTTGTCACTAACGCTTTCACTAGTTCCCTGCCTGGTCCCTTGCTTTTTGGTGTATTTTAAGAAGTCTGTGCTACCATGCAACCACCATGAGCATCATCTTCAGATAATTTTTTTTTAAACCTGTTATTTTACTGTTGACCTGTGTGCAGTGCTGTGGTTTTTATTTCAGATTTCACATTGAGAGTCCTGTCTTGCAACAGCATTTACCCTACTGTATTGTGTTTGCTGTTATAGAGTAGGTATCCCGTGAATACCTCTTATGCTAGTACCCATGCACTACTCAAGCTGCTCCTTTTGATTTGGCTATCATTTGAGATCTACTAGTTGTTCCAGGAGGCAGTCACATGTCATTGGAATGCTTTATCTCATCACAAGATGAAATACTTAAATCGCATTAGGATGAGGTCTTGAGATCTCTCACTACTACTGCATCTCTGAAACTTGCAGTTTCTTTACTCTTTCTGACTGCTGTTGTCATCTTGATCAGAGGTCAGTAGCAGAGTTCTAATTATTTTTTAAAATATAGACTTCCAACCATGGAACCTACTGCTTCTTTTTTACCTATAGGAGGTCCATGCTGTTGTACTCTATGTAATCTTTCCCATATGGCCCCACTCTGTCACCTGCATATCCTGCTGTGCCATCCTTACCTCAGTAGCCTGGTAACAGTGTCTCACAGATTTTTTATTTTTTTTTCCCACCAGAGCTTTGAACACCTGTTATACCAGGGCTGTTGTTCAATACCATACAACTTCATTCTTCCATCCATTTCTCAGGTTTCTACCACTGACATAAACTTCTTGCAAATTCTGTCCTAGCTTCCCCACACTGGCACATGCCAGTCAACTGGCATCATGGGCAGTCTGATCTGCCTTCCTGGCTAACAGCTGAAGTACCTCTGTAAAAGCTGCAATCCCCTTGACAGTCCACATCAGTCTGTGAACCAGGTGTTTTGAGTTTGTCAGTTTTTACCCAGCTTCTATTTTAAATACTGCTCTACAACTGTCCAGCATTTCCATACCAGTGGTCTTGCTCTGCATTTGAGTAACATATAAGCTGTCCTATCTGTTTCCTCTTCTCCTAAAATGTTTCCTAGTTCTTAAAATACCAGTATTTTTTGGAGAAGGAACAGATAAGAGCATTAGATGAAGTGAGTTTTGTAAAGTATAGTCAATCTTATCCTCATATTTAGAGGTATTCTTATATACAAAGAGATTCCAACTGCTACTGACAGTGAACTGGTACTTGGAAAAGTATCACTTGGAAAAATACCAGTAGGGAAGAAAAGAAGAAGCAGGACTGAGGTAGAGTATCACATCATGATTCTTGCTTCCCGAGTCACTGAGAATACACTATGCAGGTGTATGCAAAAGGTTTATGAGCAATTCACATAATATAAGATGTGAACAGCTACAAAAATGGCATTTTTAAATGGCATTCCAAATTCCTACATAAGCTTTTCACAAAGCTGTGTGGACACAGAAAACTGGCAACTATGGTAACTCCTATTCCAATATGCTCATCTGTACTGCTCTACAAGCATTATTCAGGATAACACCTTCCTCCTGCTGCTACTTCAAAAAATAAGCATGCTGTAGATTATGGAATATTGTTGCCCCCCATCCTCCCATTTTGTCACCACAAACTCCGCTTAAAAGGATCTGAGTTCTGACTGATATAAGCCTTCTTGCCTTCAAGATTCCACAATGAATTCCATTATGAATTGCATCCTTTGGCATAAGAGAGAGTTGAACTGGCAACGTATGTACTGCATATACTGCTGAGTCAGAAAAAGAAGAAGTTGAGGATGAAAATATGTAGAATATAATTTTATGTTAATGGCTCAGCATATCAGAGGTGATCAGAGACTCTATATACATACTCTGTTACAAAGCAAAGTGAGGGCAAGATGCATGTAGTCATGAAAATCATTATAGTTTCCACCATGGTATTTCTCTTAATAGTAGCTGAAAAACCGAGGCTATTTTGTTCACCTCTAAAACAAATCTCAAAATCTTACAACAAACTTCAGGTGAAAAATCTTGGCGATACCCTTTGGATTCAATAAGGAAGACTTAAACAGAAGCCCATTACAATGAAATTTATTTAAAATCTTGAGCACACCATATTCATAACATTTTAGCACTTTCCAATGAGATGTTTATATTTCTATAAATTATGCATTCATTGCATAAAACTGCATTCATTAATCTATCAGCATACTATATAAATTATCACAAAAACAGATGAACCAACAAAAGATTCTTGAATACATGTAACAATCGTGGGCTGATAATAGCAGTTATAGCTTATCTTCACGGTAAGCAGCTCTAAATGAATCCCGCTTGAATTCATTTAATTAAGAAGCTGAAAAGAAAGAAAACATGTTTAAATGCTGCAAAATGCATATAAAACATAGCACAATTATTTGAAAATAATAAACAAGGACTTCAAAACATTAATTTGAAAAGTCATTTGACATTCATGTAATAATCTCTTAAGATTTTATATCCCATTTAGTAATTACTAAGCAAGGAGGAAAGTTATCAAATAAAACATGAGTGATTGAAACTTAAATTTGAGTATTTAAAAATTAAAAAGGAAAACACTCTTCAAACATCTGTTCTCTTTAATTAAGTTCTGCATTTGCTCTTACTACTTAAAGTGAGAGACCTCTCCCAGGAAATGTTTCAGGTTTATTTAAAACCTTCTTTCTTTACTGTTGAAGTGGCACCAGAGTGGGAAGGCTATATAGCGCTTGCCAAGGCTTTGGAGGGTTGCAGACTCTTCTTAGTATTTTAATACATTAAGAAGTTTCAGATGACATTGCTGGTTCTTTTACCCCCGGAACAAAACTTTGTATTTCTAAAATGCAGATATGTATTGTGTGTCATACCTTCCTAAGTACTTTACCAAGTACAAAGTGGGAGATGGGAACACACTGAGAAAGACTTGTCCATGACTATAGACTAGCTGTACAAACACAAAAGCAATGAACTACTGAATGGAAGTACTGCCTCTAGCTTCACTGGGAAGGTCTTTCAACTCCTATAGATATGCAATGTGCTCTAGCATACACATGTAGTAATTTCATCAGTTTTCCATTCATGGTATAATTAATTAATGATTACAAAACAAATACAAGTGCCATAAGCTTAAAAGACTGTATCAGTATAAAGATGTTCACTGCTGCAAAAAGCTGACAAGCTCATTAGGCAAGACATACAAACCAAGGCAAAACAGATGGCAACTGGCTGGGTGCTGGAGGGTGAAAGGATTAATGAAAGGGAAAAGCTAGCAAGAACAACTGCATGAAGAGATGAATTGTAGGGTGCTGAGTGGAGAAGTAAGAGAATGCTGAGCACATGTGATAACCCATGTTTAGGACAGATGTGTAAGGCCATGTATAGGAAAGGAAATGAGAAGAGAGAGGACTACTGGTAGGGAAAAAGTTTGGAGGGAAGAGTGGGGAGGACTGAAGATTACAATAATCAGGAAAGTAGAACTGATAGGCTTAAGAGGGGTAAGAGACAACGATATAACTGTAAGGAAATACAAATACAGCAGTGTCAATTTGGATCAACATGCTACTATCTACTGTTCCTTACTTTCTGTCTACAAGGAAACCACATCTTTAGCAGCTCAGAGACAGGATACAGAATATGGATAAGAGAAACAGTGAAAGTTACAGAACAAGCTTAAGAGGCTAGATAGACAAAGAAAGAAAAAGCCTAAGGCAGAAAGCTGAAACACATCACGTTCCATCTGAATATGAGGAAAAACTTCCGCATTTCGAGGATGACAGAGCAATGGAATAGGCTGTCCAGAGATGTTGTGGAGTCTCCTCCTCTGAAGAAACCTGCCTGGATTTGATCTTGCTCAACCTGCTATAGGTGAACCCAAACTAATCAAAGGGATATTCCACACCATATGACATCATGCTCAGAGGGGAAGGAGGAGGAATGGGGAGACATTTGGAGTGATGGCATTTGTCTTCCCAAGTCACCGTTATGCGTGATGGGGCCCTGCTCTCTTGGGGATGGCTGAACACCTGCCTGCCCTTGGGAAGCAGTGTTTTGCTTTGCTTGCGTGTGTGACTTTTGCTTTCCTCATTAAACTGTCTTTATGTCAACGCTTGAGTGTTCTGGCCTTTGCCATTCCAATTCTCTCCCCGGTCCTGCTGGTGGAGGAGCGAGTGAACAGTTGCGTGTTACGTGGCTGTTGGCTGGGGTTAAACCATGAAACCTCCATTTTGCGTCACCTTTCCCATTCCAATGCTTTACTGTATAAGGGCATTTTACCAGCATATTAATTAAACAATTTTTTCCCGCAATCCTAGCCTTCAAGAAGAAAATTCTTTGGAAGAAAGAATCAAATATGAATTGGAAAATATCTGAAGTGGATAAAAAAATGTAAACAAAATACTACTATCCCCTCCTACATACATGCCCTCTAAAGAGGACCTTATAGATCTGTGCTCATATCTAGCACTCCTCAGGACACTTTTCTGTTTATCACAGAAATTAACAATTGACAATGGCATTACAAGGTCAAAGAAACAGTACTTTTATTCATGCACATTAGATGAGGAAATAGCAGTCTTTCTCCAGTTCTTGCTCTATGTTTATCCAACTCTGTTTTGATTTATCTTCACTACATGGAGGTCACTGCAGAAAAGAGGATGCACAGCAGGTTGTGTTACAGTTTCACTTTTTATTGATGCATGATACTTCACAGAGGACTGACTTGGTTATTCAGTGCCAGAGAACAGAAACAATTTAGTACATTTGACTTTTTTAAAGTCGGACAGTGAAGTTGATGCTTGAGGTCATGCATATAGCATTAAAACAATTTCAGTTTTCTTTAACTGTTGCTTTAGGCATGCTAACATAAACTTCCTTTTTTCCTAACAGATCATTAGTATGCATTGCTGTTAGTATTGTTAAAGGCAACACTTTACTAGCCTGAGGACAATTTATCATATAAAGACTGATCGTTTCAAGGTGAAATCTACAACCAGTGAAAGTAAAAGGACAGACATATTTCACATCTTAAGATATATCTACACTAGGATCAACTGATGGCACATGGAACTTTTTGGAAGATCCTAAGGAATGTAGGCAAAAAGATTAATGCATTTTAGCATATATGACTGAAGTTAAAATGCAGGATACTAAATTAAAAGGTCCTCTTTAGTGTTTTGTGGATTCATTTCATTAAAATTCACAAGAACTATGCACAAAAATCAAACGGGCTTCACTAAAAAACACTATGAAATTGTGATGAAGATGACATGGTTGAGACCACTGAAGTGTCAAAGAATCAATAGGATATTTATTTCAAATAACGCAACAGAAAACTGGGTCAGAGCTACTCAAGAGACCAAAAGAAACATGAAAGATTTAACACTGGAAAGGACCAGATAAATAAATTACACATTTGGGAAACTATCAAATGAAATTTGATAATAGCAGAGCAAAAGGATCAGCTCTAGTGATGGTTTCCAATAATTCTACATTGAGTGAAGTTTTAAGATTGAATGATTAATTTATTTCCACAAAAATATGAAGAATCTAGGACAGATCAAGTAAGCCCAAAAGATCTCTTTTACTTGTGCAGAAGTAACATGATAAAAAAAAGCCCTGCATAACACTTAGCCACCTATTAAATGTTTCTCATGTATTTATGCATACACAGTGTTAATTTTTTTAAACAAATTTACTTGATGGGTGTTAATGATTTGTAAGTTGTGATATTGAGTCTACTTATCTGCTTAAGACAGAATTTGGTTTATAGATCTAAAAATTCCTTCATAGTGACAACATGATGTGGCACTATCTCATTTTAACAGGATTGTGATGAATCATTCTTTCCAGCACTGTCCTGGACTTCTTTTATTTCTTTCTTAACCAGCTTTAACATACTAACAGGTGCACTTCTTTTTGACATGCATTGCATATCAAACTCAATTTCTCGAAGTTAAACTTTTAATAGAATTCAGAATTCCTCTTCCTCTTCCCCCCACCCCCAATTCTTGATGTCCTTTATTCTTAGCTTGGATACTATCAGAGAAGTGTAGCAGTGAATCTGCCTTGTATGAGAAAACTGTGGTTTAGGCATGTTTTAAAATGGCTTTTTTGTAGTCTCTTTGCTAACTCATGTTCTTCTTCCCAAAATCCCCCACAGCCAGTTCTTATCTCTGTCTCAGGAATGTCCTGAGAAGATATCAAGAAGTCTTCTCATTGGACCTTGTTAACCCCTTCCTTATTTGGCTGTTAACTCCCTACCTGATTGGTTTTTTGTAAGACCCCTCACTTTAAATGGTCCCCTTTGACCCTCCCAAGAGCTTTATAAACCCCTACCCCACAATAAACTCTCTCTGTCGCCTCCTCTCCAAGTCCCGTGTGCTGTCTCTCTGGCTGCCATGGGACCGCGTGGGTGGGGGGAGGGGTGAGCACCTAACCCCTCCATGCGTCCAGGACCCTGAAGAAACCCCTGGAGCTGGAGTAACCCCTTCCCTATCCACCTCAAGCCTTCGGAAATGGAACCCCACAATGGGAGAAATGCAACCAGAACTGGTACTCCAGAGAGGCAAGCCATAGAGAAGTACAAAATCTACATAGGGCTCCAACTTCTGCCAGATACATTGAAGAATAATACAAGATTAATTGTGGGGGGAATAAAATCATATAAAAAAAATCCACTCCACCAAATATTTACAGCAAACAGAATAGCAAGAAAAGAAGGAAAAATCATACACTACTTAAAATTAGATTTGTAAAGCTTGTAATACATGATACTACAAGATATGTAGTAGACCTAAGCAATTAAGTCTGCAATAACATCAACAGTATCCTGTTGGCATGCAAACTGACAGAGTATACTAATGTTCACAAGTTACTGTTCAACCCAGACATCCTACGTATCATACAGCAGCCAGAAAATCCCTACTGCAAACATTCACAAAAGCCATGGAAGGGTTGGAAATTGGCACAGACATATAAGCATGTTCTTAATAGGTGATATGAATATTCTTAAGAAACTAGTGAAATGAAAATGAAACTAGTACAGCAGCCAGGTTCTATTTAGTAGCTGTTAAACTGTATAGCAGGGAACACACCAGCACCACCAACTGCCTTTTCCATTTAGTAAACTTGTTACGAGAAGAGGGAAGGGAGCTGAGACCATGGGTTGCCATTCTTTGGCAGTGCTTCTCAAATGAGCTTTGAGCTGCAGATTAAGCTCGTCATTTCTCCATTTTTAAGTTTAAGATTTAAGCAGTTAATGGAAAGAATACCTCACACTTAGGAAAACCGGATCCTGTCTTTCACCCCAAGTTAGTTGAGCCAGAAGGTAATCTCCAGAGATGAGGCTGAGAGGCCATACTGACTATCCCAGATGGCAAACTACTAAATTCATATTGATGAAATTTTGCAGTATGTTACTACTAGGCGCTTTACAGATCTCTTTCCTTAGCAGAAATTACTAAAAAGTAGGAGCACATCTTCTGCACACATTGCAAGGGGAAGAATTTCCCTGTTTTCAGTGTGATGTTATTAAATGCTAAAACTAACCTGAAGCAACTTAAAGTAAATGTCAATTAATCAGCATAAAGTGATTAACCTCAGTAAACAAGAAAATGGTTCTAAAGTCTCACAGTAAAAACCAATAGAACAATTGTAATGTATTCGCTCAAATGTTAGATCTAAGTCGGCTTTGCAACTTATAATCCTTAACATAACACAGAACATAAAGCTGGCTGTTGCACTAATCACAAGGCGTAATCATAGAAATCTACTTTTCTGTTTGCCAGACAAATTACAACTCTTTAAATGACAGGTGTACATATAATTTAGAAAAACTATAACCCTTTCTCTCCTCTGTGGTGGGGTTGACAAAAAAAGAGGATATTTTTAGTGAGAAGTCATAGTATAGCACTGTACACTGCTTTGGTATTTTTGTACTTCATCTTATGTACATCTTAGTTATAAAGATACACAAATAAATAATGGCCCATCTTCGCGAACGAAGATTTGGGGAAAGGTCTTTTTACCTTTCCAGCCTGCGCAATGGATTTTTTAGGTGAGACACAGCCTGCGCTGAACTGAGCCCACCCTTTAATCCTAAGGTTCATCTGCCGGGGCCAAGCAAGCTTGGACAATGGCAGTGAGGTCCTCAGGACGTAGGTTTGTTTAGAGTGTCCTTCTCATAGATGGATGGCCACACAGGGCTAACGAGCTCCATCAGGCCAGGAGACCGGGGAATCGAACCCGTGGTCGCAGCAGTGAGAGTCCTGCACGCTAACCACTAGGCCACCAGGGGTCTCAAAAGATACACAAATAAATATCTAATAAGCATGTTTTCTTTTGCATTTTTCATGGGGCACTGCATGTGTCACACATCTGTGCTCAAACACTTAACTGGTATGCATTAGCAGTCATGTTTAACAACATTAGCTTTTCAGCCCTTTTTGGTTTGCTTGAATTAATCACCATTTTTCCTGCTTCTTCCACCTTCCATTGACTTCAGTGGTAAGGATTAAAGACTGTTAACCTGAAAGCTATTCTTAAACGTATACAAAGCTATTACAATTTATAAGTTAAGAATTTAATGACAGATTACCTGTACGGGTAGCCATGGTATTTGGAGCGAAATATCGATAACAGGAAGCTGAAGAAAAAGACCACGAGACCAAGGCCTACCAGACATATTACTGGAAATAAAATAACTTTGTTTATTAGCACATAAAACATTTAAACCTGGAATCTTTACAAAGAATATTATTTATGTCAATTATTTATAGAGAATTTTGACACAGTTAAATACAAAAATGTTACTGCCTTGAATACTGATGTCCACTATCTTCTGACAGGATTTAAAACACATATGGAAATAATGTTTATGGTTATTAAGAAAAAATAACTTGTCAGGGTAAATGTACTTTCAAGAAAAAAGAAAAGAAATTTGCAAACCAAATATATGTAGATGCAAACACCTTACTGCTGATAGAGGATTTAATAACCCTGTAAGTTATACATGTCAAGCAACGTCATTTCAGGTATTTACTTTACTTTTTGGAAAAAAAAATACATTTAGAAAAATATCCCTTTACTGATGAAATCATGTTCTCTCTAGTCAACCATCTATGGCTGAAGTAACAGCAAAGACAGCTAGTGATTACTTTATCTAGTTATTGGTGGATAAAAATTTCACTGTTGTAAGTTCCAAGGCTGGCAGTCAAATCACTTTTTACTCTTAACTCTATAGCAATATAAATCTTCAGGTTTTGAAGCTAAATAACAATGATGCAGATCTTCTGATAGCATCCTTTGAGCCTTTTCAGGTAAAGAATTAAGTAACAAGGTAAATGCTTAAATTAATAAATAAAATTTGGAAAATCTGTTGGCATCCTGTGGAATAATAGCATAAAACCTTTTATGATCATGATAGCTTGCTCTATTGCATGTAAATAAACATTTTCAAAAAGGGAAAATGTTACAAACTGATGCATATAACTCAGATGCAGCTCCTCTACATTAGACGTAGCGAGCTACTCTGATTTTAAAAGCTCCTCTTCTTATACTACTCCTACTTTAGCCAAACGTTTGCTATTTAATTGCAATATTCATGCTTCAAAAGTGTGCTGCCTTTGAGCAAAGGATGAGCAAACATGAATCCAAGGAAACCAACAATGACGCATTTTTTCATTAAAACCGACCATGTGGAAACTGACGCGTGTCAACTGGAATATAAAATTTCAAGTTATTTTGAGAAAACTAGCCATGTACAAACCTACTAAACACACTTCATTATAAAGAAATCATCACTCACAAATATGACTTCAAAGCATGGATGAATAAATTGGAAGCATGAACAGTGCAAGCCAGATACACAGAAAGCATTTACATAAGGGGCACAAAGAGCAAAGTCTGAATTTGTACTGCAGTCCACTTTTATTTCACTGTGTTCATGTTCACAGACACAGATCTAAGATTAAATTTCAACTATACTCATGTCATTGTCTCCTCTGACATCAGTGTTAAAGCTAGATACTGTAAAAGATATTCAGAATGAAATTATACATCTACAGCTAATTGAAAGAGACTCTCAAATCACTACTGATTAGAGATCTCTAGCCAACATCCAACCAGTTATGAAGCATTCTAGAATGCTTTTAAAGAAAATAGTTGGCCAGTCTTATCTGCAATACTGTGTATTACAGAGAAGTAGCTAAAGAACTGATCTCAAAAGAAAGGGGAGGCAGTGTAGCAAATCTGGTATCTTCCAAGTACGAGGAAGTTTGATTCTGGATAAAATATTTTCATCTTATGTGTTTATGTAATTCACTGACTAAAAAATCTTGCAAATATTTTGAATGACAACAACATTCAGAAAAACATAAAAATTGCACTTCAGGCCGAAAATCTTTAGACATTACAGATTAGGATATGTTCTATACTACATCTACTGCTGGGTTTTCATCTTCCTCTCGAGACATGATACTGGTAAGAGTATCAAGTAAAAGAATATTCAAACTCCTTTGGATGTTGTCATCTTAAATCCCTAAATTAATTTTAAAAACAATGTTTTGAAACTCTTATTCTTTAAATCACTCACTTTCAATGTAATTCAAGAGCCAAAAAGCATTTATGCAATTCTAAGTAGTAGAGATACTACTGTGTCAATCTGTACCTTGGCTGAGTATGCTTAGAACATTTTTTAACTGACTTCATGTGAATGTAGTTTTATCAACAGAATTTTTATGCTCTCCTCTTTTCCACCCCAAAAAAGTAAACACTGGTTTAAGGTAAAGACCTTCTGAGAACCTAATCAGATATTCACTTGTAATTTCTCAATGTCTTCTAATTGTCTAAACATTGCCTTAACTATTTAGTACAACTTACTTCTCCTTTTTCCAACATCCCCTTTGGAGGTAGCAGCTTCATTCAGGAGTACCATTCCCATGGTGATAGCAGCATCTGTATTGCCATTGTCAAGGAAAGCAGCAGGTGTGTGGGTAGCTGAGAAAGCTACAAAGGCACATCTACAAACTAAAGCTTTCAAGTTCATAAAATGAAAGGAAGTATTTACATATAAAAACTGCATATCGCAATCTGTAGTGCACCAATACACTCACCTGTGGCAAAAATGTGTAGTAAAATTTTTCTTTGTGCATTCTGGATTAAAAAAAGGAAAGAAGGTTCAAAAAGCTTTAAAAGATAAGTTGTCAAGTAGGACACACAAATTTTGAACAGCTATGGAAAGTTACTCACCAACATTTTATAATATTCTGCATATTTGCAGTAAAGGCTTTTTAAAAAATGAAAACTATAAGATCCTTCAATGCAATTGCACACAATTCATTGGTTATTTGACACAAACTGAAGCCGTTGGACTGCTTTATCTTCCTCTGCATTTAGATAAGACATTAGCTTCCTCTTTAGTGTCATATTGCTTAATAGTTTAGCAGAGAAACATCTCAGAGGCAAGTCCTCAGTCACTTTCAATGTTTTGTTGTCTCATTATAACTGTTACTAATGTGAGCAAGTACATAACAATAAAACAATTTAACTAATCTAGTAAGATCTTAAGCCATTCACTTTATTGTTTATTCGAAACTATATAAACAAAAAAGGAAGGTTACTACTGTGCATAACATCTGTTTTGAGGCAGGGAAAGCCTGAATGCCATCCTGAAGCAGGAGTGAATCATGGGTGCTATTTCAGAATCACAATTTCAGGAAATATGAACTTCACCAGAGTTAACAGATTCAAATAAGGTTGAAGTTTTAAGCATTATCCCAGGGCTAGGAAGCAGGATGACTATCAATGTTCATATTAATATTTTTCATTTTAGAAATGTTCAAAATTAGACAAAAATGCTTAGACATCTGGAATTCCATTATGCAATTTTAATTAAGCTAAGCCTGAGCAAAAGGATTTAGAACTGTCAATGCTAACACAATCACACTTCATCAGAGATGAGCAGCCTGATTTAGGTTTGAGACTTCCAAATTTCATATACATAGAATAAGAAGAGACAAATGAAAAATACAAGATTTAAAAAAGCAAATATCGATGGTGAAAGACAACAGATAACATCAAAAAATATTATTTTTAACACCACTTCCCTGATACAGTCATCTACCTACAGTCCTAAATCAAACTCTAATTAAAAACAGACTAGTAGCCCAAATTACCTTCCTCACACACGCACAATGTATAAGGCTTAGGGTCACTCATGAATAAATGGTTATGTTCAAGTCTTCTGGAGGCTTGTTACTGGACTTGACAAAATTTAAAAAAAAATTGCAAAATATTGTGAAAAAAATCCAACCATGGAATCCACGATACTATGCAAACTGGGCGGGAAGGCAAAAATTACTTTCTAAAACTTTTGCCTGTCAAGATTCAGATTCATGAGCATAAGAGACTGGGAATCTCCTATGCTACTGCTATGCTTCAAGTAGGGAAAATAATTGGAAAGAACATCATGAGAATCACTCAGTTCTCTATTTTCAAATGTTACAAAAGCATAAACATGAATTAATTGAGGGAGTTGCCACAAGAAGGGCTGAGAAAAATTTCCCCCATGTATTTCAACCCTATTAAGAAAAGTCCCTAAGTTAGCATTATCTGATTATTTTGCCAATACCTTGCTTGGAATTATAGTAGTGTTTTAGTCCTGACTTTAACAGTAATGGGGAAAAAAACCCAGTCCCAAGATGTGAGGGTAAGTCACCAAATCCTCTTGGGGAAGTGTTACTTTTCGCAAAGGTTTTGAACTGCTCTGTAAATGGAATTTTTTTGCGTGATTATCTCATGCAATATCAATACATAATGTGGTCCTTTGCTATTTCCCTTACCTGGTTGCTTCTGATAAACAAACCAGCCAATCATGCACTAGAAAGCTATCTGGCAGAAACCATTTTGTAACTTAGTTCTTAATTTTTTTACCAGATCATGAGTTTAATTCACTTTTCTTACCACCAGGAATAACAGTCTCACAAATGTAACTTGTTTGCTCTGCAACTGAGAATTCTAGCTCTGTAACCACCTGAATTATGCTGTTTTTTTTCCCCTCTCTTTTGGATCCTCACATGATTACCCTTAAAGCTTCCCTCACACTGTCACTATTTTTGCTTCAGTTGTTGCTTTCTAACTTTAGTCATCATTGTTGAGCTTTCAGCCTCATTGGCTGCCTTTAACCTTCAATAATATCAGCTTCGTAGCTTCACACTGTAACACTGAGCATGGTACTTGCTGCAGCTTTCTGATGTGGAAGCAAAAATTCAGCAGAGTTGTGATTTCAATACAACAAGTAGCTTTTTATCACAGAATACACAGCTTGTTTCTATTTTTAACTCCTGTTTCTAACATTCTCCATTATGCCTTTACACTATTTTGATATTCTACAAAAGAAAACAACAGTCCTAGCTCTTAAAATAATCTTTTACAGTATTGTAATTCTCTAGTAGTGCAGAATGTAAAATTTTAGCAAGTTGTTACTTCGACAGTTTTTCATGTGCCAAAAATGAGAAGGCATCAAAAGATGTACTTATTTTCCAATTCCTCTTTATCTGCCTCACTATGCATTATGAAACTATTTTGAAAATATGAGGGGAACGTGGCACTCAGATAAACCATAGCAAGCAAATGTTTTAAATTCAGATGTTCTGTTTCCCGATAAATTTATTCCTCTGTAAAATTTTTTTCTGTGTAAATCCTGTTATGTACCTTCTCAAATTATTACACTTTTACATATGACACTTCTGTTGTTCCTTTTCCCAGATGATACATGCCTTTCATAAAAACTGAAAACATATTATTTAGATAGTGCTATTGAAAAGGTTTTGAATTTTGATACATGAAGAACAACAGTTTTAAAGTAGGATGAAAAAAACAGCAATCATCAAAATTTGTAAGATCATACAGAAAATGATCAGTAGTAACAGAGCATAATATTTAGCCCTTGTAAAAATCAAGATGATTTTTCAGATGTATGAAAAAAACCCATACCACCAAACCCAAAACAAAACCTAAAAATTGTATCAATAAAACTCCAAAATTATAGATACCCTACTAAATGAAACTGATTGCTAGTAAATTTGGGATACTTTTTATTAGCATACTCTAATAGAAAATTTAATCACAGAACACCCAAAAGGAAGAAAACCTGATTATTCCTACTTTTATTAACGTGATACGTAATTTATACTTTTATTTCACACATCTAGTCCTAATTAGTAGTAAGCGAGGAAAGAAAGAAGGAGAGAAAAGAGGTTGACTAACACTTGGTTACTTTTGTGAAAAAAGTTTGGTAGTCTCATTCGTATTCTGCTGTATTTCTGCCAAGAGTACAAAATCTGGCATTAGCATTACACACATAAAGAAACGACAACCTTTTTAGTTGCAGATCATGCAGTTACTTAATAACACATCAGCAAGAAAAACTAGAAAACAAAATGTTCATCCACTCGAGCCTGTGCTCAGTTTACTGTTACCTAAAATGGGGGGAGAGATTATCATGCACATTTTTTAATCTTTTTCATTTGTTTGTTTTGTTTTGGTGTAGTTTTTTGGTTGGTTGTTTTTTGTTTGTTTGGGGGTTTTGTTTGTTTGGTCTGTTTTTTGTTTTTTTGCCTGGGGATTAGAACATGAGAAATTCTTTGCTGCCCCCTTACAAGGTGGGGCATACTTTGCTGATAGAGGTATTTGTCTTAATCTTTTCCTACTCATACCCAAACCACTACAATACTTGATATAATTTCAAAAATACCAATCACATTACAGGTTCTTTATCTCAACCATTTCCATTTGAATTTAATTTCTACTTATATTTGAAAAATTCAAGCAAAATATGCACTCTAGTAATTCTATTTAGGAAATATTCTCCAGCTGCATGCTGTTCTCAAAAACAAGGTATAAGCCTCTTTTCATAGCAAGAGATTTTATTTTTTTTTTATAATAGATTGAATGTTAGAATCATAGAATGGTTTGGATTTGGGAAAGGAGATCTTGAAGATCATCTACTTCCAATCCCTCTGCCATGGGCAGGGACACCTTCAACTAGACCAGGTTGCTCAGAGCCCCATCCTACCTGGCACTGAACACCTACAGGGATGGGGTATCCACAACTTCCATGGGCAACCTGTTACAATGCCTCACCATCCTCACAGTAATGAATTTTCTTCCTAATCTAAACCTACTTTCTTTCAACTTGAACCCGTTCCCCCTTATCCTGTCACTACACGCCCTTGTAAATAGTCTTGCCCCACCTTGCCTGTAAGTTCCTTTCAGGTACTAGAAGGTCGCAAATAGGTCACCCCGAAGCCTTCTGTTTTCCAAGCTTACCCAATCCTCTCTCTTGGACTCGCTCCAACAGGTCAATGTCCTTCCTGTGTTGGGAACCCCACAGCTGGATGCAGCACTCCAGGTGAGGTCTCACCAGAGAGGAGTAGAGGAGCTCCTTTTGATGCAGCCCAGGACACGATTGGCTTTCTGGGCTACAAGTGCACATTGCTGGCTCATGTCCAGCCTTGCAACCACCAGCATCCCCAAGTCCTTCTCAGCTGGGCTGCTCTCAATCCATTCATCCCTCAGCCCGTGTTGGTACTGGGGGTTGCCCTGACCCAGGTGCAGCACCTTGCACTTGGCCTTGTTAGACCTCATGAGATTTTCATGGGTCCACTTCTGGAACCTGTCCAGGTCCCTCTGGATGGCATCCTGTCCTTCAGGTGTGGCAACTGCACCACTCACCTTAGTGTCATCTGCAAATTTGCTGAGGGTGCACTCGATCACTCTATGTCGTTAATTAAGATATTAATAAATTAATATAGAAACTAACGAATACAAAAAGTATGGTTCTGCAATGAAACACATCTCATGGCTTCTTTCAAGACAATTTTGCTTCAGTTCAGGAAACAATGAGCAATGACTCTAATACTCCACTTACACTATTCAATTCTCAAATCATAACCATCCCAAGGGATGATTTGACAAGCCTTGACGGTTGAGGAAGGAGCATGTTTAAGACACCAATTGCTAAATGTCTCATCTCAGTGAAGAAGGATGATTCCTAACTCAGAAATTGAGAAAGTGGAGAATAGTCTGAAAATTATCTATTTGAATTTGAATTTATGGATGAACTGTACACAATCAAGATGCATTTCAGTATTTTTTAATGGCCTGAAATCCAGTTGTACTGATAGTTAAAATAACCCTGAACATTCTTTCTCTTAAAACTTTCTGGCTTCAGCTATGTCAAATGGCTTTTCAGGAATTTTAGGAAGCATTACATGAGTCTTGGCACTAGAGTTCCTCTAAACTCCTCGAAACACGCATCTCACAACAGTGATGTAGCTTTTTTTCATCATTTTAACAGAGCAGAGAATCAGTTTGATACTAATACAGAATTTTCTATAGTGAAAAAGTTGTTTATTATTAATTTGATTAGCTTCAGCTTCAATTTATGAGCCTGTCTTTCTAATCCACAGATAATCTGATAATGCTCTTAGACACTTGAGAATGGAAAGGCCATATACAAGCTTCAGAAGAGAAAGAATAGAATCTATTTTAATTCAGCTGCAAAACCGAGCATAGACATACCTGATTGTGTTAAATCACTAATGAAACATTCAGGGGGTTTCAGCCTGATTTACATCCTAATTATTCATATTTAGGATCTGCTAAAACTAACTGGGGAGATGACTTTTACATTTATCATTTATGACCTTCTTGGTTGTGTAAATTACATTTGATGAAATTTCAGGTTTAGTCCTGTCCGTCTTGCAAATTTTCATAGTATGGTTTACCACTGTACAATTAAATATCTTTTTCTAACTTTACTTACATTGTGTAATTCCTTTCTATAAATTTTCCTGCCTAGTGAGATTCAAATCACAGAAGTATAAACATCTCCAAAACAGATAGATCTACAACAGTACTTTATTTTCCTTAATGTTAAGCACAGCAGAGATTCAAATAATTGAAGGAATTTTTTAAGAGCTTAATTTCTTAACTTTTAAATACAGATAAATTGCCTCAAACTTCATTTGAGCTATTTATAAGTATTTAACATGCTATATAATTTTCTCTCACTATTCTAACACTGTATTACAAATATTTTCAAGCACTTCATTTCAAACAGTAGACCTAGTATGTTGTCTCTCCTGTTTGTCAGCACTCAATACTTCTGCATGGAAACAGTATCTCTCTTGCTTTCCCTAAAGACCTATAAATATTTTTAAGAATATCACAATTTCTTTTTCTGCACCATAAATCTTCATCAGTGTGACTCTAGGCTGGCTTTTTCCTTTCCTTCATAGTTAAAGATCTAAAGATCTATGCAATATAATAGACATAGCTTATTTTTAGCTGAATGCACTTGAGGACTATTCCATTTAGTAAAAGGTATCTGTGGGTCCAAAAGGAAAATGCTTAACTTTGGACTACGTTTCTGCATCTTTTAGCCATTCAAACAAGTACATTTATTAACAATTATCAAAAATCATAAAAATAATTAATTGAAGCCTAAAGAAACCCTTAAAAATGTCTTCAGACTGTGGTCAGTGAACACCTCTTGTTATGTGGACTAGTAGTCAGCTATTTGCAAAAGGCAAATAATAATGGACCAACTTCCAGAGCAGCTGACAGCTAAACTACCTCTGAAGGGGTCTACACTTCCATTGGAAAATTTTAGAGTCAGAATCTGAAAATGGTTGAAAATCACCAAACAACAGAATTGGTAATTTCATGCAGAGGACACATGCCATCTGTGAAGGCAGTTCACCAAATCCAGTATCCTGCAATTAACCGATGAAAGATTATGCAGCATGTTGCATGGTGTGTTGACAAATGCCCAACCGTAAATTTAGGATCTCTGCATATCTCTCTCACATTTAAGAGACTATAATATCCTTCCTAAAGGATCATATTTTGAATTTACTTTAAGGTCAAGCAGCAGGAGGCTGAGATAACACAAGGAAATGACTTGATTTTTTATTGTTTTTTTTCTAGCTATTATCTCCTCAAGTTTTGTTACATTTAGGAGGAATCAGGCAGCTTCACGAAGAGTCAGAACAGCTTACAAGGTTAACAGGGAGTAGTGGTTGATAACGCAAAAAAGTAATAGAAAATGTGCAGTATGTTGTGTTGATCTGGACATTGATTTCCATAGTTAATTAGGAAGCATGCCTAAATATACTATAAAGTTGTGCGTTTAGTTCTACCTTTATCCACCATGGTATTTTTTCTTTTTTTCTTACCCTTAAGATCAAGCACACAATAGCCCTTACCTCACTGCTTTAGTTGTCACCCTCAGTCACTTTGCCACAACCACTGAGGAACACAACTAGATTCCAGTAAGCATAAGTAACGGAATCTTACTACCAAGAGTTAAGTGAGTATTGTTCTACTGAGTTTCAACTCAAAATTTCAGATTCTTATTCTCAGTGACTCTGCATGAGCCCTACTGACATAGCATATTCTGTGGTAAAGTTTCCTTATACCACAGAGGCAATTAATACACTAAATTTAAATTCATTCTATAGGACAGGAAATGTTTTTCCTAACAGGTGTAATTTTAATCTTACCGTAAATTTTTGTCTTTTTCTTTGAAATTTCTTTTTCCTTCTCAATCAACATCTCGCATCCACTTACACAGCTCTCCTATTAAATTCTGCCCTGGGAATTCAAATTAACAAACTGAAAAGACATTTCCATTTTTACTTAGGTGCATGTGTTTTATCAGCATCAACATTAACTAAGTTTAATGGTAATAATGAGAAAAATTATCAGGTTAATCATAACTGCTAATTCCTATAAAAAGGGTTTGGATTTATCTTCTGTACAGTAAATAATTTGCTTAATAACTGAAACTCTTTTTATAATCAAAATATTTACAGTAACTTTCAAATTTACTCCTTAAAGACCCACAGTTACTACAAAAAAACTGTTGTAGTACATTCAAATCATCTTTATTTCTCCAGAGAATGACATAAAAACTTGATGAAAATTCACTAGAGGTACTGATTAGTCTCTACCAAAGGGAGCAATAAAAGAATTGAAAAAATCTTTCAAATGCAACAGAGCCTATCCAACATTACTACTATTCCTTATCTCTCTTGTTGTATCTTGATGCCCAGAGCAATATTTACAGCTGAACACTGCACACTCCAGTGCCTTTTTGGTTATAACAGTCAATATACTTTATCTGTATTCAACTGTAGTTAATTACAACAGTAATACTGATTGTGCATTGCTTCTCTTAGACAATGACAGCTCTTCATTCCAAAGTTATCTCTTTCATCTTTGTGTCTTCTCTAGCAAGAGTACTTCAATATCCTTGTCTTTAGTTCCTGTTTTGCATCTTTCCAAGAATGTCGAACTACTCCGCATTTTAAAAATTTTTATAAATATCCAATCATTTCTGCTCGCTCCAATTATCTATGACCCCATTTCTGTCAGGAAAGTGTTGCAAGAATAGACATCAACAGCCTAGAACACCTTCTGCATGAGGAAAGAGTAGAATTTTTTAACTTGGAAAATAAGAAAGAGAAATACGTTTGGTGAACTCTAAAAAGCTCCAAACAGAAGGGGAAAAAAAAAAAAAGAGAAAGGACTATTTCCCATGACTTAAAAGTCACACAGTACATTTATTGTGTAAATTATAGGCTAAAAGAATCCTAAAGGAACAACTTCTGCATACTACATGAAGTTAATTCTGAAAATTCATTACTACAGAATATTGTCCCATAATTAATTAAAAAAAGATTAAAAAGAAGTAAGAATGTATTAATTGGTGACTAGAAGTTATAACATTCTATGTTTGATCTGGCTCAAAAATCCCTGATTCTGGCTGGAGATTTTGTTTTGCCCAATCCTTCCCTATGTTCTTAACAGTCATTGCTGGACTAATATATGTGGATGTAAACTGATGGTAACTTGAGAAGATGCTAAATGTTATCGCTAAATCATAACGTCTGGTAGAATTAGATATCTAGCACACAATTAGATTGCCTTACCAGAATCATTCATGTGAACTAAGTTATTTGTCTGCGTAAATTATGCAGTTGTAGGGTCCTCAGAGATATTTAAACTCTTCAGAAGCAAAAAACTTGTACTGCAGACTGCACAGTGCCTAGCATGTTGATAGCTCCACATAAGTTACTGTTTCTTGTTGCCAGGGTCAACCCACCACAAGTGGTAATGAAGTTCACCCCTATTACCACTCCTAGGTGGGTACACTGTGTACATACACCTGGTATGTAATCAGTAACAATGCATAAATTTCCTGAATTTAATTTTGCTTTATAAAATAATTTAAATTGAGTATCTGACTTCTTTGCAAGTCCTTCTTAACCATGTCCTAATTATGCAGCTACGGCCTGGAAAAACAGCAGATTTTTATACAAAAATCATCTAGTAAATGGGATAGAATCACTATCTAAAAACAAGTATGGAAATGCAATGGAAATTCATATTTTTTCCTCAGAGGTATTAAAAATTCACTTTATAGAGAAACACAACATTTTATTTCAACATCTAGCAAGAAGTGACAACCTTACTACTACAAAGTAAAAAGAAGCAACCAAATGAAACATGTACATTACCAGCATAGTAATGCCTTGATTTAAAATTCAATGCATCTTTTAAACTTTAAAGGATAAAGTGAATGTACTGCTGTTTATCAATCTGGCATACTGTTTTTCTAATTCCCACATTTTCTAGCAACATTTTCTCAATAAGCAAATAATGAAGAAGCAATGGAGCAGCTAATAATTATTAACAACATTGAAAGTATACAGAAATATTAATTTTCATGCACATTTGTCAATATTTCATGGCAAAGATTTAATTTTGAAATTTGTGTGTGACCAAAAAC